>NC_067403.1:156169420-156769420 GCF_016432865.1 Antechinus flavipes | reverse complement strand
TTTCTGACCAAAGCAGAAATGATTGCTATTTACATTCAACCTGAGTTAATCAGGACCCAAACAATGACCAAATGGGACTTGGCCTAAGATCTATTGCTGACCAATTAGAATTAGATTGGTTTTGATTTAAGGTTTTGTCCTTAAGAAAGAAATCTAGCTAGTAAACTTTAAGATATCTTGGAAGGATTTAGAGGTGCAGAAGAAAAAAAAATGCTTTTAAGAGCAGAAGGAAGGAAGCAAGGAAGGAAAGAAGGAAAGAAGAAAGGAAGGAGGAAAGGAAAGGAAGGAAGGAAGGAAGGAAGGAAGGAAGGAAGGAAGGAAGGAAGGAAGGAAGGAAGGAGATAGGGAAGGAGGGAGGCAGGGAAGGAGGGAGGCAGGGAAGGAAGGAAGGAGGGAGGGAGGAAAAAAGAAAAGAAGGAAGGAAGGAAGCAAGCAAGGAATCAAGGAAGGAATGGAGGGAGAGAGGAAGGAAGGAAGAAAAAAGGAAGGAAGGAGAAGAGGAAAGAAAAAAGGAAAAAAGAAGGAAGGAAGGAAGAAAAGGAGGGAGGGAGGGAAGAAAGGACAGAGGAAGGGAGAGAAGGAAGAAAAGAAGAAAAAGAGGAAGGAAGGAAACAGAAGGGAGGGAAGAAGGAAGGAAAGATGAGAGTTTTCTAATCGATCAGTTCCAGGCTAGCCTTCCTCACAGTCATTGTTTGTCCTTCATTCTCATAAGAGAACCATGATATCAGGGAAATGATGCCATGACATGAAAGTGAATTGGATGAATCCTTCAGGTCAGAAAGTGTCTAATATATTACTGAGAAAGAGCAGAGAACAATTACAAGTAACTCCAGAAAGAATGAAGTGGCTGAGCCAAAGTGAAGAAGTTCAGTTGTGGATGTGTCTGGTGACAAAAGGAAAGTCCAATTCTGTAAAGAGAAGTATTGCACAGGAAACTGGAATGTAAAATCTATGAACCAAGGTCAGCTGGATATGAAAAGCTAGGGGGTACCATAATGTAGAATTAAAATCAGGAAGACTCATCTTCCAGAGTTCAAATTATTAGCTGTGTGATCTTTTACCTTGCTTTCTTCATCTGTAAGATGAGCTAAAGAAGGAAATGGCAAACCACCCCAGTATTTTTGTCAAAGAAACCTTAAATAGTGTCATAAAGGGTCATACATTACTGAAACAAATCAACAACAAAGCGGGAATGTGATCAAGCAGGAGATGGAAAGGTTTTTTTACTGTTGTTATCGTTCAATTGCATTTTTCCCTTTTGTTTTGATTTTTCTTTCACAAAATGAATAATGTGAAAGCATACTTAACACGATTATACATGTACAACCTACATCAGAATTCTTGCTATTTGGAAACTGGGAGGGTAAGTAGGGAGAGAAGGGGGGGGAATTTGGAACTCAAAATTTTATTAAAATGAATGTTGAGAACTCTTGACATGTTATTGGAAAAAATAAAATACTATTAAAAAAAATTTTTTTTTAAAAAAGACTTAAAAACTCTGATTGATGCAATGGTTGATAATGAGCTTCTTACCCACTATCTGACAAAAAGTCAGGGCAATGAAAGAGCAAATTAAGATATATACATTTGAATATATCTAATGTGTGTATTTGTTTTGCTTGACAATGCTTATTAGTTTCAGAAGAGGGTTTTTCTTGGTGATAGAGGAGCTTAGGATAAGGCAAGGAGAAGGGAACTAATAATATTCCCTACCTAAAAAGTTAAAAAAGCAAAGAGGATCACTGTCACATTTTAATTTTTTTAATAGCAGCTTTTTATTTTTCAAAATACATGCAAACATAATTTTCAACATTCACTCTTGCAAAACTTTGTGTTCCAAATTTTTCTCCCTCCTCTTCCCCTCCTTCTCTCCTAGACAGCAAGAAACCCAACATAGATTAAACATGTGTCACATTTTTAAATGACCAAATAGATTAAAGTTCAGGAGACAGAAGTGCAGTACAACTTTGGAATTAATATTCATTATATCCTTTTAAAAAATACATAGGTAAGAGATTCATGATTTCACACTCTTCTGTGTACATGGAAATGCTCATATTTGATAATGTTTACAAAGTATAGAAAAAACATATATAATGTATACTTTTTTAATTAAAAAAAAAGAAAAACTAGTTTAGATCAGTATGAAATACCTTCTACCATTATTACAACTCAAAATATTAAACGTCATCATTAAAAAATAGAGAGAAAAGAAAGGCAAAATTTATAGAGGGAGAATTCATAATCAAGGAAGAGATTAAAAGGATCATATTTTATTACCACAGAACCAGACATGACTTTTTTAAGATAGAAAATGCTCGGTTAGGAAATTCCCTCTAATAATGAAGATGGACATCTGTTCTTCAGTTTGCAAGTTGAGAGAGTTGACAGGGAGCAATGAAAGATTAAATGACTTGTGATAAAATCAGTAATGAGACTTGAACCCAGTCTACCATGATGCCTTTCCAAAGAGATAAAATACAAAACAATTTTAAATACTCAAAATGTAAAGGTATTTATAGAAATTGTAGAGAATAAAAAAAAAAAAAGATATGGATTGGGGGAAAAAACTTTGCCAACTATCTCTAATAAAGACTTATGACTTCCACTCTCTCATAATTACATATAGAAATAGATTATATTTCCTTGTTCAGTAATTCCAAAATTCCTTTACCTAATCATAATATTTTATCATTCTATCTTTCCCTCTACCTGTTCTTCATCTTCACTAAGACCTCCAGTCCTTCTGTCCCTCATTTGTTTTCAGGCCATCCTTCCCCCACTCACAAGCTACAATCTCTTCGCTTCCCTATCTTTAATTTTGTCCCATCATCTACACTCAAATCTCTACACCCTTTGTTCTACAATCATTCTACTTCTGTCACAAATCTTCAGTGTTTCATTATCGATCTACTGGCTGCTTACCAGCTGCCTATAAACACAACCATATATTCCCTACACTTACAAAAACAAACAAACAAAAAAAAGGTTGTATCTCATTTGGTTCAATTATCCCTGCTGGCTATCATCTTTTATCTATTCTCTTTGTGGCTAAATTCCTTCAAGAAAACCATGTATACTCAGTACCTTTACTTTCTCTCTTCTTCCTCTCTACTAAACCCTACAGAATGACTTCTAACCTCAATATTCAACCAAAACTCTTTCCAATGTCATCAGTGATCTCTTTTTAATTATTTTATCTAATGACTTATTCTCAAGCCTTATCTTAACTTCTTATCAACCTTTGACATTGTTGATCACTCTCCTTTCTACATTTAACTGACACTTATCTCTCCTGGTTCTTCTCTTATTTGTCTAACCATTATTTATCTCCTTTAATATATCTTCATCTAAGTCCTGCTTACTAACCATGATTCTGTCTAGGAACCTGTTCTCTTTCTCTTTTCACACTATTATATCACTTGGTGATCTCATCAGTTACCATGAATGCAATTATAATTTTTATGCAGATGATTCCCAGATTTACTTATATAGTCCTTTTTTTTCCTTTTTTTAAAAATAACTTTTTATTGATAGAACCCATGCCAAAGTAATTTTTTTTACAGCATTATCCCTTGCATTCACTTCTGTTCCGATTTTTCCCCTCCCTCCCTCCACCCCCTCCCCTAGATGGCAACCCTATTAAATAGGGTTTAATAATAAAACCTATTATTTACATATTAAATAGATTGCAGCATATCCTAGATACAATATATGTGTGCAGAATCGAAGTTTTCTTGTTGCACAGGGAGAATTGAATTCAGAATGTAGAAATAACCCGAGAAGAAAAACAAAAATGCAAGCAGTTTATATTCATCTCCCAGTGTTCTTTCTTTGGGTGTAGCTGCTTCTGTCCATCTTTGATCTGAATTAGCTCTCTTTATCGAAGAGATCCACTTCCATCAGAATACATCCTCAAACAGTATCGTTGTTGAGGTATATAATGATCTCCGGGTTCTGCTCATTTCACTTAGCATCAGTTCATGTAAGTCTCACCAGTCCTCTCTGTATTCATCCTGATGTTCATTCCTTACAGAACATTCCATAACATTCATATACCACAGTTTACTCAACCATTCTCCAATTGATGGGCATCCTTTCATTTTCCAGCTTCTAGCCACTACAAACAGGGCTGCCACAAACATTTTGGCACATACAGGTCCCTTTCCTTTCTACTTATATAGTCCTAACCTCTCTTCTGAACTCCATTCAAGCATCTCCATTTAAAACTGACTATAGAACATTTCAAACAGGATGTCTCTTAAACTTAATCTTAAACTCAATATAAACAAAATCTAAATTATTACTTTTTCCCACTCCCCTACAACTCCTACCACAACTCACCCCACCTTCCTAAATTCCTATTGCTAAAGAGGGCACTATTACCCTCCCAGTCACTCAATCTCACAATCTAGATGTCATTATTAAGAAATGCAAAGGTATTAAAACAAGCTAACAAACTATCAAGTATAGATACTACAATCTGGGAAAAACTCATTTTTGGATTGTATACCCTATACCAAGATAGGGTCAAAATGGGTTCATGATTTAGACATAAAGGGTGATACTATAAACAAATTAGGAGAACAATGGATATCTGTTCCAATTGCTCTAGAGAGTAAGTTGTAATTATGCCCAAAGGGCTATAAAACTGTGCAAACCCTTTGATTCAGCATCATCACTATTGAGTCTGTATCTCAAAGAGAACATAAAAAAGTGAAAAGGATCCACATGTGTAAAAAAATGTTTGTATCATCTCTGTGCTGGCAAAAAATTGGAAATTAAATGGATAACCATCAGTTGGGTAATGGCTGAATAAGTTATGGCATATGAATGTAATGGAATACCATTGTTCTATAAGAAATGATGAGCAGGCAGATTTCAGAAAAGCCTGGAAATACATGAACTGATGCTGAACAAGGAGAACCAAGAGACCATTGGACACAGCAACAGCAAAATAATGTGATGATCAATTATAACAGACTTAGCTCTTCTTAGCACCAAGACAATTCCAATAGACTTGTGATGGAAAATGGCATCCATATCAAAAGAGAGAACTATGGAGACGGAATGTAGATCAAAGCATAGTATTTTCATGTTTTTGTTGCTTGTTTTTTCTTCCTCATGATTTTTCCCTTTTAGTTTGATTTTTCTGAAACAACATAATAAATATGGAAATATGTTTAAAAGTATTGTACATAGAAATCTTATGTCAGATTGCTGTGTTGGGGAAGAAAAAAAATAAGGAAGGGAGGGACAAAAACATTGAAATACAAAATTTTATAAAAATGAATATTGGAAACTACATATTTTTGGAAAAATAAAAATATTATTGAGAAAAAATGAAAAAAAAAATACAAATCAATCCCCAATTGATAATCTCCCCCCCCCCCCCAAAGCAACTGGGGTTAAGTGACTTGTCTGGGATCACAGCTAGAAATCATTAAGTGTCTGAAGCCAGATTTGAATTCAGGTCCTCCTGACTTCAGGGCTGGTGCTCTATCCACTGTGTATTGATAAATTCTTAAAGAATATCAACTGATAATTTTCAGTTGAAGAAATTAAAGCCATCTATAATGATTTTTTTAAAATGCTCTAAATCATTTTTAATTAGAGAAAAGCAAATTAAAACAACTCTGAGGTACCACCACAAACATATGAAGTTGGCTAATATGAGAGAGAAAAAAAAGTAAATGTTGAAGAGAATGCAGGAAAATTGAACGGCTAATGCAGTATTGTTGGAGTTGTGAACTGACCCACCTAATCTGGAGAGCAATTTGGAACTCTGCCCAAAAAGCTATCATACCTTTTGACCTGGCTATATTTCTATTAGATCTATATCCCCAAGAGATCATTTTTTTTAAATGGAAAAGGACCCACATGTTTTAAAATGCTATAAACTTGGAAAGACTTACAAGAACTGATGCTGAGTGAAGTGAACAGAACCAGGAAAGCATTGTACATAGTAACAGCAACATTGTAGAGATGATCAGCTTGGATAGATTTTGCTCTTCTTAGCTACAATGATATAACATCATTCCAAAAGACTCATGATGGAAAATGCTGTCCACATGCAGGAAAGAATTATGATATCTGAAGGCAAATAGAAGTATATTATTTTGACTTTTTTGTTGTTTTTTTCTTTCTTGTGGTTTTTCTCTTTTGTTCTGATTCTTCTTTCCTGACAAGACAAATGTGGAGAGAAAGTGATGATTTTGTATAATAACCTGCCTTAAATCTAACTCAATTGCAAGTCAAGACATCACCTTCCTAATGTCATTACTCCTCTTTGAGAATGAAGGACAAACCATAACAACAGCATGGCTTCTCCTTGGCAAACCACTTACTTGCACAATTTATCCTATTTTGTCCAAGCTTTTCCAGTAGATTGCCATCTTTATTATCTCCAGTTTCATTTATCTTTAATCTTTCCTTGTCTACTGGCTGGTTCACTACTACTTATGAACATACCCATGTCTCCCCCATCCTTAAAACCCCTGAAACTCATACTTGAACCATCCAACCCTAGTAGCTATAATAGCAGCTATTATCCTTTAACTTTTTTTTTTTTTAGCCTTTTGTGGTTAAATTTCTTCAGAAGGCCGCCCCTTCTTCCTTCCTTTCCTCTCATTTTCTTCTTAACATTCTGGCCTCTGACTTCATCAATTAACCCATATTATTCTTTCCAAAGTCACTAAAGATCTAATTGCCAAATCTATGGTCATTTTTCAATATTCATATTTCTTGAATTCTTTACAGCCTTTGACTCAGGTTCTTGAAACTCTCTTCTCTTTAGTTTTTTGGGACTTTACTCTCTCTTGTTTCTCCCTCTATATAGTAAACAAACTCCTCACTCTCATTTGCTGAATCTTCATCTGGGTTCTGTTCACTCACCATGAGTTTTTCTGAGGGTTCTGTCCTGTGTCCTTTTTCTTTGCTCCCCTATACTATTTTACCTAGTGATCTATTCAGCTCTCATAGATTCATTTACCATTTCTATGCTGATGATTCTCAAATCTAACCTTTCTTCTAATTAGACATCTTGAATTATATGTTAAGTAAACACATATTCAACATGTCCTAAAATAAACTCATTCCTTTTCCCTCAAAATCCTGGCCTTTCCTATCATTCTCTCATTCATCCAGGATCATCGTTTATGCCACCCTTGATTTCTTAGTTTCATCCCCCATATCCAAACTGTTGTGAAGACCTATTGATTTTATCTTAGGAACATTTATTACAAATATTTCCTTCAGTCCTCTGACACTGTTATTTCCCTCATACAAACCCTATTCACCTCATACCTTGATTACTACAATAGCCTGCTGGTTATTCTTTCTATTTCAGGTTCCTTCCTACTCTAGGCAATCTTTCACTTTCTCTCAAATTAATCTTCCTTAAGAAAATATCTGACTATGTCACTGCCTCTCTCCTCCCTCCACCCCCATTCAAAAAACTCCACTGGCTCCCTCATGTCCAAAATAAAATATAAAATTCTCTATTTGGAATTCAAAACCCTTTACAAGCTATTTTTTCTCCTATCTTTATAATCTTATGTCCTCCCATGTATTCTGCAATTCAGTGATATTGGATTCCTTCCTCTTTCTCTCAAGAGATATACCATCTCCATCTCATGCTTAGAAATATTCTCCCTCTTTGTCTTTGCCTTCTAGATTCTCTGACTTTGCTCATGTCCCAGGCAAAATTTATTTTCTATGAGAAACATTTCCCAATTCTCTTTAATGCTAGTACCTATCCTATTCTAATTGCTAGCTTCAGTTTCTTCAATTCATATGTTGCTTCCACATAATTATTTTTCATGTTGTCTGTATGACAATTGTGAGCTCCTTGAGAGCAGAGATGGTTTTATGATGAACAAAAAACCTGAGAGACAGAGTTTCTGGATAATTATTAATCAATTTATCTAGCTAATATACAATAAATTGGTCAGTTAGTAAACAAAGACAAAATCATGAAGAGGTTTTAATATAATTTTGGAAAAAAAGATGCCCCTGACAAGTAAAATCAACATTGATTGGTGGCCTTTTTTTTTTTTTTTTGAATTTCAGGTAATATTTATTTTGATGTCAATTATTTTTCTTATGAATATGAAAATATGAATTTTCAAAGAATTTTATTAAAATAGTCAGCATTCAGTTATTTCTTTCAAAAGCTTTGGTGTTTCATACGATAAGTAAATTTAAAAATCACAACATCAAAAGAAATAAATAAGAAAATTAAGGTATATTTAAAATTACTATAGATGAAAAAAATAACATCGTTAAGCAGGAACCAAATAGCCTATCACTTAAATTAATAAAGGAAAATCTAATTTAATTTGAAAATTCATAGTGTATAACACAATAATTGCATGAGATTTTAATTTATAAGATGTGAGAAAAATTATAGAAAATATGGAAATGAAGAGTCAATAAATACTAAGTGTCATGTGTTTTAGAAATGACTATTGTTCTTTTTCTTTTCTTCTCTCTCTCTTTTTAAAAATTAATTAATTAATTATTGGGGGTGGGCATACATTGCTTTGTAATCATGATGGGAGAGAAAAATCAGAGCAAAAGGGAAAAACCATGGGAATATAAAACAGGAAAAAAAAGTTTTGATTTACAATCATTCTCCTTTGTTCTTTTTCTGGATGCAGATGACATTTTCTGTCTAAGGAGCTATTGAGACTGTTTTGGATAATTGAACTACTGAGAAGAACCAAGCCTTTCATAGTTGATCATCATATATTTGTGCTGTTGTTGTGTACATTGTGTGTCTGGTTCTGCTTGTTTAGCTCAGCATCAGTTCATGAAAATCTTTTCAGATCTTTCTAAAATCAATTTATTCATCATTTTTATAGACAATAATATTCCATTACCTTCCCCAATTGATGGGTTATCTGCTAATTTTCCAATTCTTTGTTACCACAAAAAGAACGAATACAAACATTTTTGTACATATGAGTCCTTATAGTTCCAGATTGCTCTCCAAAATGGTTGCATCAATTCCCACTCCAGATTGGTAGACATTTTAATGAGAAAAAGGACTTGAAATCTTCAGCTTTTCCTGCTGAGAATGTGACTTGATCATGAGGCTAAGCTATCTCCAGCAATCTGAATTAAGGAATCCATCTCCACTAGAACTACTCTGGTTGATTTTCTCTTTTATGAGTTGAGACACCCTAAACTCCAGTGGAGAGCATAAGCTCACTGCTTTGGAGCAGGAATTCACCGAAATTAGATTCTATTTACTTCTTGACAAAAGTAAGGTCTCTTAGCTCAGTGGTGTTCCACCTAAGATCAAGGAACATGTTCCGTAAGGATCAGAGCAATCTCATCAATCAGCCATATTCTTCAAAAATTGACTGACTGACCTAAAGGGGCTGGCCCTAAATGAAGAAATAGAAAAAGCTTTAATCCTAATTTAATAATTAGTTGTTAATATAAAAACACTAATAATAATTTCTCTCAGCCTTGAACTTTTTTTGTATCTCCAATATTTAACACAATGTTTGAAGCACAAAGTAAAGTACTAAATAAATGATTAATTGATTATTGAAACCATATTGATCCCTAACTCTTTTATCTCTTATTTTGCTATGCAAATTGAAGCCATTTGATATAAGCATCTTCTTTTCCTTTTTTTTAAAAATTTCAAAACCCATTAATATCATTTCTCAATTTCTTCTCCTTTCCTCAGTCTTTGATGAAGAGTTGGCCTTTCCCCTTGCTAAGTCCAATATCTCTATATATCCCTTTGATCCCATATCCTTCCATTTTCTCAAGCAGATTGTAATGTCAATCACCAATTTTATTGAATTGAACCTCTCCCTCTCTAGTCTGGTTCCTTCCCTACTACCTTCAAACATGTCCAAGTCTCCCCATACATTTTTAAAAAATTCTTCACCAGACCAGTTAAGTTGTCATTCTAATTCTCTTCTCCCTTTTTCAACCAAGCACCTAGAAAACATTTATATACATTGTTTCTTCTTTCCTCTCCTCCATTCACTCAAGTCTTTGTAGTTCAATTTTTAAACTCATCATTCAACTGAAACTTCTTTCTCCAAAGTTGCCAAAAATCCCTTAACTGTTAGAATGTTATAGTGTTATCTCAGTCCTCATTCTTCTCAAATCTATCTGCTGCATTTGACACTGTTAACCATGACCTCCTGAATGTGTTCTCTCCTTTGTAGATTTTCAAAAATCTCTTTAGTGTATTTGCTCTTCCTCGATCTCCTTTGCTGTATCTTTATCAAGATCATACTTCTATTGATGAGTGTTTCCCAAGACACTCTTCTAGGTCCCTTCCTTTCTCTAGTCTCTTTTGTAATGACCTCTTCAGTTCTGATGAGTTTTCTCTCTATGTAGTTGATAGTGAGATCTATATATCCAATCTCAGGGAATAAAATTTAAGGCAAATGGAAAAGTAGGAAGATTATGAAAGACTTTAAAATCCAAACAGAGAATTTCATCTTTGACAATGAATGTGACACTGAAGTTAAATGAATGGGGCAGATTGGGGAGAGAGCTAAAATGGAGAGATTGACAAGGTCAAACCTGCTCTTTAGAAAGTTGGTTTAGATAGTTGAGTAGAGAATAGACTGAAGGGGTGAGCGAATAGCTTGAGGTAAAGAGACCAACCAGCAGGTTGTTGCAATAGTCCAGGTTCAATACTCAGCTGTATAAGGGAAGAGAATAGGGAAAAGATGATAAATATTTCAAATTTAGAATCAATAGTACATAGCAATGGATTTGGGAAGGGGGGGTGGGGTGGTGATATTGAGTCAGAAGTCAAAGATAAAGACCCAGCAAAGAGATTGAGAAGAAGCAATCAGACAAGTAGGAGAGAGTGTATCGGAAAAGAACAGTGTTGCAAAAACCTAGAGACAAGAGAGTATCAAGTTGAAATTGATAGACTGTAGAGTTCTAGAACTTCTCTCAGTCCAAAAGATCATTGAATTGACAAGTTAAGTTTGTAACATTGAAGAGAGCAGTTTCACTTGAATGATAAGTTTGTAAGTAAGATTGCAGTCTTTAAAAGAGAATGAGAGGATGCACCAAATATAAATTGCTTTCTCAAGGGATTAAAAGAGACATTTTGCATACAAAAATAAGTTATCTTTTCCATCTCAGAGTCGCATTATACTTTAGGTACTTTTTTATTTTCACATTTTAGGGGTCGGATGGAGAGGAAAAGGAGGAATGCTAGACAAGAGATATAACCAATTGAACTCTAAGGAAATCTTCTCCAGAGTGCATATGGAGAGGCCGAATTGGAGAGAGCTGTAACAGGAACCCTGTCCTTATCTCATTAGAAGCCATCCTCTCCGACCCCCTCCCCCATTCTACCTCCATCCAAGGCATCCCTAAGTTTGGAGCAAAGGGACTCATTAGAGTTAACAAAGAGTAGAACATTACTCCCCAAGTTTTGTAGTACCTCAGAAGCACTTTTTTCTCTCCTCAACCTCTTGGAATCCCATATTTTCTTCTTGACTCAGCTCAAATGCCTCTAATGCACTCTCCCTAGGGGTGTGCTAGAACCAGCTCTAACCAGCTTTGGAGAGCCATTGTTAAATTTTCAGTGTGAACATTTTACATCTCAGAAATCAGCATTTATTACAAACCACACTGCATATCTTTTTTTTTAATTTTAAATTTTATGTCAATTTAACAATTTTGCCCATACTAAAATATTTAGACAATCAATTCATTTAAGGTCTCAACAGAGACAAATCCTTTTTAAAAAGCTAAATGCTTTGATTATGAAACTATGAAAACCTATTGTGTCAATTGAAAATGATACTGCAGAATGGCTTTTTTTTTTCATTTCAAGAAGAATATAAAAAAAAACAAAAAAAATTTTAAAAAAGGAAAAAAAGACTGAAATAAAACTCAGGGATCCTAAGAAATCACAAAATTAATTCTAACAAATATTTCTCCAAATAGTGTTCACAAATTTGCAGACTTAAGAATCTTCCAGTTATTTTTTTCTTAAGGAAATTCAAAACCTTCTCAAACTTTCTTAATCCTGAATATCTTTGTATTTGCCAATTATGTCCCAAGCCAACCCTGAGAATTAGTTCTCTTCATTCTGAGTCTCTCTTTCGCAAATTATCACAAATATTTTTATACAATACCAACAAATTATAACATTTTTACATTTTCCTGATCAAAATAGGAATCAAACTTTTGTGAGTTTAGGTAAAATATCTCCAAAAAAAGTAATTTTAGAGATTAAAGAAACAGTTACTGATCCAACCATTCTGGAGAGTTATTTGGAACTATGCCCAAAAAGCTATAAAACTGTACATACCTTTTGAGCAAGCAATATTTCTATGGGGTCTCTATCCCAAAAAGATCACAAAAGAGGGGAAAGGACTTATATTTGTAGCAGCCCTTTTTGTAGGGACAAGGAACTGGAAATTGAGTGGATAACCATCAGTTGGGGAATGGTTGAATAAGTCATGACATATTATTGTTCTATAAAAAATGATGAGCAGGCTGATTTCAGAAAATCTTGGAAAGACTTACATGAACTGATACCGAGTAAAGTGAGCAGAATCAAGAGAACACTGTACATAGTAACAACAAGGTTATGTTGTTCTTTTCAATGATGGGGGGGATTCAAAGCAATTTCAATAGACTTAGAGTAGAAAATGCCAACACACCCAGAGAGAAAACAATGGAGACTGAATATGTATCAAAGCATAGTATTTTCTCCTTTGTTGTTGTTGTTATTTGTTTGCTTGGGTTTTTTCCCTATTTTTTTCCTCTTTTGCTCTGATTTTTCTTACACAGCATGATGAATATGGAAATATGTTTTGAAAAATTGTACATGTATAATCTATATTGGATTGCTTACTGTCTTGGGGAGTTTGTGGGGAAAGAATTAGAAAAATTTGGAATACAAGATTTTGTAAAAGTGAATATTGAAAACTATTAGTGGTTTTATAGCTTTTATTTCTTCTTTGGAAAACTGTTGGTTTTTCTCCTTTAACTTTTTATCATTTGGGGGATGTTTTTTATTCTTTATAAATGTGGCTCAATTACCCCTATAGTAGATCAATGAAACCTTCATCAAAGAAACTTGCTGTAAAAGTTCTCCCCTGATTTTCTTCTAATAATTTTGGCTGCATTGATTTTGTTTGTTCAAAACCTTTTAAATTTCATGTAATCAAATTTTTTTTTACCTCCCATCAATCTTTTTATCTTTTGTTTGATCATGAATTCTTCCCCATTCTATTTATATTGACCATTTAAAAAAATTTTGAGTTCCAAATTCTTTCCCTTCTTCTAGGCCCTTACTTATTGAAAAGACAAGCACATTATACATGTGAAATAATGAGAAACATATTTCCATATTAGTTATATTGAAAAAACAAGAAGAAAAGTAAAGTTAAAAAATTTTAGTTCAATTTACATTCAGAGTTCATTAGTTCTTCTCTCAAGAAATAGATGGCATTTTTCATCATGAATCCACTGAAATTGTCTTAGATTATTTCACTGATTCTTTCACAGTTGGTTATCATTCAGTATTATTATTACTGTGTATAATATTCTTCTGATTCTGCTTATTTCACTCAGTATCAATTCATTAAGTCTCCCCAGATTATTTTGAAACCACCCTCCTTATCATTTCTTAGAATACAATAATATTCCATTACAATCATTTCCCACAATTTGTTCAGCCATTACCTCATTGAAAGGCATCTTTCTGTTTCCAATTCTTTGCCATCACAAAAATATTTTTGTACACAGAAGTCTTTTTTCCTTTTTCTTTTATCTCTTTGGGGTATAGATCTATAGCAGAAATGTTGGGTCAAAGGTCAAGCTTTTATAGCCTTTTTCATGGCTCCAAAATGGTTGGATCAGTTTACAACCTCACAAACTCTGTATTAGTGTCTGTATTTTTCCATCTCCACTCCAGCATTTGTCTTTTTCCTTTTCTTTTGTGTAAGACAATCTGATTAAGTATATGGTGATACCTTAGGGCTGTTTTAATTTGCATTTATCTAATTAATAATGATTTAGAGTTTATTTTTTCAAATGAATATTGATAGCTTTAATATCTTCTGAGAATTATTCATATCCTTTGACTATTTATCAATTGGGGAATTTTTTGAATTCTTATAAATTTGATGCAGTTCTCTATTTATTTGAGACACTTTATCAGAGACACTTGTTGTAAAGATTGTTTTCCAGTTTTCTGTTTTCCTTCTAACCTTGGTTGCATTAGTTTTGTTTGTATGAAACCTTTTTAATTTAATATAGTCAACATTATCTATTTTACATTTCATAATTCTACCTCTTATATGGTCATGAATTCTTCCCTTCCCCATAGATCTAATAGGTAAATTATTCCTAATTTGTTTTTGGTGTCACCGTTTAAGTCTAAATCATGTACTTATTTAGACCTTATCTTGGAATAAGGTGTTGGTCTATATCTAATTTCTGCCATATTGTTTTCTTTGTGATTTGCTAGCATTTCTAGTACAATGTTGAGCGATATTGGTAATCATGGGTATCCCTGTTTCACTTGACTTTATTAGGAAAACTTTTAGCTTTATCACTATTACAAGTAATGTTTATTGATAATTTTGTTTCTTATGATTTTAAAGAAAAATCTATAGCTGTGATTTAAAGTATTTTTAATGGAGATGAATATATTTTGTCAAAACCTTTTTCTGCATCCATTGATATGATCTATGACTATTTTTTTTGTTATTGATATAATCAATTATGTCAATAGTTTTTTTTTTTTTTTTTAATATTAAACCAGGCTTTTATTCCCGGTATAAATCCCATTTGGCCACAGTGTATATAATCTTTGTGATAAATTGCTGTAATTTCCTAGCTAGCATTTTACTTAGGATTGTTGCAGCAACATCCATTAGGAAAAAATTGATCTATTATTTTCTTTTTTTGCTTTTGTTCTTTCTGGTTTAAGACTCTTTCTCTGCATATTATTCTAAATAACTTATTATTTATGATTTTCAAATATTTGGTAGAATTTATTTATAAATCCATATGGTCCTGATTGCTTTTCATAGGAAGTTTATTTTCTAGACCAGTAGTCCTCAAAGTGTAGTGCAAAGAATTGTTGGGGTTTCTGAAATCCTTTCAGAGGGTCTATAAATTCAAAATTATTTTTTATTTCTAATATAGTAAATAGCTATAAATATAACCCATGTGAACAAAAACTCTTTGAACAGATCCTCAATAGTTTTTTAACAGCATGAAGATACTGAGAACAAAAGTTTGAGAACTACTGTTAGACTGTTCATTTTGTTTTTTTTTTCCTAAAATAGGTTTATTTCCTCTTCTGCTAATTAAACAGTTTATATTTTTAAGTATTCTTCCATTTAATTAAAGTGTTAAATCTATTGGCATATAACTGGACAAAATAACTCCTATAATTATTTTAATTTCATCTTCATTAGTGTGTTCATCCTTTTCATTTTTGATACTGGTTTTTTCTCTCTTTTATAATATTAATGATATTAATAAATTTTTATTATTTTATTTTTTCTCCATAAAATCAGTTCCTATGAAGGACAATTTAGGGAAACTGAGGCAGGACAAGTTAGGGAAACTGAGGCAGAACAATTAGGGAACTGTGGCACAACACCTGCAGTGGGAGTTGCCAGGTCCCAGGCACCACCTAAGTGTACTGTGGCTCTGGCAGAAGGTAGGGATGAGGGGGCTTTTTTTAATTCAATGATTTTCTTACATTCAGTTTTATTAGTCTCATTTTTTAAGATTAAAGATTTGCAATTTGATGTTAAATTGGGAAGTTTTAATTTGCTCTTTTTCTAGTTTTTTTTTTAAATTGCATACCCAATTTCTTGATCTCCTCTATTTTACTGATATAAGCATTTAGAAATATAACTGTTTCTCTGATTATTATTCTTACTACATTCCATAAGTTCTGGTATGCTGTCTTATAGTTGTCGTTCTCTTTAATAAAATTATTTATTATTTTTATGATTTGTAATTTGACCCACTCATTCTCTAAGATTAGGTTATTTAGTGTCCAATGAATTTTGAATCTGTTTCTTTGGTTCTTAGTTAAAAGTAATTTTTATTGCATTATCATCTGAAAAGGAAACATTTAATATTTCTGCTTTTTGCACTTGATTGAAAGATTTTATGCCCTGACATATGATCAATTGTTATAAAGATGCTGCGCGCGTATCCAAAATCACTTCAATTTATCCTATATAGTTAATTCGTACATAGTTTGTAAATTGTCTCTTCAAATAGACTTATGGAAGCAAAGACTGCCTTTTGCCTTTCTTTGTATAAAAAAGTTGATTGGCTATTAGATTTCAGAGTAGTCTTTAAAAAATAAAAATTTTACTTAAAAATCTTAGTTCAAACAAAACAATTCTTTGCTCTATACAATGAAACTAGGCAGGGCCATCCATATGATTATGGTTGGTATTGTGGCCACTCCATCTTTTATCTTTTTCTGTTCTTCAAACCTAATTTTTTTCTCCTTCTCTATAAAGACCACTTTGGGGCCCTCTGTGTTTGGAATACTATATCACTTCTGTTTCCCTAAGAGATGGCTCTGGAGTCTTACAAGTGCTTTCGACTGGATTCAGGCCTGGGGAAATACTAATGGGAGTGGGGGGAGGGGGAAGTGAGAGGCCCCCTATTCTCAATTTTTAAATTTTTTTAAGTCTTCCACTCCCAGAACAATTAATGAACAATAGGTTAGCTTAATAGAACAAGCCCATGAGAAGGTGGGGTAGAATAAAAAGGTACTAAAAGTGTTAGAAAGTAATCAAATATGAGATAAGTACTTCTTACACAAAATAAATGCTAATCAACACAAAAGACTCAGGCACTGATAAAATCTTTTTTAATATGTATTTCATAAATTTTTTTCTTTATTAAAGCTTTATTTTTCAAAACATATGCGTGGACAATTCTTCAATATTAGCCCTTGCAAAACCCTGTGCTCTGATTTTCTCCCCCTCCCATTTCACCCTCCCTTAGATGACTTAAAATCTTAAAACAAAATTGAGCAATTTAACTTATATACTATCATACTTTCCCAAGAGGCTAAAGAAACATAGTTTGCAGAATTGCTGATTAGGCATATTACGTTTCACCTTTGTTCTGCACTGTCCAAACAACTTCTAATCCATATTTTCTAGTAAAATGGACTAATTTTAGTGTCAACGTTTAGTTGGTAGTTGTCTTCTCCAAGATTACTGAAATAGTTGTAAAAGGCTTTGATTTTTAAAATACCCATGCTCTGTAGGTCATAAACCGTACCTATTCATCTCATAGATACCTATTTATCAAAAATTGAAAAGGAATAAACATAAGCCTAAAATCCAGGCTCAT
Source organism: Antechinus flavipes (assembly GCF_016432865.1). Classification (NCBI taxonomy): domain Eukaryota; kingdom Metazoa; phylum Chordata; class Mammalia; order Dasyuromorphia; family Dasyuridae; genus Antechinus; species Antechinus flavipes. The sequence goes on along the minus strand of NC_067403.1, from coordinate 156,752,059 downwards.
GGTTGTCTAGAGATGACATGTATTTTAGCATTCATTAGCAGAAGTGCTCATGGTTGTGTGGTGCATGGGATGGGGCAAAGAGTGAGTGATTATTGTCAGGAAATGGGGAGGAAAGACCAAAGAACCATTCAGGATTTTATGTCTATTTTCAAGATTTTTTCGAGATTTCAAAGGCAATTTTCCCAATGCTTTCAATCCTGAGCCATCACGTGGCCAGAAGTAGCTAGGGAATTGATTAGTCATTCCCAAACTGTCCAAACTGAGAATCTCTGTAGACTCCGGTGAAATCCCTATTAAAGACTTTAAAAATATATTTCTTATATATTTTATTTTAAACATTTCTGAATAGATTTCTCCCCTTCTCTATATAACAAAGATTTTTTTTTTTTTTAAAATAGGCACCTCAATTCAATCAAGCTAATCAGTGCATCAGTTGTCTCTGGTAAAGTATGCAATACTATTCACCCATTGACCTTCTCTCCTGACTGCAATGATGGGAAGTAAATTTTCACCCAATCTTCTCCATGTCCAAACACCAATCTCCTTTACACTTTGGCTTTTTCTGGTTGGTCTTGGCAGAGGAGGAGGCGTACTCCTGACCACTCCAGGGGAGAGAAACGAGGGAGCTGGAGCATCGGTGGTAGTCAGTAGAGCTAGGATGGAGGCGGGGGTGGGGAGGGAAGGCGGGGCAAAAGTAGAACAGGCACTCCTTTAGGGAAAGGCGTGGTTTAGGGAGCTCCGGGGCGTTCTTCATTCTCTTGGGGGCTGAGCTGGGCGCTTGCTTTCGCGTCTTTTCTGAACCTTTAGGCTTTAGGACTTGTTCTTTGCATCAGCAGAAGCGAGAAACCTCTGCGTCAAGAAGAGGGCCGCTGAACAAGTATCTCTGCTCATTTCACCTTATTTCTTCCTTTTCAGACTTAACTAAGTCAGAGGGGATTGGGGGGGAGGGCGATAAAGGGAACATCCACCACTTAAGTCTGCAAGGTAAGTTCTCTGTCCCTTGGGTTTAATCTAGCTCAATTACCTTCCTTTCCTTCGGACTGAAGTAGCTAGCTGATTGTGTCATCTTTCTTGCCCTTAGCGGGATAGGGGGGTGGGGAGGTAAGAACAAAATTCTGGGAGGAAAAAGCCAGTTGAACAGCTGGGGGAGGACAAGCGGACGACCTCGCCCCCGAAATCTACAAATCTTACTTTGTATTTTCTCAGTTTTTACTGTAAGACATTGTGACCGAGCGCAAAGGAATATACTCAAAGTTTGTTTTATGGAGGAAAAGGGATATAACTCTTTGGTGGAGTGGGAAAGTGCACTTTTTGCTTTCGCCTTCTCTTTACAACTTTTTCCCACTCCAAACCCCATTTCACGCCCTCTCTCCCTTCCTCAGACCCCTCTAGTGGAAAACAAACTGGCGATGTAATGCAGCCATCTAAATGGATAATGCAGAAGGCATGCCCTTTTTGGAGGGGAGGGCAAGTTTCCTGTCTGAGGAGAGGCTAAGGATAGGGAAGGAATCAAAAAGTTTGTATTACCTACAGACACCTCGCTATTCTAGAAATATCCTAGGGTCAGGTGACATGAAAAGAAATATTTTTCATTCAGACTTAGTTAATTATGTGTGTGTGTGTTTTCTCCCGGTGCTATCTTAAGTATAGTTAGGGAGGGGAAATCTCTAGGCCAGCATATTTTACTTTACAAAGGTTTAAAAAAAAAAAATACTGATTGTACTTAGCAGTTGTATAACTAGAGTTTAAATACATTAATATGTTGTGTGCATACATATCCATATTTATATTTGGGTATTATGCTTAAATACATGTTTTTCTCACCTCTTCAGCTCCTGTTTTCATTCTAGAAGTCTTCAACATTTGCTTTGATGCTCCCTCAAAAAATTTTACTCTTTATTTTATTTCCAATCCAAGGAACAAAACAAGCATTCCCTAGTTCCTCACTTTTCTCATTGCTCATAAATATTTTTCCACTTCACCTTAACTACAGAGTTGGTCGTACCTTTGACCTTGCCATCCTATGGAAATGTACTTGCACTTAAAATAAAATTTGAAATTCCTTTTATCAGATCACAATTTGTCCCACTAACTCTCTCTTATCCAAACTTTTATATCCACTCCCAGTTTCAAAATTTTGCTTAACTTACTAATTGCTTTTTCTTCCTTCCTATAATGAATTCTTCTATTTTTCTCTGTCACATAAAATTTTCTTTCCTTTCTTTCTCTTTATTTTGTTTTTAGATTTTCATTTTATATATTTTTTTCTAAAAAGGGATTCTTATTCTCTAAATTATTTATCTTCCCTTTCTGAATATTTTAGAATATTTTTGATTCATGGCCCTTATACATATTTAGTCATTTACTGTCTAGGAGACACTTATTTAGGGGTTTCTCTTGTTACCTTGTAAATTCCTCCCCACCTTGGTTCTTTTTTTTCCTGAGGCAATTGGGGTTAAGTGACTTGTCCAGGGTTATACTAGGACATATTAAGTAGTGGAGGTCAGACTTGAACTGGGGTCCTCCTAATTTCAAGGCTGGTGCTTTATCCACTGTACCACCTAGCTTCCCTTTCCCCTCCACCCCCCTTCTTATACAAATTTCAGCAAGTGATGAAGAGGATATTGTTCTATGGTAAGGTTTTTCTTATGTCCCTGATTAAACAGATCATTACTGATATTTGCTCTCCCCATAATCATTTTTACATCAATTGCCTGGAAATCTCCATAGGTGCATGCCCTCACATTTTTCTGAGAGTTTCTCTCATTCTATCAATTACTTCAAGGAACTCTAATTCCTTTTCTCCTGAGACAGGATGAGTGGTCCTCTGTAAAAACCAGAAATCTACAGATTAAATCATTTTAAAGTTCTTATTTCTCTTTACAAAATAACTCTCCATTGAAACAAAATTTCTCTCTTCTTTATGGTTTCAATCTTACTCTTTGCCTCTTCCCCTTCAGTCTCTTTTTTTTTTTTCCTGAGAATTATATGAATTTTTTCTCTTTCACTCTTATCTCTTGACTTGATTAGGGCACTTGACATTTCCCTCTACCTCCCTCTATCAGTCCCATTGGACCTGGGCTGACTGAGTGGTCCAAGATGGCACATGAGTGCCAAGATGGAGCATCAGATCTCCTTTGACTTCAGCTGCTATTGCACCAGAAAATTTAAAATAAATGTGGCACTTTACCTTGAAAAAGACCTGAAATTTACTAATGGAAATATTGGAAGAGTTATAGCTTGTGAGATATTAGGAGATAGTATTTTCTTCATTCTTGCTGTTTCTTGAGGAAGAGGAGGAGGAGGAGGAGGAGGAACAAAGCTCAAAAGCAAGCTCAAAATTTGAGTTAAAATCAAATTGTTCTCTAATAGCTGTATTGGAACAATTTCATATTTCCAAAACAAGCGTTATAGCTGAATAGACTTTAAAAAAATAAGAAATCTCGATGTACTCTGTTAATTTATTGAAAATTGTCCTTGTTTAATGTATATTTGCCTTTTATATCTATGGGGCATTTGACAAGCAAATAATTTGGGTTTAGTTTCTTCCCCCCTAGGAATGCTTTAATATTTCTGTATTGAACATCAGTCTTTTTTCCATTAGTAATTAAGGTCACTTTCTGAATGTGCCACCATGGATTCAATCTTGAGAAAGCAACTTTGCTTTTTATAACACATTCTTTCTAATTTCTTCTTCTGTTTTCTAGTGGTTATAAAATAGTTTTGAGTTATTGGAAATTGCTCTCCTTTGTATTTTGAAGATTTTTTTTCTGGATTATTTGTAGAATTTGTTGTTCATCATTGGAATTTTAATATTAAACTTATTTTTCTGGGTACTTTTATTTTTATTATTTTTTGCATTTTGGTGTTCAGATTTTTTTGACTTATGTTCTTCCTGGAGACCTCTAAGTAGTGTCTTTTTAGTCCTTACACATCCTATCTTAGAGATCACTATGTTTTGCTTGTATGGAAATCAAGCTTTTAATGCTAGTGTTTTTTGTTTTTTTTGTTTTTGGTTTCTCTTCCAAATTGTTCTTCACTTCCTTCTATTTACACTCAAAAATTCACAAATTCATTCATTCTCTCTCTTTCTCTTTTTCTCTTTTCTCCCTCACTCTCCTCTTCTTTCTCTCCCCCCCTCTCTCTTTTCCTCTCTCCACCTCTCCTTCTCTGTCCCTTTTCCTCTCTTCCTTTTTCTCCCTCTCTCTTTTCCTCTTTGCTTATTTTTTAACGATGTTGAAGTTTGGTCCTGTTTCCAAGGTAGAAGAGGTACTATCCCAGGTTTTTTGTGCAATTTCTTTCAGAGCTAGTTCTGGAAGTCTATAAGTTTTTAGTTCTTTCAGGATGATTTAATCTAAGGAGAGATGTGGTTATTGCTTTCCTTTCCTGTGCTCTGGTTGTTGACTGACCACAAGCATTCTTTTTCACTTTGGAAGTGTAACCAAGGTCCTCCTTCCCCTTTTACTCCAGAATTTGTTTTGAGGTGTTATTTTAAAATTTATTTGAAGGAAAATTTGAGAGAGCTCAGACAAGTCCTTGAAAACTTGGCTCTTTCCCCTTTTTGCCCTCCTCCTCTCCCTGCCCCATTGTCCTTGCTCTATTAAACAAAGTCATTGTCTTCCTAACAGTTCTTTCTAGGCACCTAGGAGTCAGTTAATTCAAGTCCACTAATAAGGTCTGCAATATGCAGATAGGTCCCATATATCAATTAAACATTCCTCTGTAACAGAGAGCAGTGGCTACTAGCCTCAGATAGGCACTGGCCCACTTTCCTTGATGTAAGCAGTCATATTTCTCCACTTCCATGATGCTATCTATCCTGTAACCAATCACATTGTCTTTCCCACTTTCTTAACTTTGTATTCCTCCAAAACTATGAAGGCTAATAAGCCGTGTCTTTGGTCATTGAGAGAGGACATAGACCCAATTCTTTGGTTACTGCTTACTTGGTTAATAAGTCTTTTTAGTCCTTACACATCCTATCTTAGAGATCACTATGTTTTGCTTGTATGGAAATCAAGCTTTTAATGCTAGTGTTTTGTTTGTTTGTTTGTTTGTTTGTTTTTTTGGTTTCTCTTCCAAATTGTTCTTCACTTCCTTCTATTTACACTCAAAAATTCACAAATTCATTCATTCTCTCTCTTTCTCTTTTTCTCTTTTCTCCCTCACTCTCCTCTTCTTTCTCTCCCCCCCCTCTCTTTTCCTCTCTCCACCTCTCCTTCTCTGTCCCTTTTCCTCTCTTCCTTTTTCCCCCTCTCTCTTTTCCTCTTTGCTTATTTTTTAACGATGTTGAAGTTTGGTCCTGTTTCCAAGGTAGAAGAAGTACTATCCCAGGTTTTTTGTGCAATTTCTTTCAGAGCTAGTTCTGGAAGTCTATAAGTTTTTAGTTCTTTCAGGATGATTTAATCTAAGGAGAGATGTGGTTATTGCTTTCCTTTCCTGTGCTCTGGTTGTTGACTGACCACAAGCATTCTTTTTCACTTTGGAAGTGTGACCAAGGTCCTCCTTCCCCTTTTACTCCAGAATTTGTTTTGAGGCGTTATTTTAAAATTTATTTGAAGGAAAATTTGAGAGAGCTCAGACAAGTCCTTGAAAACTTGGCTCTTTCCCCTTTTTTGCCCTCCTCCTCTCCCTGCCCCATTGTCCTTGCTCTATTAAACAAAGTCATTGTCTTCCTAACAGTTCTTTCTAGGCACCTAGGAGTCAGTTAATTCAAGTCCACTAATAAGGTCTGCAATATGCAGATAGGTCCCATATATCAATTAAACATTCCTCTGTAACAGAGAGCAGTGGCTACTAGCCTCAGATAGGCACTGGCCCACTTTCCTTGATGTAAGCAGTCATATTTCTCCACTTCCATGATGCTATCTATCCTGTAACCAATCACATTGTCTTTCCCACTTTCTTAACTTTGTATTCCTCCAAAACTATGAAGGCTAATAAGCCGGGTCTTTGGTCATTGAGAGAGGACATAGACCCAATTCTTTGGTTACTGCTTACTTGGTTAATAAGTCTTTTTAGTCCTTACACATCCTATCTTAGAGATCACTATGTTTTGCTTGTATGGAAATCAAGCTTTCTTTTAATGCTAGTGTTTTGTTTTGTTTTTTTGGTTTCTCTTCCAAATTGTTCTTCACTTCCTTCTATTTACACTCAAAAATTCACAAATTCATTCATTCTCTCTCTTTCTCTTTTTCTCTTTTCTCCCTCTTCTTTCTCTGCCCCCCTCTCTCTTTTCCTCTCTCCACCTCTCCTTCTCTGTCCCTTTTCCTCTCTTCCTTTTTCCCCCTCTCTCTTTTCCTCTTTGCTTATTTTTTAATGATGTTGAAGTTTGGTCCTGTTTCCAAGGTAGAAGAGGTACTATCCCAGGTTTTTTGTGCCAAATAATAACTTATTTGGTTAATAAATTGGTCATGCTTAGATTACTCGTTGTTTCTCAGTTTACCTTAAATTTCAAGTGTAACTGCATTGTGTTTGGTGATTACTTTCCTTCATTTGAAATTTTTTACAGAGGTACTAGCAAAGTTAGGTTTACTTTTTCTAAGAAAATTAAACTCATTAACATATATGCCATCTAGAAAATGTCACATAAGAGCAATTGATGGCAGTTTTGCAATAAGCATATAATGAAAATGTTCATATATTGAGTTTCCAATAGAGAACAGATAGAACACTATACCGTGTTTCCCCGATAATAAGACACTGTCTTATTAAATTTTTTTTTTGGACAGAAAAAACACCAGAGGGCTTATTTTCAGGGGAGGGCTTATTTTAATGAACATTGACAGCAATTTTAATAAACAGGCAAATGTGAACAAAAAAAGTACCTTTATTCAACAATGATCATGTCATCTCCTTCAACAACATCGTCATAAGTGTCCATACCCTGAATTCCATCCTGGATGTCTTGCGCCTCTATTTCCTTCAGAAGAAGTGGACCCAATCTGTCATGTCCAGCAATATAGCTCTCTTTAAATGAACATGTCTTGTCCAGGTAACCTGCTCGTAGTGCCTTGGCGACACAGCTGTCAGTCATTTTATCCCATGACTTCTTCACCCAAGTCACGACTTCTTGCAGACAGGGCTTCACAAAGTTTCCACGCTGATTTCTTTCCATTCTATTTTTAATGTAGTCATTGACTTCCATGAGCAAATGGTCCTTGAATGGCTTGTTTGGAGATAGGCAGTCATTCCTGAAGGAATCATTACTTGATCTATTCTTCTCTCTGCAAGGAAGTTCTTCATTTCTTTAGCGTGGTGAGTGCTGGCTGAGTTCTTTTATCCTCCATCATGCCCCCTGAGTTCTTCTTTTATCCTCCATCATGCCCCCTCACTCCCGCTTACCTACTGGGTTTTTATGTTGTCCTGCCTCAGCTCTCCTCCGCGGCACTGCTCTCAATGGTGCCAGCAAGCAAATCACTGGGGAAGAACAGGATGACGCGCTCACTGCTGCAACTCTGATTGGATGCAGCTCTGAGCACAGCGTACGTTTGATGGGGGGGGAGGGGGGAACGGTGCATACAAAGGGTACCGTAATGTAGTGTATAGCACAGGGGATCACCTTCACTACAGTAGCAATCTCAACAGGGCTTATTTTTGGGGGAGGGCTTATTTTAGAGGACTCTTACACAGTAAAGGGAGGGCTTATTTTCGAGATAGATCTTATTATCGGGAAACACGGTAGTTACACTGTTAGGGTTTCTGCCTGTTCATTATTATGTTTCTAAACTGGAGGTCCATGAACTAGGTTGGTGGCAGGTTTTTTATGTTTTTGTTCTTAATAACTGCATTTCAATGTAATTGGTTTCCTTTGTAATTCTATATATTTTATGTTATGCATTAAAAATGTGATTCTGAGAAGTGATCCTAATCCCAGGCCCACTGATTGAAAACGAAAGTAACACTTGTTAGAGGGAATTTGAAAAAATTAAGATACTAATTCATTATTGGTGGAACTGTGAACTTTGTTTTATGTCACGGGAGTTTCTGAAGGCCCATGGTTATATAATGTCATCCATTCATTGCACAAATATTTGTTGATCATCTCCTTCGATGGGAGGTATGGGGAAAAGCAAACTAGATTAGAAATGTGGATCATTTTTCACATTCTATATATGCAAAGAAATATTTGGGCCAAAGAATTCAGTATTGTGGATTTCACATCTGCTTTAGGAACTTTGTAAATTACAGTGTAATATCTTTTACTTTTTTCTAATTGAACAGATTTCCCTCTTTCCATTGACTGATCATGATGGAATCTAAGGACACAGAAAGTAGCAGTGGCAACGGGTAAGAATGGCATTTAAATCAGTTGGGGATAAGATTTGATCTTACGAAATATAATTACTTGTTATTGTCAGAATGACTGTGGAAAATCTTTTAAATTGCCTATAAAGTCTATGTAATACTTTTATTTTTGATTGGAGGTGGAGAGAGGCACTAGACCTTCGATTTTTTTGGAACAGGAAACTACCTTTGTTAATACAAGTCATCCTCTGTCTTGTTGTTTATAACTTGGTACTAAGATACCAAGGATCAGGCAGTTAGTATATGTGAGTGGCTAAACTTAAATCCAGGTCTTCCTGATGTGGAGACCTATGGAGACCTATGTACTTTAGCCATAAGCAGCTAGGTGATATAATGGATAGAATGTTGAATACAAATTCAACAAGTTGTAGTCAGGAGGATCTGAATTCAATTCCTGTCTTAGACACTTACTGGCTATATGATTCTGTTGCTCCATTCTCCCCCTCATATCTTCTACAACTCTGTATTAATTGTATTAACTTCCCAGAAAGGGAAGGGGGGGACTTCTTAGCCTTTCTGAACAGTCATTTCATCTCCATAACTCTCCATGTAGCTTTCTTTTCTCTCTTTACAGCTGTCTGACATACTTAGTCAACTCTACTCTATGACCTCTGAGGATAATGATCACCAATGTGAATTCATGCCTCAATGATTAACAGATTCTCACTCCATCATATTCTTCTTATCCCAGAAATTCTAAACATAGGGCTGTGATTATTAATACCCTATTCTCTATCCCCTCCTTAATGTGCTACTCTAAAGCTAACCATCCTTTTCACTGTGCTCTCTACAATGCCTGAAGTAATAAATACATTTTCATTTCAAATCATTTCCTTTCTTGTTCCCTCCATCTCTGGTAATATAGCTCCCTAAACGATCTTTTCCAAAACTGGTTATACTTTCATTCATATTTCCTCACTCACTTGTCATTTTAGGGGAGTTGGAATATTCATTCCTCCTCAGTAACAAATCCAGACTCTCCCTGTATCACCATCATTTAGTAACCTCTTCTTTGAGGTCTATTTGAGCATATGTATTACCCAGTTAAGATTCTGGTAGTTGTTGTCTACTGCTTTCTTTGCCTTTATCATGATTAAAATTAAAGTAAATTGAAACACAAAGTTCTAAGCACATTCAGTTTATTGATAAGGCTAGTAGTTGCCAACAAAATGGATCTCAGCTGCTTAGTCATGAAACAGCAGTAGGATACAGCAATTTTTTAGGTAACTGAGCATCTTTTTTTTTTTTTTTTGCAAGACAATTAGGGTTAAGTGACTTGACTAGGGATCTAGGAAGTGTTAAGTGTCTCTGGCTGCTAGATTTGAGCTCGAGTCCTTCTGATTCCAGCCAGGTTTGATTCTTTATCCACTGTGCCATCTAGCTGACCCTGAGCAACCTTTTTCAAGTACCATATTGCTTATATCCTGGAATGAGGAAAGGTCTTCTATAGTTAGAGAGCATGATCTGGAAAAAGATCCAGCAAAGGAAGCTGAGAAGGAGAGAGCAGATGGGCTGAAAAACAGAAGAGAATGGTGTCCCAAAAACCTAGAGAGAAGAATATACTCTAGGAATAGAGTGATCAACAGAATCAAAGGCTGCAGGAGAATGAGGATTGAAAAAAGGTCATTGGATTTGATAACTAAGAAATCATTAGTAACTTTGGAGAGAGCAGTTTTGGTGGAAAGATAAAAGTCAGAAACCAGATTGTAAGGAGATGAGAGCAGAAAGAAAGAAAGTGAAAGGCATTTATTGTATCTAGCCTTTTGGAGGAGTATAGCTACATAGTGCAGAAGAGATATAGGAAGACAGTAGGGATGGAAGAATCAAATGAGGAGGAGACATGAATATGTTTGTAGGTAGTAGGGAATGAACCATTGAAAAGGAAAGGATTGAAAATAAGTGAAGAATGGGGGTGATGGTGGACAATCTGTTGTAAAAGATGAGATAAAATGAGATTACTTGAACAGTTAGGTTAGTCTTGATAAACCTACTTCAACATGTGAAATAGAAATGAAGCAAGAAAGATGAGAGATGCCATCAGGGTGATAGAGATGAAGAACCAGGGAAGTCATGGTAAATATTATCAATTTTTTAATAGCTTTTTATTTTTCCAGATTTATGGGAAGATAGTTTTCAGCGTTCATCCTTCCAAAATCTTGTATTCCACTTTTTTTCTCCTTCTCTTTTCTCCTTCCCCTCCCCTAGACAGCAAGCAATCCGGTATAGGTTAAACATAATGGTATTAATTTTTTTCTGCAAAATATGAGCCGGAGTTCTCAGTTAAGGGTTGGAAAAAGGGAAGCTATATCCTGCAGAATCTCAAATTCAGTGTGTTCAAATCTAAATTCACTATTCTCTTCTCCCCATTCTTCGTATTTCCCTATTTCTTTTGGGGGTACCACCATTCTTCAGTTACCACAGTTTACAACTTTGAGCTTTTGTTCGGTTCCGTAACTCTTTCTCATCATACATAGCCAATCTTTTGATTTCTACCTCCACAAAATCATCTCTAGCATCTTTCCCTTCCCCTCTTATAAAGCTACTCTTCCATTTCTGACTCTCATCATATGTGACCTAGATTTCTGCTCCTCGATGATTTTTCTGCCTCAAGTCTCTTCATTCTCTCTTTTCTACATTACAAATGATGAAGTGATTCTTATTAAAAAACAGGTCTAACTTATGTCTCTCTCCTTGCCAGATAAACTGGAGTAGCTCTCTGATGCCTTTAGGACTAAAAATAAGCTTCTCCATTTAACTTTGAAATTCTTTAAACTTGGCCCTAGCCTACCTTCCCAGTTTTTATTATTTATCTCCATCCACCACCCACCCCCACAATATTCAGTCCAATCAGACTGACTTTCTTGCTATTTCCAATCTATGATGCTCCCTCTTTCATCTCTGAATTTTTGCATTGGCTGTTTCCCATGAACTTTCACTTTATTTCTAGAATTCCTAGTTTCCTATAAAATTGCTCATGTGATATCTACTATTTCAAACTTTTCTTGATTCTCCCTTCCCAATTCCTTTTGCTATTCTTTCTTCCCTTTCAAAAAGTTACCTTATATTTATTTATTTATTTATTTTATTAAATTATTCAGTAATCCTAAATAATTTTGATATGAGGATGGGTGATGTTTGGTAGAAGAGACCCTTTAAAGTGTTATTTTGTCGTGGTTAGTAAAAATTGTTATTTAGTCAACAAAAAACAAAAAAATCTTGTATTCTGTAACTTAATTCTCTGGTAGTAAGGATATGGTTCATCACGTAATCATCAATTTTGAAAGCCTGCCTGTTTTCTATTAGTGCCTTAATTAGGAATGTATTTTATACACACTGAGATAATTGCACAAAAATTTTATGTAGCTGGGGAATAGGTATATAGGTTAGCAGTTGCTGATGATCTTTCCATTGTAATAAGGTAAGTTTTTATTTTTAAATCTACCTTTTTTGTATCTATTAATGACTCCACAATTGTGTTGTATGGTCTAATCCAGCTACTTATTCTATATTTCTTCTCTGACATGATATTTTAAATTTTTTTTGTAAGTACATCTGGAGTTATAATGTTGGATTCCAAATGTGAAAACATTATTGTCTTTAATGTTAAAAAAATCTATCTACATTATGTCAGCCATATTAATATTGTTTTAGATGCATGTCTATGTATGCGTTTGGATATGCATATATGAGTGTATATACATGTAGATGTATGTATGTAAGTGTATAAATATGTATATGCATATATTTATATATGTATACATAAATATATTTGTGTTTAACTGTATCCTCCTTAGAAGAATGAGGAGAGGGAGAATAAAAAGAAACTTACAGGGAAGCAAAGAAAAGGTGGATATGAATATAATATCATCTATTATTATATTTGTTTCCTTGAAATGGAAATTTATTGTTACATATTTTAAATTTGCTGGATATCTGATAATGCTTTTTCCTTTTTCTGTAATTTTCTATTTTGTTTTTTTCTTATTTTTTATTTTAAATAAAAAAGTTTAAAAAATAATAATAAAGCACCTACCTCCAAAGCTTATTGTAAAGATCAAAAAAAAGAAAAAAATCCTATTCAATTTTTGTTTTTTATGTCTTTTCTTTTTAAAAATTATTTTACTTTATTTTCCATCAAAAATCTGGCTTCTCTCCCTGCCTTTCACTTCTCTTTCCCTCCATTGAGAAAACAATAACAAAAACTGTTTCAAACATGTATAAGCAAAACAAATTCTTGAATTATCCATGTCCAAAACAAAATTTATCTCACTTTTTCATTCTGAGTCCATCTCTGTTAGGAAGTAAGTATTATGTCTTATCAGCAGTCCTTTAGAATTGTGGTTGGTCATCACACTGATCAGATTTCCTAAATCTTTCAAAATTGTATGTCTTTACATATTGTTGTTATTGTATATATTGTTCTCCTGGTTCTGATCACTTCATTCTTCATCATTTCATAAGAATCTTCCAGGTTTCTATGAAACTCACCACTTTTTATGCTTTTAAGATGAGATTGCTTCCTTGAATTTCTTACCAAGTTTTAAAAATTTGTTTTACTTTCTCCTGCTTCCCTTTTTTATGTGAAAATGTGGCTCATAATCTTCCATTATCCTTCCCTATGAAATTATCCAAATGTGTTTATATTCTAAACTAGTATTGCTGAGGCTTCCATTTCTCCATCCTGGGGCAAATTGTTTCCCGTTATGTAAGATTCTTTTTAGAGTTATAGTGTTTTGATTATAGCATTTAATTTACATAGAGTTCAGTTTTAATATGAAATCATAATAGCTTGGTATCTACATCTGTTATTATATGGGTATCTTATTTTCATAATTACTTTGTTTTAATTTTATAATCATCTTTTTCTTATTATAATTTTTTTAGTTCTGTATAACCATCTTTTTACTATAATAAGTAGGGCTTTTGATTCTCCCCAGACAGCTGATTTAGACTTCTACATCTTTATTAAGTTATTTTTCCGTTGTAATTTTTTTTTGTTCATAAAAAAGGCAATTAATTATGCATTTTATTTGGTGCTATCCAAGTCCAATGCTTGCTTTATTTTTTTCAGCAAATGTTTTTATGAAGTATAAACCTGGCACTACTGTTTAATTTTTGTTCTCTTATTCCTGTCCTTAATTTCCAGTATATTTCTTACCATCTTCACCAATGCCAACTGTGGTTTGCAAGAAAAAACTCCAAACTTTGGAATAGTTTAGAAAGTAATTTATTAGGTCATTTGGTAGAAGACAGTGAGCTCAAAGGACATGTGGTTTCCTTTCTTTGAGGCTCCAGAAGTTTACGTTATATAAGATTGAGATAAGGGAACCCATATATTTACCACATTTAAGCAGTTAAGTAATTTTGATGAGAGGGAAACTTTTTTCTCTTAATTGTAATAAATTTATTTTTAATACATATTGCTTTATGAATCCTGTTGGGAGAGAAAAATCAGAACAAGAGGGAAAAATCATAGGAGAGATTAAAAAAACATAAAAAAGAAGTGAATATTTACATTCAGTCTCCTTAGTTCTTTTTCTGGATGCAGGTGGCATTTTCTGTCCAAAGTCTATTGGATTGCTTTGGATCACTGAACTACTAAGAAGAGTTAAGCCTTTCATAATTGATCATCACACATTCTTGCTGTTGTTGTGAACAATGTATTCCTGATTTTGCTTGTTTTGCTCAGCATCAGTTCAAGTAATTCTTTCCAGGTGAAAGGGCAACTTGAAAGGAAGGTAGATTGAGACAGATATTAGTAGATACAATTAATAAAATATTGGCAAAGCCAAAGACTAAGTTTGAATGGACATAAAATAAGACATAGGTGTGGAAATCTAAAAGAAGAATACTTTGAGTGGATCCAGGACATGAGGAAACTTATACTTTGTGGAGGACATTTTTGGCATTTCTGTAGAGTTATTAAGATCAGGGCAACATTCTACATTTAGATAATCTCTAAGCACATACAATTGGATTTAAACAATCATTTTTAAGTTTTTGGACAACATGATAAATAATTCATATCACCTTTAAATTGATATTATTGGATATCAAAACATATATTGATCTAGTTTCAAAGGAAATTGAAAGAAATACTAGAAATTGCTCATTCCAGATTTCTCTCTCCCTGGAACAAATGTTAGAGCATAGAAATGGGATTAACAGGATGAAAAAATAGGACAAGGAGGTGAAAGATTGAAGGGAAGAAAAGAAAAGCGAGGTTGGAATACCTTAATGTGTCAGGACTTGGAAGATAATTCAGAATCAGAAAGACAGAATTGGAGAAAATGGCTGGGATTCAGATCCTCATTGAAGAGGTGAACAAAAATGAGGTTTATGAGAAAGTAGGAAGGACAATAGATTAAAGGAATTTCAGAGTTTTAGTATAGTGGAGATAAAGCTGTTTTGAGTGATGGTGTGTGCCTGAAGCAAAACAAAGATGAAAATTATGGGACTTGAGGTTAATTAACTTTGAGACCAGGGTGTTGAAATGGACTGTTCCCAGGAATATCGAAATTGGCTAGATTAATTCAAGGGTTGGGGTTTGGGAAACTGTGCTCTGGATATTGAATCTATTGGTGAAACATAAGGTAACCTGGAGAAAACTAGGACTAGGGTGATAGTACAATCAGATAGCAAAACTTAAGAGATGATAGCAAAACAAACTCTTTTTTTCTTTTGTCCTGTGAATCAGAAGTATGAAAGAAAAAGTAATATCAGTGGCAAAGAAGTATATTTCCTTAGTACTGTCAAGGGAATGCCACATTATAGTCAATGGAAAGAGGTGTTCAGTGAACTATCACTAGAACGTGGAAATTCCCAAAGTTTATTAGAGAAGGATATAGTCAGATGCTGAAGTCATTGAGGACAATAGTAGTCAAGGAAGTAGAAGTGGAAATGAAAATGACTGAGGATGAATGAGAGTTTGTTTAAAATATACTACTTGGTGTAAAAAGAACTCATTAAAGTGTAGTCAGGGGGGATTTTTAAGTGGAAGAATAAAATCAAGAGCTAATAGTTGTAAGCATAATAAAATTCATTATCCTGAAGAAGAAATGAAAAGCCCAAATAAAGAAAAGCAATGAACTAGAATCTAATGGGTTGTCGATCAGTCAGGGAATACTGTTATCCTTTCCACATTGTTACTTTCCCTATCACAATCTTGACGGGAAAGTAAGAGATATCAGCATAAGAAATTAAATAGGAGTTTTATGTAAGCTGCAGGTGACACACAAAGACTAACACTTGACACATAAAAAATTTAGAAACTTAGAAATGTATAAAATATTTGTATAGTATAATTTCAATATATTTTATCTTTTAATGTCATAATTCGGATTACTTCACAGTACAAAGGATCAAACTTTTATGTGGATTTTCCAGATTGTGGTGGTGCTGTACCTCTTAATCCCTATGCTGTGGAAGGGATAACTATAACTGGTCAAATTATGTGAATGTTAGGGAATACTGTGGTTCCATAAGAAATGATAAAGAGAATTGTTTCAGAGAAATCTGGGAAGACTTATGTGAATTAAGGCAAGTGAAAAAAGTAGAACCAGAACCATTTATACAGTAACACTATGAAAAGACAGATAGCAACTCAGATCAACACAATGACTAACCACAATTTCAGAGGCACACAACCACCTCTAGAAGAGAAGGGATGGACTCAAACTGTAGGTTTGAGGCTAATGGTTTTTTGTTTTATTTTTTGACATTGTCAATGCAGGAATTTGTTTTGCATGACTAAGCATACCTGTAATGGATTTTGTTTTTCTTGTTTCTCAGTGGTAGAGTGGGAAAGTGGGAAAGAGCATTCTAATCTGACAGTATTTCCACATTAATTATGTTGTGAATAAAGTAATAGAACAAAAGGGGAAAACCATGAAAACCTCAAAAAAAGTGAAAACGGTATACTTTAATCAGCATTCAGACTCCATTAGTTCTTTCTCTGGATGTGGATAGTATTTTCCAGCATGAGTTTTTTTGAATTTCCCTGGATCATTGTACTGCTGAGAAGAGCTAAGTCTGTCATAGTTGATCATTGCACAATGTTGCTATTACTGTGTACAATGTTGTGATTTAAGCAGGGTAGTTTTAAAAATAACATGTAGATTTTATTATATACTTTAAAAACAAGCAGAGGGCAACTAGGTGGTACAGTAGATACAGCACCAGCCCTGAAGTCAGGAGGACCTGGGTTCAAATTTGGTCTCAGACACACTTAACACTTCCCAGCGGTGTGATCCTGGGCAAGTCACTTAAACCCAATTGCCTCAGGAAAAAAAAAAAAGGCAGAATGAAATAATGATTCACAAATTTCATATTCAGTTCTCTTTTTGTATTTTATGGATGTAGAAATGCTTTTTGTGTGTGTCTGTTTAGAATAAAAAAAGAGTTAGGAAGAAAAAGAGTTCCAAAAGGCAGGAGCCAATTAATAGAGGCATATATAAATTAATACAAACTAGGAAAGGGTAGGGCTAAATTACAAAAAGATTAGGGCAATTGAAAGATAGTATCTTTTTGTTTCAGATGATAGTGATGAATAGGAGACTAGGGAGCTGGAGAAATGAGCTAGAGCTCTAGCAGGAATCCTCAAACTTTTTAAATAGGGGGCCAGTTCACTGTCCCTCAGACTGTTGGAGGGCCAGACTATAGTAAAAACAAAAACTCTGTTTTGTGGGCCTTTAAATAAAGAAACTTCATACCCCTGGGTGAGAGGGATAATTGTCCTTAGCTGCCGCATCTGGCCCGTGGGCCATAGTTTAAGGACCCCTTTCAGAGTATGAGGTAGTTGGTACTCAAGTAGAATTAATCAGAATATTGATGTCAGGTTTCAGAAAGCTCCAAGAATTACTGCCCTTTCACTTTCTAGACTAGACCAAGGCTTTGAAAACACCAAGTTAAAATCTTTTTTAAAAAATTGGGAAATTGTCAGTTTGTGACACAACAGAAGCCATTCTTTATGGGATCTTTGCATTCTATTTTCAGTTTTTTTGGAAAAAGATAAAAACATGAGCTAAGGAAAAAAAAGTTTTGTGAGTGATTTGGGGTGGAGGGAATAGATTAGTGAAGTAGGTGAGTGAGAAAGTGAATTTGTTAAGGAGAAATTTAGACAATTTAAGGAAATTTTGAAGAACAATCCCCAGGCCCATTTCCTGGTCCAGAGTCTACCACTAATTTGAAAGAGAAGCAGGATTCAGGATCTTTAAGAGAGCACATAAAAATGTTAAGGAGAATGAATGAGTTTTAGGGGGGAAAAAAACTCCAAAGACTCAGGAATTCTGTACATCTTCACATATAGAAAGATCTGTCAGGTGTAACTACAGAGTCACTCATGGTGATATTTGAAAAATCAAAGAAAATAGTATAAGTATCCCTAGACCGGAAAAAGACAAATGTTTTAAATTTCTTTTTAAACAATAAGAGGACAGAATTTGTAAACTGGTCAGAGAGTCTAACTTTAATTCCTTGGAAAACTCTAAAAAAGGATCATTAAAGAGATGTCTCGAAAACATCTAAAAAGGGAAGTAGTAGTTACAATCAGCATAGTATCATCAGGGACAGATCGTGCTAAAATAACCTCATTTCCTTTCTTTGACAGCCTTATTAAAGTAGTAAATGAGATGGTATTTTGGATATAGTTCATGTGGGTTTTTAACAAAGCTTTTGCTGAAGTATATCTCATATTAGTCCTGTGGAAGAGATGGAAAGATGTGAATTAGACAATGATATAATTAGATGGATTCACAATTGGCTGGATGCCCAGATTCAAAGAGTGGTTGGTTATTAATGGTCCACATCCTCACCTCATTTCAGAATGGCCAGAGGGCTCTCTAGTGTAGCACCCTAGGGATCTGTGCTTAGAGCACAGCTGTTTAACATTTTAAAATCAAGAATAGAAGGTATGCTTATCAAATTTTTACATAACAAACTAGGAGAAATAACTAACAGAATCTGAAAAAAGTTTTTGACAGGCATTGGTTGAATACAATTTAAACAGAAGTGAATGCAAGGGATAATGCTGTAAAAAATTATCCTGGCATGGGTTCTATCAATAAAAAGTTATTTAAAAAAAAAAGAATACAATTTAAGATATAATTCAGTATGGATAAATGTAAAATCTTGCACTTAAGATACCAAAACTCTCCTCCACAAATGTATAGTAGGGGAAGGCATGAATATATAATATTTATTCTGGGAGTTTTAAAACACTGCAATCAAAATGTGTCAGCCCAAATAGCTAATGTAATCATGTGCAACATTAGAAAAGGAAAGAATGGCCAGGAATAGGGAGATGATAATGCTCTTGTCAGAACTCATGTGGAATATTTTCAGTTCTGATTGATAAGCTGGAGGGTCCAGAAGAGGGCGGTCAAGACGAGGGCCTTAAGACCATGACACTTGAAGGTTGATTTGTAAAACCTGACGGATTTAGCTTGCAGAGGAGATTTGGGATGTAACTGTTTTCAGGTATTTGGAAGACTATTATGTGGAGGGATTGGACTTGTTCTATTTGTCTCCAGGAAGCAGAACAAGTAGAGATATTGAAGATTCCAATTTAATCTCCATACCAGGCAAAGTTTCCTAATAGTTTGAGCTATCCAAGTATGAAATGTGTTATCTCTCAAAATGAAAAGGTGTCTTTCCTTGGAGGTCTCCAAACAGAGTTGAACAACAACTTGTGGGATATATTATGGGGGGAGGGATTCTTTTTTTTTAAGGGCTGCTGAAATACCCTTCAATTTAAAAAATTTCTGATTCTAAAATCATATATTGTATTCAATTATGTACCAAAGGACATGGTGTTTGTTAACCACTAAAGAAAAGACTAGGGTTTTAGTTTCAGTAGAAATATATATTCCTTTAAGGTAGGCCTGATTGATTTTTGGTTTTGTTTTCTTAGTTCACATTCTGGTGCCTAATAAATACTTGTTGATTTATCAATTATTTCTTACCCTTGCTTGTTCTACAGATCTGGCCATAGATATTATGAATATTCTGAACTTTGAATTTTGGGATGGGAATTTAGGAAGGTTTTTTCTATTTCCCAGAAGGTTGTGTGGGTAGCCAGGAAAGCTAAAGTAACCCCATTTTGTCTTTAGAGCCTTTGTTTTGCTACTGACTGGTTGTACTACAATCCCCACCCTGTCTGTGACCTTCCTTACTGCTGAAACAGCAATGTCCGCCCTGTCTATTTGGGCAGAGTTATAAGACACAGCTAACTTGAAGAACCTTTCTTGTTATCAATCCCTGCAACATGCTCCATCAAGGGATGCCATATCCTTTTTTCCAACCTTGCAAACTCACAGCAACAGGCTTTGTCTAACTCCTTAACTACCCCCATACCCAGTTTACTTCCTGTCTAAATTGAAACCTATATAAGCTTCTTTCATTTTGTTCTTTAACTAAACTTGGCCATTATTGGCTGGTGGAGGTGGTGGATGGGGAATGGTGGGGTCTCCCTTTCTGGTAAACTCAATAAATCTTTGTTGGTTCCTCCATTTTTGTTTTGGGTTTGGTATTGATTCTGGTTCTGGTTTGTTCCAGCATCAACAATTTTACCCACAGTTAAATCTTAGGCAGATTCTTCATTTTTTACAGCTTTGTGAATAGCGCTGTAGTGTAAAATATGAGTTGGAGTCAGAAAACCTTAGTTCTGGTCTCAGTTTTGCTATTTACTATTGTTTGATATAGCTAGACTGATTACTTAACCTCTCTGAGCCTATTTCCCTTTATCTGTCAAGTAAAAAGTTGGATGGAATTGCTTCAGAAGTCCTTTATATCATTGCTAGAAATGCATAGCATTCATGAGACTGCTAAATGGTATGGAAACAGTGCTGGACCTAGAATCAGGAGGACCCAGGTTCAAATGTGGCCTCAGACACTTATTAGCTGTGTGATGTTTGGCAAGTCACTTGACCTCTTTTTGCCTTAATCCACTGGAGGAGGAAATGTTAAACCATTCCAATATTCTTGCCAAGAAAACTCCATGGAAATTATGGCCCGTGGGGTCACAGAGATTCAAACATATCTGAACAACAAGTAAAATTCATTGCTTTAGGATCATAAGACTTGGAATTTAGTTTTTTAGGTTGTTCCATGTTCTTTAAACTATTGTTTCCACCTTGCAGGATATCTCTAACTGCCTCCATTTCTTCTTGTACTGATGTGTCAAGATTTTCCCCTACAACCAAAATATGGGGATGTGTATTAAGTGCCTAGAGATGCAAAACTGTCTAAACTTATCATGGGAGACTTTATGGCTTCCTCATTTCTGTTTTGTCTGGGAAGCTTTGTTATAGAAAAAGCTTTTAAGAGACTAGGAAGCTTGATGTATGTCCTTTAGGTAAACATTCTTGTTTGAATGTTGCCAGAAGGAGGCCTAAAGGCAGGAAGTATTTAAATTTAATTTTGAATACTTTTTGGCATGATCTTAATTATCATTACAACCAATCTAGGAAGAAGGCCATACTCAGAAGCTCAAAAGTGCGTGATTAGCCTGCAGCCAAGCTGGGCCTGGGATAGGAATCTGAGTGGGTTTCTGACTGTGAGTGTAATACTCTTTTTCACTATATGAGGAATTTAGAACCTCGGAAAAAGTTTTGAGTTATGTGAATATGCCTGTGTAATTTCCTGAGTGTTCCTGTGGAGGGCAAAGTTGGCTTGCTGGTGATGATTCTCACTTTCCCTCCCAACTAGAAAAGGCTAGACCGGAATGCTCCCTGACCACACCTATTTCCCCCTACTGGAACTCTCTGACTGGTTAGGGCTGCCTTTCCTTTTGGCTACTGTTTTCTCTTCAGATTTCTTCCCCTTCCTTAGAGTAGGGTGGAGACAAATCTGGAAATCTGGATACTCATAGTGGACCACATGTAGTAATATCTTGCTGTTCACCTTTGCCACCCAGTTAAATTCCTGATAACTGCTATCTCCAAACCCTCCAGGTCATTCTCCACCATTCCTCATTGAGTACTTTCTGTACATGGTTCCCAGTTTTTCTCTCTTCCCTAATTCCTTTCCTTATACTAAGGGGCTTCAAAATACAAATTTACTCTTCCCTCAAACACTCTCATCATTCTGTAACTTACTCATTGCCCATGACCTAACCCTCTACCCAATCTCAGCCACACAAAAAGATGAGACTCGATTTTCCTGATGGATCACAACTCAGGGTCTACTCAAAATTGTATATTTATCTAACTCAGGGGTCCTCAAACTACGGCCCGCGGGCCAGATGAAGCAGCTAAGGACTATTATCCCCCTCACCCAGGGCTATGAAGTTTCTTTATTTAAAGGCCCACAAAACAAAGTTTTTGTTTTTACTATAGTCCAGCCCTCCAACAGTCTGAGGGACAGTGAACTGACCCCCTATTTAAAAAGTTTGAGGAGTCCTGAGAACATAGAGCAATAAAAACAGTATATCTTACCCATTGTTCCTTTAAATAAAGAAACTTTTTGTAAAAGCTCTTACTTGTTTTCTTCCCTAAATTATGGTCTTTATATTTTTTTAAATAAATTACAACTATGAAGGCTGTTAGCCTGCTAGCTAAATTTTTAGTATATAAAGCCCTACTGAATTATTTCTAATTTGCTAGACTTCTTTTAGCTAACCCATCAGCTATGGCATAAACTCTTTTGTGACCTTAAGAGAATTTTTTTGAATTTTTTCAAACTGAAAAACTCACAGACTTTATTTCCACATAAATATAACACTTCTCATGGAGTGAATAAACTCCCAACAAAAAGACCTCAACAAAGACCCCCCCATACCCCATAATCAAGAATTCTGAAATCCCCTGATGTAATCATAATCTCACCCTCTACTTTCCCTTACTTAATCCTATTCTTTGTCCACACTGTCATCTATCTCTTGGTCTTTCGGTTTTCTCCCAGGTCATCTTTTCTACAATTAGGCATCTTTTTTTACCCTGATCACGACTTGTTGGGGAACCAATTCACCTCTTCTTTACCTCCTTATTCCCCTCATCATTTTGCTGAAGAAGCCCTACCAAACCTCCACCTTGAATCACATTGCTCCTACATACATGGTATAAACTAGTGTAGAAAAAATTGTACAACCATTCTGATTGGGTCCACTATAAATTTGTATTTACACACTCTACTGCAGTCAGGCAATCCTAATATATACATCCCTCATCAGCTAATTATCCCACTATGCACAATAATTCTTTCAAACCTTTTCATGTAAGAAGAGTGCCTATGGCACCTTCTCTCCCTATTTTTTCAACTGAGAATGTTGCCTCATATTTTTACTGAAAAAATTGCCATTCACTGTGAGCTCAATCATCTTCTCTTTCTCATCTTATATCTGTCACTTTCTTCTCGTTCACCTCTATCTCACACAATAGGGTACCCTTACTCCTTTCCAAGACAAAGTGATCCCATGGTATCCCCTCTCCTCAAACAGATAGTTCTCTCTCTCAAACCTACTCTCTTGCTTATTTTAAATCTATCTTTACCTTCTGGCTTCTTCTTTTCTGCTTGTGAAGAAGCTTGTGTCTTTCCTATTCTCTCTCTATTTACAAGATGGGTAATTTTTCAGCATTGACAGTTGCAAAATCCAATTTTTCCCTCCTTCCCCCCAACCCCTCCCCCAGATGGCAGGTAGACCAATATGTGTTAAATATATTAAATTATATATTAAATACAATATGTATACATGTCCATACAGTTATTTACTGTGCAAGAAGAATCGGACTTTGAAATAGTGTACAATTAGCCTGTGAAGGAAATCAAAAATGCAGGCGGACAAAGGATTGGGAATTCTATGAGTGGTTCACACTCATTTCTCAGAGTTCTTAAGCTGGGTATAGCTGGTTCAATTCATTACTGCTCTATTGGAATTGATTTGGTTCATCTCATTGCTGAAGATAGCCAGGTCTATAAGAATTGATCATCATATAGTATTGTTATTGAAGTATATAATGATCTTCTGATTCTGCTCATTTCACTCAGCATCAGTTCATGTAAGTTTCTCCAGGCCTTTCTGAAATCATCCTGCTGTGTCTTCCCCATTCTCAAAAAGCTTTCACTTGATCTTTCTATCCCTATATTCCTATATTTCTTTTGCTTGTATGATTAAATTTCTTGAAAATGCCATTCTACTTTTTTTCCTTTCACAAACACAAACACAAACACACACACACACACACACACACTCTCTCTCTCTTTCTCTCTCTCTCTCTTACTCATAATCTGGCTTTTTTTTTTTTAATAGCACTTTTTGTTCATGTATTTTTATTTTTTAGTTTTATTTACTTTATTTTCAATTTATGGAATAAAACAAGCCTTTCCATAACATAGTATGATTTAAAAAAAATAATAACTTTTTATTGACAGAAACCCTATCAGGGTAATTTTTTACAACATTATCTCTTGCATTCTCTTCTGTTCTGATTTTTCCCCTCCCTCCTTCCACCCCCTTCCCCAGATGGCAAGCAGTCCTATACATGTTAAATAGGTTACAGTATATCCTAGATACAATATATATGTGCAGAACCGAACAGTTCTCTTGTTGCATAGGAAGAATTGGATTCAAAAGGCATAACCGGGAAGAAAAACAAAAATGCAAGCAGTTTATATTCATTTCCTAGTGTTCTTTCTTTGGGTGTAGCTGATTCTGTCCATCCTTGATCAATTGAAGCTGAGTTAGATCTCTTTATCAAAGAGATCCATTTCCATCAGAATACATCCTCAAACAGTATAGCTGTTGAGGTATATAATGATCTCCTGGTTCTGCTCATTTCACTTAGCATCAGTTCATGTAAGTCTCGCCAGTCCTCTCTGTATTCATCCTGCTGGTCATTCCTTACAGAACAATAATATTCCATAACATTCATATACCACAGTTTACTTAACCATTCTCCAACTGATGGGCATCCATTCATTTTCCAGCTTCTAGCCACTACAAACAGGGCTGCCACAAACATTTTGGCACATATAGGTCCCTTTTCTTTCTTTAGTATCTCTTTGGGGTTAGAAACACTGCCAAATTGCTCTCCAGAATGGCTGGATGTGTTCACAATTCCACCAACAATGTATCAATGTCCTTGTTTTCCCACATCCCCTCCAACATTCCACATTATCTTTCCCTGTCATTCTAGCCAATCTGACAGGTGTGTAGTGGTATCTCAGAGTTGTCTTAATTTGCATTTCTCTGATTAATAATGACTTGGAGCATCTTTTCATATGGCTAGAAATAATTTTAATTTCTTCATCTGAGAATTATCTGTTCATATCCTTTGACCATTTATCAATTGGAGAATGGCTTGATTTCTTATAGAGTCAATTCTCTATATATTTTGGAAATGAGGCCTTTATCAGAACCTTTGACTGTAAAAATGTTTTCCCAGTTTATTGTTTCCCTTCTAATCTTGTCTGCATTAGTTTTGTTTATATCAATCAAAATTTTTTGTGGTCAATAGTGGTCTCTAGTTCTTCTTTGGTCACAAATTCCTTCCTCTTCCACAGGTCTGAGAGGTAAACTATTCTATGCTTTTCCAATTTATTTATAATCTCATTCTTTATGCCTAGGTTATGAACCCATTTTGACCTTATCTTGGTGTACGGTAACATAGTATGATTTTTTTTTTAAAAAGTGATTGTATATAAAACTACAAATATATTATGTCCAATTTGCTATTCCTTTTAAATATGTAAAAAGCTATATATATTTCTTTTTTCCCTCTCCCAATTCTCAAAATGGCTATTATTAGACACAAATATGTCTGTGTGTGTGTATGAACACATATATGTAAAGTTATTTTGTACCAACTTCTATTTATCAGTTCTTTCCCTAGATGCATAGTGTTTTCTTTCATATATCCTTTTTATTTAATTGGAGCATTTCTAATAGTCAAGATGACTTATTTGCTCAAAGTTCTTAAAATACCAACAATTAACAATATTGCTGTTATGGTATAAATCTGGCTTTTTTGACTTTGTTCCAATGAAATTCCTCTCTCAAAATACTAATGGTCTTTTAGTTGCCAAATCCAGTGTCCTTTTCTTAATCCTTATTCTCTTCAATTTTTTTTCCCCCTGAGGCAATGGGATTAAGTGACTTGCCCAGGGTCACACAGCTAAGAAATGTTATGTGACTAAGGGCAAATTTGAACTCAGGTTCTCCTGATTTCAGGGCTGGTGCTTTAGCCACTGCACCAACCAGTTGCCCCTCATTCTCTTTAACTTTTGTGCAGCCTTTGGCACCGTTTATCCTTTCTTTGAAGGTAGTATTCTCTTCTCTTTAGATTTTTGAGATACCACTTTATTATCTTGTACTATCAATCTAATTGTTTCTTTTCAGTCTTCTTTGCTGCATCCTTGTGAATATGAATATCCCTTCCTCTAATCTAAGATGTCCCACCGGGGTTTGTTTTAGACCATCTTCTCTTCTCCCGCTATACTACTTCATTTGGTGATCTCATAAGATCCCATGGATTTAATGCTCATCTCTATTGATGATTTTCATATCTACCTGCTAACCTCCAATCTTGTATCTCTACTTTTCTGATATCCAGTAAGCATCTTAATCTAAATATATCCAAAACTGAACTCATCTTTCCCTTTAAATTATTTTCCATCTCCTGTCTTTACTGTTACTGTTGAGGGTAACGCATTCTTTTAGTCCTTTAACCTTATGATATGGATCTCATCCTTGAATCCTCGTTGTCTTTCTTTCTCTCTATCAAATTATTTACAAACACTCCCCCCCCCCCCCACTACCATTGACAATTGCCAAACCTTTTGTTCCAATTTTTCTCCTTTTTCCTCCATCCTCTCCCCTAGATGGCAGGATGACCAACACATGTTAAATATGTTAAAGTATAAATTAAATACAAAATAAGTATATATGTCCAAACTGTTATTTTGCTATACAAAAAGAATCAGACTCTGAAATATTGTACAATTGGCCTGTGAAAGAAATCAAAAATACAGGTGGGCAAAAATATAGGAATTGGGAATTCTATGTAATGGGTCTTAGTCATCTCCCAGAGAGTTCTTTCACTGGGTGTACCTGGTTCAGTTCATTACTGCTCCATTGGAACTGATTTGGATCATCTCATTGCTGAAGATGGATAGGTCCATCAGAATTGATCATCATATAGTATTGTTGTTGAAGTATATATTGATCTCCTGGTCCTGCTCATTTCACTCAGCATCAGTTCATCTAAGTCTCTCCAAGCCTCTGTATTCATCCTGCTGGTCATTTCTTACCGAACAATAATATTCCATAATATTCATATACCACAATTTATTCAGCCATTCTCCAATTGATGGGCATCTACTCAGTTTCCAGTTTCTGGCCACTACAAAGAGAGCTGCCACAAACATTCTTGCACACACAGAGATCTTTAAGATCTCTTTGGGATATAAGCCAGTCGTAACATTGCTGGATCAAAGGGTATGCACAGTTTGATAACTTTTTGAGCACAGTTCCAAAGTATTCTTCAAAATAGTTGGATCCATTCACAGGACCACCACCAATGCATCAGTGTCCCAGTTTTCCCACATCCCCTCCAACATTTGTCATTATATTTTCCTGTCATCTTAGCCAATCTGAGAGGTATATAGTGGTATCTCAGAGTTGTCTTAATTTGCATTTCTCTGATCAGTTGTGATTTGGAGTACCTTTTCATGTGACTACAGATAGTTTCAGTTTCATTTTGTTCATATCCTTTGATCATTTATCAATTAGAGAATGGCTTGAACTATTATAAATTTGAATCAATTCTCTATATATTTTAGAAATAGGGCCTTTATCAGAACTTTTGAATATAAAGATGTTCTCAATTTTATTGCTTCCCTTCTAATCTTGTCTGCATTAGTTTTGTTTGTACAAAAACTTAATGTAATCAAAATTACCTATTTTGTGATCAATAATGATCTCTAGTTCTTCTTTGGTCTCAAATTCCTTCCTCCTCCATAAATCTGAGAGGTAAACTATCCTATGTTCTTCTAATTAATATCATTCTTTATGAACATGATCATGAAACCATTTCGAACTTATCTTGTTATATGGTGTTAGGTGTGGGTCTAAGCTTACTTTCTGACATACTAGTTTCCAATTTTCCCAGCATTTTTTGTCACAAATAATGAATTCTTATCCCAAAAACTGGGGCCTTGAGGTTTGTCAAATACTAGATTGCTATAGTCATTGACTATTTTGTTCTGTGAACCTACCCATTCTACTGTTCTACTTCTCTCTTTTCTTAGCCTGTACCAAATGGTTTTCATGACACTGCTTTCTAATATAGTTTTAGATCTGGTACAACGAGGCCATCTTCATTTGCTTTTCTCTTCATTAATTCCTTTGAAATTCTTGACTTTATGTTCTTCCAAATGAATTTTGCTTTTTTTTTCTGGGTCTGATTGGGAGTCTGATTGGTATAGTGCTAAATAAATAGACTTAGTTTAGGTAGTATTGTCATCTTTATATATTCGCTGGACCCCAAGAGCACTTGATATTTTTCGAATTGCTTAGATCTGACTTTATTTGTGTGGAAAGTGTTCTGTAGTTTTACTCATATAATTCCTGACTTTCTCTTGGCAGATGGATTCCCAAATATTTTATACCTATTGACAGTTATTTTAAATGGAATTTCTCTTTGTATCTCTTGCTGTTGGATTTTGTTAGTGATACATAAAAATGCTGATGATTTATGTGGATTTATTTTGTATCCTGCAACTTTGCTAAAGTTGTGGATTATTTCTAATAGTTTTTGAGTTGATTCTCTAGGGCCCTCATTGTCTTTTATCCCCATAACCAATTTGTTGCAAAGGATATTTTTTATTTTTTTTTAAGCTTTTTATTTTCAAAACATATGCATTGATAATTTTCAACATTCATCCTTGCAAAATCTTCTGTTCTAAATTTTTTTCTCCTCCTTCCCTCCCCCATGGCAAGTAACCCAATATATGTTAAACATGTTCAATTTTTCTATATATATTTCCATAATTATCATGCTACACAAGAAAAATCAGATCAAAAAGGATAAAATGAGAAAGAGAACAAAATGCAAGTAAACAAAAACAAAAAGTGAAAATATTATGTTGTGATCCACACTCAGTCCTCACTGTCTTCTCTCTGGGTGTAATGGCTCTCCATCACAAGAACATTGGAACTAGCGTAAATCATTTCATTGTTGAAAATAGTCAAATCTACCAGAATTGGTGTATACATATATGTATATATATATATATATATATATATATATATATATAATATATATATATATGTATCACAGCAACAAGAAGATTTTATACATATATGTGTATATATATATGTATAAAATCTTCTTGTTGCTGTAAACAGTGATCTACTGGTTCTGCTTATTTCACTTAGTATCAGTTCATGTAAGTATCTGCAGGCCTCTCTAAAACCATCCTGCTAATCATTTATGAAAAAATGATAGTCCGTAACATTCATATACCATAATTTAGTCAGCCATTCTTCAACTGATGGACATCCATTCAAGTTTCCATTTTCTTGCCACTACAAAAACAGCTGCCACAGACATTTTGCAAAGGACTTTTGATAACACCTTTGCAACATCTTTTGAATATACTTTTTTTTTTTGACACTGCCATAATTTTTTAGAGGCTATGATCATCTCGCTCCTGGACTATTGCAATATTTGTTTGTGGATCTGTTGGGGTTCAGGGGTATTATCCTAAAAGTATATTGATGTTATGGGCTGACGACACCATTTTTCTCAAAAGAATTTGGAGACTTCTCAAAAGATTTTGGAGAGCAAGTTAAATTCCAGAGATCTTAGCAAGGAAAGAGTTTTTAATAATTAGTAAAGGAAAAGGCTAGTTCTCTAATAGAATTCACAGTTAACACAGAAGAAGATGCCATTAAATCCAGACAAGTGGGGAATTACAGGATTAATTTTAAAAGGAATTTAGGGTGCTAATAGGTGTTAGCTATTGTGACCCTTAGCAAGCAAGCTGACTCCAAAAAGGAGTTATCTATAAAAAACGAGAAAGAACATGGCCTGCAGGCCAACCCTAAAAGGGACTTAGTATCTTAAAAGGAATTAGTGAGTTGGTGAAGTAAAGTCATGTCTTTTTATTGAAGAAATGTAACTTCTAGGGTTTGATATCATAGCTTAGCTTTCTAATTGGATATAGAAACTATGGAATTATGATGATTTCTACTAGAGACTTCTACCTGAGGTGGGGCTGTAATAAAAAGTTCATTTGAACCTACTTGAGAACAAAAGGCCTACTTAAGCCTTAATCATCTTATCAGTGCTTCTGTTTGCTTCTGGGAGTAGCTAGGCTTGGAGATTGTATACAGTTGTATACAGTAATTCAGGCTATGTCCACACCCCGGTAGCTACCCCAAATCTTCAGATCTGTCTACCTCAAGTCTCTCCCCACCCTAATCCATCCTTCATTCATTTACCAAACTGATTTTCCTAAAGCATAAGTTCTACAGTGTCACTTTTTTGCTCTATAAACTTTAGACTCTCCTTGCCTCCAGGATCAAATATGAAATGCTTTGTTTGACATTTAGGATCATCATAACCTATACCCCCTTCTACCTCTCCAGTCTTGTTATTCCTTTCTCAAAAAAAAAAAAAAAAAAAGAGTACTCTGATTTACTTGCATTTTCATAAAAAAGTTCTCATTTTTTCCTGGCTGTGTCACTTCTGGTTACTGACTTCCCTGGTTTCCTTTAAATTCATCTACTGGAAGTATAATGCCAGAAAAACTGAGGCAGGATAGAGATTAGAGAACAATTTAATAATTTATTTGAAAGGGAAAGATTTACTGGGTCCAAATGGATCCATGGTTTTGTCCTAGGGCTGAATGAAACTATCTTCTCCAAGAATCCAGCAAGGAATGTCAGATAAAAGATTCTTTTATAGGGTAACAAGAAAGGTGACATAATGGGGGAGGTACTTAGAGCTGGATTTAAAGCATAGTTTATAATGTTATAATATAGATAATAAACTCTGAACCAAACTAAATTAAGCTTTAAATTACCAATAATATAAAACTGCTTTTCCTATCATATTTCAAATAATGAATTTCACTAAACAGCATAATTTTTCTTTCTCTAACTCTGGCCCCACGGGGCCATTATTCCCAAAGGACTTTGGCCAGAGTTGGAGCCTTTAGAAAAGTCAGACCTTTCTTTGCCTAATTAGAGGCAGGGGACCCCTTTCAGGCAAATTAACAGATTCTTTAACAAGCTATTGTTCTTTTAAGATCTTATGCTTAAAGATAACTAAATCTAGCCTGCACAAAAAACAGTAAAATTATTTCCCACAATTTCAGAATTATCGTAAAATTCCTAATGAAATGTCTCCAACTGGAGTTCAGAAGTAATTATACTAAGTACAGTTGCAACATTGAAATAAGCAATTCGCAGATTTCTTGATTATTGTTCTTAAACTTAACAAGAGCTCTTAAATTAACAAAACAGACAGACAAGTCATACAGAGCACAAAGCACACAGACTGTGCAGTCAAAACATTTAACACACAGACCAGGGGCCATCTGGAAACCGTAGAATAACCCTGAAGGAAGTTGTCAGCTCGTGAGTCTTGACTCCCAGAATCCAAATGGAACTTTTTTTTTTCCAAGTCCCAATTTGCCTTTACAGAGAATGCCCAGATTAAAACCGGATAGTACCAAAGGTTACTCGGAGCCAGATAGTACCAAAAGGTACTCAGAACTAGATAATACCACATAGTGTTCTACTGACATTTCCCAGAATTGTATGGCTCATCAGTCCAATTTTTTCTGGGGACCAGATAGCAATCAGATCAGACAGAAAATTTACCCTTCCTTACCAGATTCTCCTATGGTCAAATGGAGGTGTCCACTATCAGGCACAATTGTGGCTGGAAACTGCTCTTTCCCAAAGGCTCTGGAAAAAATCCAGAGGGGCAACCTCTCCCGCAGAGAACCCAGATCCCGGCCACCCTGAGACCCAAGGTGGAGACCCAAATGTCTCATTCTCTAATCCTGCTCTCATTTTCTAACATCTTTGTGGGATCTCCAAAATGTAATGCTGGGGAAAGTGAGGCAGGATAGAGATTAATAATTTATTTGAAAGGAAGAGATTTACTGGGACCAAATGGATCCGTGGTTTGGTCGCAGGGCTCAATGAGACTATCATCTCCAAGAATCCAACAGTGAATGGTTCTTTTATAAGGGAACAAGAATGGTGACATAATGGGGAAGGTACCTGGATGAGGATGACATAAGGGAGGGAGGTCCCAGAGAGGCTCCTGATATTCTAATGATGTTTAAGATATAAGCCCTTTATCCTATCAAACTTTGAGAAGGAATGATTATAGCCTGGGATCTAAGATATAAGGCCTTTATCCTATCAAACACTGAGAGGGAATGGTTATAGCCTGAGGCAGAGTAACTGAGTAGGGCAATTAGGGAAACTGGGTTTGGACATTAAAAGGGAACTGTGGCACAACCGAAGCTTTCCTCTATGGCTGACTTCTAGTATCTTCCTTCTGTTCATTATTTCTGTTTCTCTTGTAAATAGCTTGTTTAAACATATTTGTCTGTACTTTGTTTCCCTCATTAGATTGTAAATTCCTTGAGGACATGCGACTTTTGTCTCTTATCTCTAGTACTTAGCATTTAGTAGGTAAACTAATGTTTATTACTCAACTAACTGAAATAATTATGGACCTGCTGCTTCTGAGGAGAAGCAATTGCTCCAGATTGATAGTTTATTTTTCTCTGCTTTTTAAAGGGAGTCCATAATGAAATAAATAAATCTACCCAGATTTTGAATAAGCTTCTTGGGTGAAAAGGGTTCATGAGTGAGAAAAATTTAAGAAGCCCTGCTCTATCACACCTTGAATTCTCTTGTAACCTGCATTAAATTTTAAAAACATTTTTCCAATTGCATGAGAAGACAATTAACATTCACTTTTTTAAAATTTTGGAGTTCCAAATTCTCTTCATCCTTCTCTCCTTTTCCTCCACTTGATAAAGCAAGCAATTTGATAAAGGTTATATACGTGCAGTCATGTAAAACATTTCCATATTGATCATATCGTAAAAGAAAACTGACAAAAAAATAAACAGGAAAAATAATTTTTTAAAGTATTCTTTGATTTGCATTTATACTCTATTCTAAGTCCTTTATAATTGTTTTAGGTCATTGTTATTGTGTGAGACAAGTCATTCGCAATTAACTAATCAGAGACATCTTCAGGGATAAAGAGAAAGCATTTATTTAATCCCTGCAGGGAGAGGCCCAGACACACACCTGGGAGACATCCCAACTCCCACATGTGCTCATGGAATCTGACCAGCTGGAAGTAGAACCTTTGGTTTAATAGGAAAAGACCCGAGCCCTCTCATTGGATAGACTAAAAGGATGTAACCATCTTTGACCAATGGTCACCAATGCTGCCTCCCACAGGTCATGTCACTTCCTGCAACTTCCTGTCTCAGGGTTCAAAGTTCATCCCTTCAGAGATCAAATGACCTCTCCAGGGTCTCAGCTGTGGGAACAGGGATCATGTGACTCAGTACTGAGAAATACTTCATCCAATCAGTCCCATCCATTATCCTTATCTCTGAGAATGTTGGGAGTTGCCAAAGTGTCACATTGCATTGAGTGCTGGGCCTGCAGTCAGGAAGACATATTTTCCTAAATTTAAATCTAGCCTCAAACATTTATCTTTGTGTGACATTGAGCAAGTCAATTAACCTTCTTTGTTTCAGTCCTCACATTTAAAATGAGCTGGACAGGGAAATGGCAAATTACTTTTGTATTTTTGCCAAGAAAAGCCCAAATAGGATCATGAAGTGTCTCCCGTGACTGAATAACATTGATGAGAATAGCTAAGTTGTTCACAATTGATCATTGCTGTTACTTTGTACAATGTTCTCCTGGTTTTGGTCACTTTACTTTTTATCAGTTCATGTAAATCTTTTCAGGTTTTTCTGAAAGTATCTTCTAATTAGGTCTATTTTTGCTTTTGCTTTGAATGAAATTATGATCACTAATCCTGCCTTTTTTTTTTTTTTTTAACTTCAGCTGAAGCACAGTATATTTTGTTCTAGCCTTTTCCCTTTATTCTCTTTGTGTCACTGTGCTTCAAGTTTATTTCTTGTTTTAAAAAAAAAAAACTTGTAGGATTAAGGTTTTTAATCTTCTCAACTAGCTGCTTCTGTTTTATGGATTTTTTTTCCCATTCATATTTACCTCCATTCTACTTTTCCCTTCTACATTTATATCCATCTTTCTCTCCTTTCACTTTTACCCTCTATATTTATATCCATCTCTCTCTCTCCTTTCATCCTGTTCCTCCTCAAAAATGTTTGCTTCTGATTAATGCCTCCCCCATCAACCTCCCTTTCTCTTATTCCCCTCCCCTCCTACTTCCATATAAGGTCAGATAGATTTTAATACCTAAGTGAGTGCTTTTCCTTCTTGGAGTCAATTCAGATGAAAGTAAAATTCAAGCATTGTCTACAATGCCCTGCCCCACATTTCACCCTTCACTGTAAAAACTCTTGCCTTTTTTATGTGAGATAATTTACCCCAGTCTGGTTCTCCCTTCCCCCAATGGATCCCTCTTTTTCACCCCTTTATTCTTATTTTTTTGGCTATAATCCCATTATAATTAACTCATGCCCATATTTTATGGTATGCTATATTTGTGTACTATCTGTATATTCTTTCTAAGTATCCTAATAATAATAATAATGTTCTTAGGAGTTAAAATTATCTTGTTTTATAGGAATGTAAACAATTTAACCTTATTGAATTCCTTAGAATTTCTCTTCCTTTTTTTTTTTTTTTTTTTTACCATTTTATGCTTCTCTTGAGTGTTGTATTTGAAAGTTATTTTCTATTCAGCTTTGGCGTATTCTTTAGGATTGCTTAAAAAACCTCTATTTTGTTAAATGTCTGTTTTCCCACCAAAGGATTATACACAGTTTTGTTGGGTTGCAATTTTAGCTGCTTTGCCCTTTGGAATATTACATTCCAGGACTTCCAATTCTTTAATATATGTGGGGGTGGGGGAAGGAAAGGGAAGTATTTCTTTTAATGAGATGTTCACTCTTTTCATGATTTTCTTGCATCACTGTAATTTCTTTTCCCCATTTTTCGTCTCTTTCTCTTATTAAAAATCCTTCTCTGTTCTTCTATGAATTTTAGAGGGGGCTGCTAAGACCATTTTTCCTTTTGGATTTTGCATGTAGCTGTTTTAACATTGTTATCTTCTGAGTTTGTTTTAACCTTCCCTGTCACCATAGTGACTTTCTATGTTCAGCTTCTTTTTTTGTTGTTTGCTTAGTTTTTCATTTTTTCTTGAACTTCGACTTTAAGTTAAGGTTGGATTCTAATACTGGGGTGGAGAAGATACTGTCCCCAGCTTCAGATTTGTGTGTGTGTGTGTGTGTGTGTGTGTGTGTGTGTGTGCGCACGCGCACGTGCTGCTGTTTTCAGAGCTTGTTCTGAAGATCTGTACGTTTTCAGTTCTTCCAGTGTGGTTTGACTTTAAAAAAGGTGTGGTCACTGTTGTTCTGAACTGTGCTCTTTTCTGTGAGCAACCACAAGTACCCTTTTCTGCCTTGGAATTATGAGCATGGTTCCCCTTCCCTTCAGCCACATGTTCTAGTGTATTTGTGCTTGTTTTTACTCTGGATTAGAAACAGAACTGCATATGGGCAACGCAACAGAGTCCTGCAGCCCATGCCAAAAGAGTCCCCTATAATCTCCCCCTGCCCAGTTGTCTAGCCTACTTATTATCTGTCTGCCAAAAGAAAACTCAAGAACCTGATACTGCTGATTAAAATTGCTCCCAGTGCTTGCCAGGATAAAGCCTGCATTGTACTGAATTCCACTTTTACCCTAGTAAAATAGGTCTTCCCTTCTGACTTAACTTGTGTTGAGCTAGAAAATTATTTTCTCTCATCCTTTTATTTGTCCTCTTGTCCCAGTATTCAGTTTGAGATATTTTTAGAGTTGTTTGGAGGGGAATTTGGGAGAACTCAGATAAGCCACTGCTTTTACTCTGTCATCTTTGGGTTAATGTTTTAAAGTTCTTTGAGAAGGGAAAATTAAGAGAATGACCAAAAAGATATATATATTCTCTGCATTATATTTGTTCAAACAGGGCTTAAGTAGATTGGATTTGCTTTATTTGGAGGGACTTACTTTTAACTGATCGTCCCACAACATTGTTGATACTTTGTACACAGTACATTTCACTTTGCTTGAGCTCATGGAGGACTTTCCAGGTTTTTCTGAGCATCCTGCTCATCATTTCTTATGAAACAATAATATTCTGTCTTAATTACATACCATAATTTATTCAGCTATTCCCCAATTTATGGGCATCTCTTCAATGTCTAATTCTTTGCCCTGAGAAAAATATTTTTGCACACGTAGGTTCTTTTCCTTTAAAAAAAAATACAACAAAAAACTTTTGGGATTCATGCCTACTAGTGGTATTGTTAGGTCTAAGGATATGCATAATTTTATGGCTCTTTGAGTATAATTCATATCTTTTTCAACATTTCAGAAATGAGGCCTTCATCAGAAAAATTTGCTTCAAAATTCTTTTCATAATTGCTGTTGCTAAATGTATTTCTCCCTTGTTTATTCTCTCTCCCTTCACCCTGTTGGAAGATTTAATTTAGCTTGTACATTTGAGGCCTTTATAATCTCCTTCTCTTAATCTTTTTCCTTACCAACTTCATCAATGAGAGGGCAGTAGAGGAAGGTAGGAAGCAACGATAAATTATTATTTTTTAGTCAACTGTCCCTTTCCCTCCTCATTCCAAGCCTCTGTGTTACAAGACGGACTTTGCTTCTCTAATTTTTTAGTTTTGTTACATTTAAAAGGCAAGAGCCATAAAGCCAGCAGAAGTGGGTTATGATTTCAGAGTTACTAAAGCAACAGGTATTTTGGGCTTTGATTTTTAAAATTATAACTAGTATGACATTAACATTTTTACTTCTCCCTTTAACCAATATATTGTAAGGATTTATGGAAGGAGGAGGTGGGGTGGATGAGGTAGCATTAAATGAGTAAATGAGGTCCCTTCTATCTTTTATCAATGTTTTTTATTTGTCTTTCCTTTAATTAAAAAAAAAATGACTTTCATAGAAAAGAGTTAGATAAATTTAAAGCTAACGATTGCCATAGGATCCACCACTTTCCTTGAAGGCTTAGCACAAATAACATTTTCATCCCTAATAAGTTACTTTATAATACTTCACACAGATTCACATACATACCTTCTATCTTGGTTAAAGTGTAAATAAAAATTGTTTTACTTTTTATCTTTATATTCTTAGCACCTAGTGCAATGGGTACATAGCAGGAACTTAATAATTGCTTGTTGACTAACCTCAGTGGATGAAGAATGTGGCAATAGTATTTATTTATTTATTTATTTCCCCCAGTTATATGTAAAAACAATTTTAACATTCAGTTTTAAAACTTGAATTCCTAATTCTCTTCCTTTTTTCTATCCCCCACAATGAGAAGGCAAGCAATTCAATATGACATATACATGTGTAATCATGCAATATATTTCCATATTAGTCATGTTGTGCCCAAAAAAAAAAAAAGGGAACAAAAAAATGTTCAAAAAGAATAAAGAAAATTTTAAAAATATGTTTAAATCTGTATTCAGATACCATCAGTTCTTTCTTTGGGGATGGATAGCATTTTTCATCATAAGTCCTTCAAAAATATCTTGGATCATTGATATTATCAAGATATAATTGTCATTTATAACTGATCATCTTACAATATTGCCGTTACTTTGTACACAGTATATTTCACTTTGCATTAGCTCTTATAAATCTTTTCAGGTTTTTCTGAGAGCATCCTACTCATTAATTTTTTTTATATTGACTATAGTATTTAAACAACCATTTTTATTAGTTATTTTCAGTTTTTATATCTTTGCTCTTTCTCTATGATGGTTCAGTAGAATCCTGTTTTATTCATAACAGAGGTTAAGAAAAGTCTACCCATTTATCCATAAGACAGTATAATGTTTTTTTCTCCCAATACTTTTTAATAATTTTCATTTACATATATTGTTCTTTAGTTATTGGTTTTTTAAAAAGGTTGTAACTTGTGAGGGAGCCGGAAACTGCAAAAGATGTTGGGAATGTTCTTTTGAGAGGTGCTTTTTAACTTACCCAATTCCTAGGCATCATTCTTCTAAATTGGAAATGTGTTTCCTTTTGTTTTTTCTTTTTCTGTTGGTAATGCTTTGGCTGACCCATTGCTTCTTTTGCAAATGAAAAGACAAGCTGGGAGTAAGTTGGAATTCCAATTATCACTGCCTCTTTTGCCATCTGAATTTAAAAGGATCTCTTGTCCAATGGAATCTACTGGACCCATTACTTGTAAACATAGAGAATCATCTTAATTTTTTTTTTAATTCAGAATAAATATTTTCTAATAATTTGGAGATTCTTAATTTAGGATTGCTTTGTTTCTCTAAGAGCAGAAGCTCTTCAACTTTTTGGTTTTAGGATTGCTTTATACTCTTAAAAAGAACTGAGGAATACCTCTCTCACTCAAGCAAATCTTTTGTTAATGTGGATTCATATCTATCAATGTTTATTTTATTAGAAATGAAAACATCTTAGTATTATTTTGAAAATAATTTTAATCCTAGGAACCTTTGGAAAAGATTTTGGAAATACTCGGGGTCTCTAAATAGGCCTTGCCCTCATGAAGCTTAAATTTTAACCTTTTTGTTTATGTTTTATTAAATAAGTGCCTGTTAATGTTCCCAGCAATTGTGCTAAGCTCCTGGATAAAAAGACCAAATAAACCAAAATCAAAACCAAAACCATAAAAAACAACAACAACAACAACAACAACAAAAAAAAAACCTGGTTCCTGACATTCAAGTGTTGAATTATTATAAATTATTATAAATCTGATATATACACATTATCATGGAAAAAATAGCAGACAGTAGGCACTAAGGTAACTTGAGGCAGAAAAAGATACTTTGCTGTCTTGCAGATCATGTCATTTCAATGTCAATCTGCCATTTTGTTTCTGAAATCTTTATTAATAATACCCGACGTTTACATAGTATGTTAAAGCTTACATAGTGACAATTTTGTGAGGTAGATATTACAGATATTCATGGAATCACAAGATTGTAGATTTAAAACTGGAAGGGATTTTAGAGATCATAATCAAACCATTTTACAGGTGAGAAAACTGAAGCCCACAGCTGTTAAGCAGCTTGTCTAAAGGCCACAAAGGTGGTATCTAGATGCAATATGAACCACTGTAGTAGTTTGGAGTCCAGTAGTTTTGGCTTTGTTTTTTTAATGTACATATGAATGGATGTATATATACTTGTGAGCAATAAGGCACTCAGAAATATAGGACTGTCTGAGGTTTAAAATTTGTTGGATTTTTAAAATAAATATTTAAATTTAGATGTATAGATTCAATCTGGAATTCTAAGACCTACAGTCTACTAGTCTTCTTTCTGTCCATTTCATTAAAATTATGTTTCTAGCTAAATTCTAAGCTACTAAAGATTAGAAACTTAGCCCGTTATATTTTCTACTGCAACCAGCAAATCTGTGTTATTTGAGCTGGTACCATGTAGAGGCTTAAATGCTATTGAATTGTCTGATTCTCTCATAAGAGATCACTTCCAAAGAAGCTGTAATAGCTAAAGTGTAGGTTGGAGTTCAGTGTAAGTCTGTGGGAAGGAGAGACTTGTCAATGATTTCCTTCAATTGAGTTTTTTGGGTTTAGATAAGATAGATCGGGGGACCTACTTGCTACTTAATTTAGTTATTATGGATATTTTTTAAAAATTTGTTTAATAAATAAGAAATTTAAGTGTAGAAATATCTGAAAAGAACTATGGTTTATCATAAATATTTAAATATAAGAAAATATCAACAAACAATATCAGTAATATTTTGGTTAGTATTAGTTTGATTAGTATTCAAACAATCGGAACATTTAGATTTCCTAGTAAGGTTAATGATTTACAGAATTAAATGCTGAAAATGCCAAATAAAGTCTAATTGTGCTTCCAAAACTAGTTATTTTTT
This sequence comes from Antechinus flavipes, assembly GCF_016432865.1. NCBI lineage: Eukaryota > Metazoa > Chordata > Mammalia > Dasyuromorphia > Dasyuridae > Antechinus > Antechinus flavipes. Next base: position 156,712,656 of record NC_067403.1, on the reverse strand, counting down.
GGAATGTCGCTGAAAGATTTTTATAAAATATGCATATAAGTCTATTAACATTTATTTAATTTACAAGAATAACTCATTGTCAGCAGCAAATAGCAACAGATATCATGGCAACAATTAAAAGCAAACCTGACAGCTTCCTTCCTATGTGCCCCTGTTCTGGTTCCTAGAAATATCAACCTTAACCTTTTACTCTCTGTATCAACATTTCCTCCTCTTCCTTTTGACTTGACGCCAATGGATTCCTTTGAATCTCACTGTTGATTATTAGTCTTTAATTCTTGCAGAAAAATCATCATACTTGCCCCCTCCCCAATTTTTTTTCTTTACTGGTTCTTTTCAGGATTTGAGAAAACATCTGATTTTCTCAAGAAATTCCAAGATGGGATTTCTGCAGGGAAACATTACTTCCAAGTCATTGGATATTTAACAAAAAGAGGTTTATTTACTCTAAAATAGCAGAGCTATGCAAAAGCTTCTTAAACTGTGGGTCATGACCGTGTAACTGAATGTAGAGCTTGTGAAATTATGATTTATTATCAGTAAATATTTAGTCTATATACCTAAGATTGTGTAAAATTTTCTATGGAGAAAAAGGGTTGTGAGTGGAAAAAGTTTAAGAAATCTTTGGGCTATGCAGCAAGGGCATAATGATACTTAAGCTTCTCTGGATGGAGCCCTTTCCCTTGTCACTAAATGGAAACCTCTTTGTTCCGCAGAGCAGTCTTAGGTGAGTTGAGTGGCCTTTAGGAAATCCACCAAGTCTGAAAGGTGAAGACTAAGACTCCACATGGATGGGATTTTTATATCCATAGATAACTAAAAAGCTGCATGAGCAAAGTTGGAGTCAATCAAGTTCTGGTAAAAGTGTAGTCTTTTACGAATTGAGAGAAAATTTTATTGCATTATTAACTTACCCCTGCATGGGGTATCTGCATATTGTTTAAACAATTGGGTTTCAGCTACACTCTGTACAATTTTGTGGAGACTTGTTATAATCTCTCCTGATTGATTAATATAAAAACAACAAGATTGATTGATCATAGCATAGGCCTTTTCTTGTGGTGGTGTCTCAATCTAAACAAAAGATGGACTCACTTGTGACCCGAGCCTACTTCTCAGTCTCAAGAGAGAGATTTCTAGTTGCTTGCTCTAAGGTGGTGACCCCAATATATGGATGTGGACCAGAGGGCTTTTATTCTTGGACTTTGTTCTTAGTATAGAGTTCACTCAGGGAAAATAAACACTGTGACCCAAAGGTTCAAGCAATACAGTAATGCGAAGCCCTGTGGTAAGTGCTGGGAATACAAATAGTTCCTGCTCACAGTTTTAACAGTCTAACAGGGGAGAAAACACATAAGGAAGATTTAATAGCATCAGTTCTCCCTGGAACCTGGCAACCTACTCTCAAATATTTATCTAAGCAGGGTATTTCATCTTAAGTCTCAGATGTTCACCGGGGGTGGTCAACAACACTTGGAGCTTTTCTAGGTAAGTTGAGTTCTACTGGAAATTTTTGATATAGTGAGAAACTCCAATGGCCCAGTCTACTGCAGTTACTGCTTCATAAAGTTTCTTCAGTTTGTTTTGTAATTCATTATAAGAAGCCACATATATATCCCCTTCTAACAAGAAAGTATAGGAGGCTTTATCTTTGACCAAAAGACAAAAGAACAAAGAATAGTCTGCTTCACAGGGGCAAAGCAGGGAGGAAAGTATTTAAGTTGGTTTTAGAACATAATTCACCAATCTTAAGTTCTTTGTTTATATGCTCAACCTATAAAATATAGTGCTGTATGTGCTGGTGGTCTGTACTGTGGCACAATTTCTTTAAGATGAATTTTAGCAACAAAATTAGCCATGTCTTTAGGATCAAGAATTGTCTCCATCCATAATTTACCTGAAATTTTAGATAAAATTTAGCTGTTTCTGTCTTTACCCTGAATCTAATATGAGTATGTCCTCCATAGGCTGAAGGAAAAATCTTAAGAATCTATGAGGGCTTATCTTGGAAAAAGAGCCCTTGAATCTCTTTAATATAGGTAATTTCACTTTCTTTCCAATTATCAATGCAATTTAATGTGTAAGATCCTTAATCCCATTTTGAAAACAAAGTACATCCTATTGAAAACTAATCATCTAATTGTAAAAGAGTTCAGTCCTGTTGCAGTTGCAGTTTAGAGTTTCATTTCATTCCCTTCCCTTGAGGCTAATAGCTTCTTATCAGTCAGAAAGAATGAGGTACTTCAAGAAACTTGTAGTAAGCTTAGAACTCATTTACTTATTTGCTTATGGACTTTACTACAAATTCAGGTTGGAAACAGTAAGATCTTTTTTTTTTTTAATATATATATTTTATTTTATTTTATAACAACTTTATATTGACAGAATCCATGCCAGGGTAATTTTTTTTTACAACATTATCCCTTGCACTCGCTTCTATTCCAATTTTTCCCCTCCCTGCCTCTACCCCCACCCCTAAATGGCAAGCAGGCCTACATATGTTAGATATGTTGCAGTATATCCTAGATACAATATATGGGAAACAGTAAGATCTTTTTATCAGATTGTGACGACTCAGATGTTTTTGTATTAATCCATTAATTAAGAAATAGATTTTTATGTTCCAACACCATCATCACCAACAAAAAATACCTTCTCTGATTAAAGAATTTGCTATGAAAGAAAACAAGGAGCAGCATAGTTATAATGATATCAACATCGTCCCCTCAAAGACACAGACTGACCTTAATTCATAACAGGAGAAAACTCCCCTTCCTCTATTTAATTTTAGGCATGAATCATAGTTAGCAGCCAATATGTATTAAAATTCCATATCATTCATGGGTCTAAAGAAAGAAATGATAAATTACTTGATGCCAAGAAAACCCAAGATGAACTCATCTTGAGTTTGGATATCAAGAGTTGGACACCCTTGAAAATTATTCAGTAACAATAACAAATAAAATTATCTATAGGATGTCACAGCCAGGCTCAAATGACCCAGTGAGAGAATTTCCCACTCAGAAAGGAAATAGCATATTGGGGAAACTGAGTCAATAGGCTATTACTGATGAGGTCCTGGGGTAGCTAGGTGGGCATTGGTAGAGAAAGCCTGAATAAACTATCTGGAAGCCTCGCTACTCCCTGAGGTAGGCAGGAGGGAGCACTAATAGGATTATAAGTGGACCTTGTGATTTTGATTAAGTCTTTTTGTTCAAATGGACCTTTTTTATACCCTACCCTAGGAAGTATCTGGTATAATTCTTTTTTTTTTTTAATTTAAATTTTATTTTTTATCTATTTTTAACACAAATTGCTTTATCAGTCATGTTGGGAGAGAAAAATCAGAGCAAAAGGGAAAAACCATGGGAGACAAAAAAAAAAGTCAATAGAGCATGTATTGATTTACATTCAGTCTCCTTAGTTCTTTTTCTGGATGCTGATGGCATTTTCTATCCAAAGTCTATGGGGATTGCTTTAGATCACTGAACCATTGAGAAGAACCTAGCCTTTCATAGTTGATCATCACACATTCTTGCTATTGTGTACAATGTTCTGCTTGTTTCGCCGAGTATCAGTTCATGTAAATATTTGCAGGCCATTCTAAAATAAGCTTGTTCATCATTTTTTATAGAACAATAATATTCTATTATTTTCATGTACCACAACTTGTTCAGCCATTCCCCAATTGATGAGCACTTACTCATTTTTCAATTTTTTGCTATTACAAAAGAACTACAAACATTTTTGCACATGAGTCCATTTCCCTTCTTTAATTTCATCATTCAAAAATTGTCTGTTATATCCTTTGACTATTTATCAGTTGATGAATGACTTGTATTATAAATTTGACTTAGTTCTTTATATAGTTTAGAAATGAATCCTTTATCAAAAATACTGATTGTAAAGATTTTTCCCCCTGCTTTGTACTTCTTTTAATCTTGTTTCTGTTGGTTTTGTTTGTCCAAAACTTTTTAATCTAATTTAATGTAATCAGAGTTGTCCATTTTAGCTTTCATAATGTGCTATAGTTCTTCTTTGGTCATAAATCCCAACTTTCTCCAAAGATCTGATGGGTAAATTATCCCTTGTTCTAATTTGTCTTTGCTATTCTGGTAAAATTCTTAGCTGTGTTGTTTGCATTGACAAATCAGAACCCCAGAGTTACTGTATGTAAATCAGAAAATCAAGTTATGATGTCAGTCCCCAAGGTGATATTTCCCTATAAAAAACCCACTTAAACTGTACCTCCAACTTTTTTCAGGGTGCTGAATCCCTTTTAGTGTTAACCTGTCAGACAATACCTTAATCTCCTTTGCCTGCTCATTTCCTATTTGAGGCTAGCCTCATACTTTACCACTTGCCATTCCTTAATGGTATCTCAAATAGGGAACTTGTCTTGCCCCTGGCTAGTTGCTAAAACTCCTTTCCTTACTAAAAACCCTTATGGATTTAGCTGGCTAAGAGCAGGCTAATAATAATAAAATCTTTCCCTTGATTTGATGAAGGAATAAGCCTACAAATTCTGCTGAGACAATCTGCAATACCAGTCTGTAATTCCTATACTTTTGAGGTACCGCTCCATATCCTATCATTTGGAGGCTAACCTCATTATTTTGATGGCCCAGTATGGGGATGGCCTCCAGTTATCACAACATTGCCACTCAGCCCACACCCTTGTCCCTTCAGTTTTTCCTAATTATGTTCCCTTTGTGCAGTACATGGCACTCCTCTTGAATATTGGAATATTAACTTAATGAAATTTCAGTCAGAAATACCTGAAATCAAAACTTAGGATAATATTAAATTACAGTCCCATGAAATTTTTATCTGAAATAGCAGAAGTTCACTAATTACAGCCTAGTTGTTGTTTAGTAGTTTTAGTTGTGTCCACTCTTCATGACCTTTTGAACCATTTCTCTCTATTTCATTTTACTAATAAGGAAACTGAAGCAGACAAGTTAAATGACTTGTCTAGGATCACATAAGTAGGATGTATCCAAAGCTAGATTTGAACTCATGAAGATTCTTTTTCCTAACCCCAGATTCAGCATTCTGTTATGCCATTTAACTGTCAGTCATAGCCTAGGGCTAAGTTATTTCCCTCATGATCACATTCATAAATTAAGAATAATTATATTCTGGAGTTTTGCACATATACATTGAATATATACATATACACACATCCAGTGAGTGACTAACTGGTTCAAAAATCCCCAGAAAATTCCTGGCTATTATAAGTTTCCAAAACATTCTTAATGCTTTTTTAACTTCTAAGGCAAAATGAAATCTCTGAATCTAAAGTCTGTTGTTACTAATTTGGTTCAAAGATGGAAATTTATTACAGATTAATTGCTAACAGATAAAATTTCATGATTTTCGAAATGATTTTGGGTGAAACTCACTTTGTTTTTAAAGTTAACTTGTATGTTTTTCCACTTTGGCTGGAAGAGGTTCTGGTTCCTTAAGCTGTAGCACTCCAGAGTTTCACATCATGCTGTCAGCAGGGGTGGTATGATCTTATGACCCAGGCCAAGTAGGAAGTTCTGAGCAGTCTCACAGATGAGGATCTCTGAAGAGGATTTTTACTCTTTTCTCTTAACAGTGAGTCATTATTATAACAACAATAATAATAATTTCTAAGATATATCTCAGTTTTAAAACCTTTTTGTTCCGTTTATTTGGGAAGATATAATTCATAAGAACAGTTTTTAGAAGGGAAATTACCTTTTTAATGGCTTTTCTGAAACAATGATTTCTTTAATTTCATAATTTAAGAACCATTTTAGAAATACAATAATAACATACACGAGATTATAGTTTTAAAACTTATTACTAATTAGGTGATAGTAATTCAACCAAATGCATTTCCAAATTTTCTTACCTGGAAAATAAATGATTTTTTTTTTTTTTTTTTTACTGTGCCTGGCATTTTGTAATAGTCACGCTTTAATATATTATGGAGTAATTATATTCAACAATAGTTTATATAGTTTTATGTATCAGGTCTTTACTGGTTTTTAAAGCTTGATTTTTTTTTTTAAGGGTTTCAGAGCCCTGCTTCCTGTAATAATTTAAAATGTTTAGTTTTTGATTTTTCATTAGTTACTTGGATTTCTTAAATGTATCAACATAACAATTTGCTAATTTATACCACAGGGCAGTTGTAAGTAGTAAGAATCAAAATTTTCCCTTTATAAAACTTAAATCTGAATGGAGTCCATGCTAATTTAGAAAAGTAGACAAAAATACACATTTTGTCTCATTAAATTCTTTAAAAGTCTGAATATTGTATTGTTCACTCTCTGCCTCTAAGCCAGATGCTGTGTTAAATATAACACAATTATATAGTCCTCTCAACAACCTTGGGGAGGGAGCTATTATTTTTATTATTATCCCCTTTATACAGTTTATAGAAACAGATAAACAGGTGAAGGTCACATGGCTAATAGCAAGTATACTGCAATTTCAAAATTTAATGCAACGTACTTAGCTAAAGTACTGATTTGCTCTAATTTCTCTAATAATACTGAGAACACATCTTTTTAAAAAAATTTTAAAAGTTTTTTAATTTTCAAAACATATGCATGATTAATTTTTCAACATTGACCTTGGTCAATGTTGAAACCTTGTGTTCCAATTTTTTTCTCCCTAACTTTCCCCCAGCCAGTCCTCTAGAAGGCAAGTAATACAATAATATGTTATACATGTGCTACTCTTCTATATATATATTTCCACAATTATTATGATACACAAGAAAAAATTAAGAACACATCTTAACTGCAAATAAGAATACATAATTTAATTTTAGGCAATCATTTAAATCTAGGTTGGGTTTACTATCTCCAGTGATAATGTTTAGAACCTTAATTTTCCCAGGGTCATTTACTGTTAACATTTCATTCAGATTAAGTAGTCATTTGGCTTGAGAAATGATCAGATAAATTGGTCTTTTGAGATACTCCACCTGAGCACCCGGTAGAGAATAGATACTCCAATGCTATGCATACTCATGTTAATGTAGGCTGAATTCCTCCTGCAATTCTCCCCAAGGATTGTAGTAAGGAATTTCTCTAGCCAGCTGTAATCTCTCCTCAGAGTTGTAGGAAGATTAAAGTCTTTCCTTTAAAGATCTTAATTCAAGCTCCTATTCCTAGCGTGTTCCTCCTCTAATAGCCACCAAATCTCAGTTAATGTTTAAAAAAGATATTACATTATTGACAGAACCCATGCTTGGGTAATTTTTTACAATGTTATAATAAAAAAAATAATAAAAATAAATAAAAAGATATTACAGACAGCTAGATAGCACATTAGCTAAAACATTGCACTTGGAATCAGGAACCTTAAAGTGCTATAAGATGTTCCTATTATTGTTTATAATTATGATGATGATGATGTCAAAGAGCTAGCAAGTAGAGATGTACAAATATTTTCCTGTCTTTCTCTAGGGAGAGTGGACTTCATTCAGCTTAATATGTTACTATATAGCATTAGTTGCTATAAAACGGTGCATCTTGTTGAATGAAATGGGCTGGCCACTTTCCTCAGGTCATTGACGCTGGGCTGACTGAAAAATGCATTGATGGATTCCATTCCTGAACTCTCAGTTAAGGCTTTAGAAACTTATTAGATCATAGTATCCAACTTGCATTTAAAATGAAAGCACATATGCCAGGGTGGGCAAAGAGCTTGGCCCTCATTGTGCTTCACTGGATGTCATCAGCTGGCAGGAAGTGAATGAAAGAGCCCAGATAACGGCGTCTGAGGCTATCTGGGACCTTGTGAATGTACAACTCCTCTCCCCCTCCCCCATCCCTTCTCTGGCTTTATAACCACTGGCAATCAAATGGCTTGTATTCCAGCCCTTGTTGGCAGACTGGAAATAGTTACAAAATGTCTACTTGTGCTTCAGGATCTCTGAGACAGTTCCATTACATGTTACCAGCCTCTTCACCTAGTCAACTGAATCAGCAACGCTGTGCATTTCCCAGTCCCCTATTACATATCTATCCATTCCATGCCTTTTGACTTAGTGCCATTTGGCACAATCAATACAATCTATAAGCTGTGTGGAACTCAAGAACTTCCACCTGTAAGCTTAGACCCAGGTACCTGAACTGGGAGGTAGGGATAGCTGTAAACTGCCTTTTCATACTGGGTCCAAAGGGTGCTGCCAGGAAAGAAGGGCTTTCTGACTCTTATGAATCACTGACCACCCATCCCTTCTCAAAGTGAGCGAAATGTCTCCAAGGTTTATCTTTATGAGATAAGTTGGAGCCCAGTGTCTTCACAATACCAGCCTTCCTTCAAAGCACAGATCACATGTTGCCTTCAAGAAATCTTTCCTCATTTATCAATTACTCTTTTTATCTTTTGAAATTACTTTTGTAAATCTTTTCTTATCCATGTAAATGTTGGCTCTTTCTGCTTTTTTTGTTGATATATACTCAAGTTATAGCATAGGGCACTGGAATTTTAGACATTTAATAAATCTTTGTTAAATACATGTTAGAATTTAGTGGGAAATTATTGTTTCATTCACATTCAACCTAATCACTGGTGATATTGTAATTCAGTTATGTCTGACTCTTTGTTTTCTTGGCAAAGATAGTGGAGGGTTTGCTTTTCTGTGATGTACTGAAGATCCACAGCTACTATGTCTGAAGGTGGATTTGAACTCAAGTCCTTAATCTCCGGGAGTTAAAACTGAAAGTTACTTCCATTCAGTCTGATACTAAGGAACTACTATGTGCAAGGCATTGTAATAGCAAAAATTCTTACTCTGATGATATTTTAACAACAATTTTCAAGATAAGAAAAAATATCACTTTAATTTCCCCAAGTATTCCTCTCCCTTCTAGAAAATCATCCCATAAAAAGTAGCATTTTTAAAAATTGAGATAATATTTACAAAATGCTCAGTACAGTGCTTGACACATAGTAGGCACTAAATAAAGCTTAAGAAAAAGAGAGGGGAAATCGGCATATTGAGTTCCTTGAAATTAATCTTTGATATTGGTTCATATATATTAAATTTCCTATTAAATTAGTGTTTGGTTGATAGAAAGTCCTGAAAAGTTTGTTGAATGTCTATTTTTTCTTGTTTAATATTATAGATAATTTTGCTGGATATATATTTTGGCTTCCGGCCTAGTTCTTTTGATTATCAGTAGATATGACTCCAGGACCTGCAGTCTTTTATTGTGGCTGTTGATAAATCCTATACAGTTCTAATTATAGATCCAGTATATATATATTGAATTTTTTTTCCCTTGTTTCTTGCAAAATTTTCCATTTGATCTGGGGGTTTGGAAATTTGGCAATAATGTTCCTATGTGTTTTGCACAAAGGATCTGTTTGAGGTGGTAATTGGTGAATTGTTTTCTATTTCTACTTTCCCCTCATATTCTATCACTCCAGGACAATTTTCTTGGATCATTTCTTGCATTATTGTGTCAAAATCCTTTTTTTGGTCACAACTTTCTGGCAATCTAATGATTCTTAATTTTTTTCTTCTTGATCTGTTCTCCAGATCTGTCATTTTTCTTATAAGATGTTTCACATTCTGTTCTATTTTTTCATTCTTTAGAATCTGTTTTGTTATTTCTTGGTCTTTCATGACTTCACTGGCTTCCTTCACTTTACCCAATTTTAATTTCAAAGAGTTGTCTTTGAGTCTCTATCTCCTTTTCTAATTGTTTTAACTTTTTTTTTTTTTTCATATTCTTCTTGTTTTCTTGGATGCTTTTGAGTTCTTCTATAAATTCTCTCTGGGCAACAAGCCATTTCATGTTACGTTTTGGGGCAGAAGCTTTTTTTTTACTTCAGTGTCCTCTGAAAATGAATCCCAGTTTTCTCTGTTCCCATAGTATGTTTCTATGGTAAGGTTCTTCTTTGTTGTTGTTTTTTTTTTTTTTTTTTTTTAAATAAGAGATATTAATACAAGCACCTCCAATCCTGGGGTTGAGGGGATGGTGTCTCTGGCTTTACCTCATCTCTCCCCTCTGACCAGGAACCTCAAACCAAGAATTCCATTCTCCAGGAAGTGCAGCCAGCAACATCCCTGCCTCTGCACTCATGGGTTTGTTGGTTCCTTTTTGCCCAGGGTCATCTGCATCGCAGCTGGACCTGGCTGTTTTTAATCAGCTAAGGTTCATTCCCTCTTGTAGGACTCAGACCCCACTCTACAAGCAGTATAAGAGGTGAAAGTTTCTATGGTTCCTACTGAGGCTCCAGCCATACCTAGCTAGTCCCAGGGGTCCCCACTTGGTGTTTCTATGGAAATAGCCCAGAGGTCTTTGCACTTCACGTGGGTTAATCCCCTGCTTAGAGCTTCTCAGTTGTATCCGGAGAATCCTGGTTCTGGCCTATGTCTTTTTGATTTTTCATCAGTCTTATGTTCACTTTGAAGTACAAATTTATTCTATTTTGGGGGATATCTGTAGGGCTTGAACTTTACCAACCTATTCTGCCATCTCAGAATCCTCCTGTAAATTAACTTTGATACTGTTGTAATTTTTATTATATTGGTAAGGCTTTGCCATGAGCACTAACATTAGTTAAATTCTTTGTTTTTTGAAGGAACATTTTGTAACCTTATTTATACAAGTCTTTTTGTGTAGTTTTGTAGATTGATTCCTCAAGGTATTCTTTAAGTATTTTGTAGTTATTTGGAATGGGACTTTCTTTTCTTGCCTTTTGGTTTTTTTATTTTATATAAATACAATTGATGTTGAGGGCATAAGGGTATTATTTCGTTGTCTGCATTTTTCTTGAACATTGTATGATTTAATAATAATGTTTTGTTATTGTTTAGAACAGAAGTGCCAAATATCTCTGCCAGCAGAACTCAATGCAGTTCATGAGTACAGCCCAAACCAAATTAAATTGTAATTGGGATGTATTTTAAAAATAAATTAAAACACAATAAAATATAGAAAATAAGCCTTCTAAAACCATTAGTATATGAATCATAGAGATGCTTATCTATGGATTAGAGGCCCCTTTCTATTTGAATCTGACGTCACAGTTCTAACATATTCTAAGTATCTTTTTTGATTCTCTAAGTTTTTCCAAAAAACCATTATCAGTGAATAGGGATGATTGTAATTCTTCTTATATTTATGTTTTTAATTTCTTTCTCTTACCTAATTTCTATTGTTAGCATTTCCACAGCTATATCCAGTAATATTCGGGAGAATGGGTATTCTTGCTTCACTCCCATATTTATCGAAAAAGTTTCTAGTATAACCTTACTGAATATGTCTTTTCTTTTTGTTAGTGACATTTTTTAAGGGTCCTTTTATGTCTGTACTTTGTAGGATTATTTAAGCATGAATGCTTGCTCTATTTTGTCAAAGTCTCCTGCATTTATTGAAATAATTTTGTAGTTTTGTATATCTTTGTTTTTTATATAGGTAATTATGTTTCTTGTTTCCCCAGTGGTAAACCATGTTTGTATCTTTGGTATAAATCCAATTTGGTCATAAATAAGTGATTCCTTGGAAGTATTGTCTCTTTGACAAGATTTTATTTAAAATTAAATTGAAAGTTATTAATGATATTAGTGTGTAATTTGTTGTTTGTTTTTATCTTTTATCTTATAAAAGGATTTTGGTACAGTGCTTTCTCAATTTTTGAAATCTATGTAGTATTAATATTGTCCTTTAAAAGTTTGATAGCGTTTTCCTGTGAATCTCTTAGGACCAGGACTTTTATTTTCTTTGGTAATTGTTTTACAGCTACTTTTGTAGCCTTTTCTGAGATTGGGTTTAGAACTTGATTTTATCTTCTGTTAGCTTTGGTATTTTTTTAAAATAAGTTTTTATTGAAGTCATCTGTTTTTTATAATATCATAGTCATACCATAGTATCCTTCCTGCCTGTTCTAACAACCATCCCATAAAAAGCAGTAGTACTGTTTTTTAAAGTGGAAAAAAAAATCAGCACAGCTGATTGATAGATTTAAAAAGTTTACATGTACTATGTAACTAACACCCATGGGCTTCCCTTTTATATTTTATTGGAGTTACATTCCAATAATTTTATAATTTTGTTAAATGGTGTGTGACTGTTCTTTCCTTTTACATTGTTATTGTGTTTATACTTTTAATTTGGGCATTTTATATTTTTGAAGGTATTACTCTATTTCGTTTGTGTTCTTAGTTTTGTTAGTATACAATTCTATGTAGAATAGGTTCTGATTATCTTTCTATACTTTTTGCTTTTTATAATTCTTTCATCAAATTTTTTGTTTCTAAGTGGAAATGCCCAAATATTGGTATTCTTAAGTTATTATCAGATCTTTATATCTGTAATGCATTGAAAATGGATATTGCCCCTAAAAAACAAGAAGAGAATTAGATCATATACTATGACTGTGACAGTAAGGGCAGATCCTTAACTAAACAAGGGACAGAGGCAACTAAAAAAGATAAAGTAGATAAATTTAGCCACATTAGATTTAAATAGTTTTGTATTTTTAAAAATTGTGACCAGGATAAACAGAAGCAATTTGGAAATTCAGAAAAAATATTTTTATAAAATATCTTCAAGTGTCTGATATATATAACATATGTTCAAGTAACATAAGATCAAAAGCCATTGCTCAAAGAAGAAACATCTATCAGAACAATTGGAGGCTCATAAACATATAGAATTTTCCCAATTATTTGTAATGAGAATTACTATATATGAAAAACATTTTGTTATAGTGGTGAATATAGAAAGTAAGAAGAGTTGAGTTCAAGTGGAATTGGATCTCTTGATATGGGACACTGAATGTGGGACACTGTGATACTTAACCTCTTTTATTCTGTAGGCTAGAGATGGCAAATTCAGAAACAGGAGCTGCTAATAATCTCCATGAGCTATATATAGATTTAATTTTAAAATGTAAAGTTATCCACGTTTTGTTCTATTTACATTTATTTTGCTAAATGTTTCCCAGTTATATTTTAACTTGATTTGGGCCACATTTTAGAATCTTGTAGATTGCTTTTTGCTCCCGCCATTTGACAGTTCTGTTTTGACAACTCATAAACTGCAAAGATTTTAATTTGCATTGGTAAGAGCTTCATTTATCAATGAAACTGGCAAGTTTAATCTCTAACTGTAATTCTAACAATAATCCTAATAAGAATGAACATTTATATCAGTGTGTTAATGTTCAGAATAACTTTATGAATGTTATCTCATTTGTCTACAATCCAGTCTGGTAGTTGGTAATTACCAAGCTTGGTCCCAAAGAGGAAGGTAGAGAAGGAGAGGGAGGGAGGGAGGGAAGGAGGAAGAGAGAGAGAGAGAGAGAGAGTGTGTGTATATGCAATCTCTGATTGGATCACAGAACATAATGTCAGATAATTTTTTTATATATTGTATAGTTTTGCAAAACAGTTCTTTCAGGAAATAAACATTTATTAAGCATCTTCTCTGTGCCAGGCACTGTGTTAAGAGTTAGGGATCCAAATTTAAAAAAAAAAAAAAAAAAAGATAGTCCCTTCCTTCAAAGAACTTACAATTTAATTTTTATTTATTAAATATTTTTCCTCAGTTAAATTCAAAACAAAAAAATTTTTTTACATGTTTTTAAAACATGTTCTCTTCCTTGTCCTCTCACACAATTAAGAAGTCACATGTAAAGTTATGTATACAAATCCATAAAAGTCAAGTTGTGAAACAAAACATAGATCTCCCACCCTAATGAAAATAAAAAGCCTCAAGAAAATTTAAATTAAAGAGAGAGAAAGAGATGATGCTTCAATTTTTTAACAAACACAATCAGTTCTTTCTCTGGGTATGGATAGGATTTTGTATCACAAGTCTTTCAGTTGTGGGTGATTACTATTCTCAGTAATACAAAGTCATTTACAGCTGGTCATCCCAGAACATTGTTATTACTTTATATACACTGCATTTCACTTTGCTCGATTTTATGAAGACTTTCCAGGGTTTTTTTGTTGTTATTTTTTCTGACAGTGTCCTGCAAGGAGCTTACAATTTAATGAGGGAAAACAGTATACAAAAGGAAGCTGAAAAGGGAAGAGGGTGGATAGAAGGGGAAAATACCTGGGATAGAGGCATGATGGTGAAATCCAAAGGAGTACAGCTGTCTAGGACATGAAGAGATTGCTAACTTGGGTGCCCTCCTTAAAAAGGAGATTTTGAGAGGAGTTCATCATGCCATTCAGTAAGAAGAAATCCAGAGGCAAAGGATTCTACTAGCGTGTGCGTTCCAAGGCTGATTTGATCTTGCAGGATAAAAAGGTCCCTGAGGCCATGATGTAGAAGTTCAGAGGAGTATAGCCAGGTAGGAAATTATAAGGAATAGTTTCTAGGGTAAAAGAGGCTAGAATATGTTCATAATGAAAAAACAAAAGCTATCAATAAAATGGATAAATGAATATCAGAGGCCATTTGTGTATGTGTGTTTCTGTATGTGTGCGTATTAGATTTAAAGTAAAAATCTTAAATCATATCATGTTATTAGGCTCATAATCTTGGATTCCTTTCCCTTTTTTAAGGTAATTGGGGTTAAAGTCTTACAGCTAACACTTGTTAGTTGGATTTGAATTCAGATCCTCCTGACTCCAGAGCAGGTGCTCTATCCACTAATCCATCTAACTGCCTCTTGATTTTTTTTTTTCCTTGGTGAAAGGAAGTATAAACATTTGGCATCATCTATAACGATTTACTATAGGGTTTGTGACTTGAGATGAAGCTTCAGTGTACCCGAGAGCTACATTGTAAGTGAGGAATAGTGAATTTCAGGAAAGAGGGAGAGTCTCCTTTCTTGTAATATCACCAGCTTCCTTTGTGACATCTCAGGTTGAAGGATTTTGTCCTTGATTTCTTCACTGTTATTCACTGCCTGTATCTGTTCCTTTGCCAAATCTTGACACTTCTACCTCTCACAAAATTTTCTATGTGTATATGCTTGTATGTATGTATATATATATATATACATGTGTATATTTACATATGTCCACATATACACACACCTAAAGCCTTCTTTCCATGTCTGTAATCACCCCTCTTGAAGCCAATTTCCCTGCTTCTAGTCTTTCCCCCACTACAATCCAGCCTTCAACGTAGCTGCCAAAGTGATTTTCCATCTGTGTCAAATTCCCGTGGCTCTGGCCTCTTTCTTACCTTCAGGCTGAAATATAACCCCCTTTGTCATTTAATGCTTACTGGTCTCCAGAACTGCTCTACTGCCTTAAACTTTTCTTTTTCCCATGGGACAATCTATCTTTTCTCTCTGCCCCTCATGCCTGGAATTCTTTCTCTTCTTAATTAGGGCTCATCATTTTCCTCACTTCTTTAAAGACTCAGCTCAATTCTCATCTTCTGCAAAAGGTTTTTATCTGGCTTGGCTAGCTCTTAGGGCATTTCAGTTTTCTATTGCTTTCCATCTGTATTGTATTTGCAATGTAGATTGGGTTTTTTGTGTTTTCTCTCCCATTTGAATCTGAGCTGCTTGAGGGCAGGACTGGTTTTTTTTTCCTTTTTCTTCCCTAGGATTTACAAATTAATATTTCCCCAGTATTTACTATATGATAATTGCCTGACCTGTCCTTTAGAGAGCATAATAAGTAGGGTCATTTTATTTGGAAGATAATGTATATCATAAAACATGTAAAAGAAGTTTGTAAATCACTTTTGAACCAGAAAAGATCAAAATATGAAACAGGTTTTTTATTTTATCCTGGAGGAAGTATTTTGTTGAACATGAGAGTGTAATAACTATGCCTTTCCTGAGCTCTTGGAATATCAATTTGGCAGCTGTGATTTGAAGAAAGCTGATTGAGTGCTGTCCTTCATTCTCAGAGGACCAAAATGACGTGACATCTCTATATTAGAGTCAAGTTACAACGTGTCCAACTGTGGCTGATGGGACCAATATGAGCTTGGAATGCTCTGCCACAATTCAGACACAAATAGTCCCCATGAATATTCGGGGTGGAGACTAACTGCATGTCTTGCTTTTTTTTTTTTTTTTTTTCTGAATTAATTCAATTCTGCTTTGCCCATAGAGCACAACACCTTCTCTGATGACTTCATGGTGGAGCAGTCCTGTGCCAGTGTCTACCATGTCATGCAATCAATTCTAAACTTAATGCAATCAATTCTAAACTTAAGGACCTTGAGAGTGCCCTTGTATCGCTCTTTCTGACCACCCTGTATGAGTTCTTCATAAAGTAATTTTCTTGGCAAGAATACATTTGGCATTTAAATGTAGTGGCCAGCCCAAGGGAGTTTTACACAGTAGAGTGTGAATGCATGGCAGTTTAATTTGAGAAAGGACCTCACTGTCTGGTATATCCTGCCAGGTGATCAGAATCTTTCTAAGACAATTCAGATGGAAGCATTTTCAATTTCCTGGCGTAGTACTGGTGTACTATCCAGGTTTCAGAAGCATCCATAAATAAATCTGCACAGTGACTCTGTAGACCTTTAGTTTGGAAGTCATTCTAATTTCTCCTTTCTCACACTTTCCATCGGGAACCTCCCTAACACCGAGCTAGTTCTGACAATGTGGGTGTCAACCTCATTATCAATATGTACATCCCTGGAAAGTATACTGCCAAGGTAAATAAATGAACCTATCTACAGCATTCAAAACTTCTCCATTTGCTGTAACTGATGGTTCCACATATGGATGGTGTAGTGCTGGCTAATGGAGGACCTGTGTTTTTTTGGTATTAATTGTTGTCAAAATTAGCACAAGCAGCACAGAGAATCAGTTCATACTTCTCAGAGGCTACATTGAGTGCACAATGATCAGCAAACAAAAAAGGCAGAGAAATCAATTAGGAGGCAGTTGTGTAATAGGGCAGAAGAGAAATGATGAAGTTCTGAATCTGAGTGGTGGTTGTAAGAGGAGAGAAAGAGAATGTACTTGAGGAATATTGTGGAGAAAGAAGCAACATCTAGAAATAGGGTGGGGAGCAATTAAATGGTGCAGCGCACTGTAATCCAGGATTTGAAGTGAAGACATGAGGTTAAATATTGCCTCAGACACTTTAAAAAAAAAAAAAAAAAAAAAAAAAAAGCTGTGTGACCTTGGAAAAGTCACTTAACCCCTAATCTCAATTTCCTGCCTTGTAAAATGTGTATAATTATAATATCTATCTCCCAGTGTTATTATGAAGATTAAATGAAGTAGAATATGTTAAGTGTTGTGAAAGCCCTAAAACACTACATAAATGCTCACTAGAATTGTAGTTTTTATACCAAAATGGGTGAGTCAGAGATGACACTTTGATTCAGAACCTGGGTGACTGGAAGGATGATAAGAGTTCAGAAGAGAAATCGGGAGATGATTGAAAAAAAAATTATAATTTCCTTTTAGGAAATCCAGAAGTTGTTTAGCTGGAAGTTGATGGTGAGAAATTGGACCTCATATTTTGAGGATTTATGTTAAGTGTTAAGTCATCTGCAGAGTTATGATAAACTTGGAATCAATGAGATCACCTAGAGAGTTAATGTATATATTCTCAAGGGCCATGTTTATGAATTATATAGTAATGGGTCAGTTTCATAAAATGTTGTATGGAATAATCTTACAATTACACATAATATAACTTTGTACTCTCAAGATATTAAACAATATTTTTTTTCATCCAGACCTGTAGTTTCATTAGTATAAGGAACTGTCAGTCTTTCAGTCAATGCAAATTTGAGGGGTTTAGGAGTTATATGGTTTGTCTAGGTTCACCCTTAGGTATGTACCAGAGGCTGACTTGAACTTTCCTGGTTTTTCTAGTCATTAATTTACCCAAAACTTCCCTTGAATGTAGCGATTGCTGAATATTTAATTGCATTTAAACTAGAGCCTAGAGGGGGAGTAGTATCATTTAAAAGAGAGTATAAGGGAAATTTTATAAACTACACGACTTATTTGGGTCGATGGATTTTATATATATGGTATTGCAACATTTAGCAACAGTCACTCTTAACTCATTTATTAGTAAATACAAATATAAAGTCGCGCTTAACTGTAATACAAACAAGGATATTTGTATTTTATTACCTCCCGTGCTGCTTCATAAGCACTTTGAAGTTCAGGGACTTGCGTTATTGTTTTGAAAAAGCACAAATTAATGTCAAATTAGACAAATAAAATAAAATGGAAAGGAAATGCACTTGACTCCCACATTTTCTTATTGTGCAAGTCATAATTGCCCTCCGAAGATTTCCTTTCAATGAGTTATTTCTAGTCTCCATTTTCCTAAGTGTTCATACTGCATCGTGAGTGCTTGGGGAGCAGCAGATGAGAACTCTGTGTTCCAGGGATACCAGTTTGTACTTTGTTAGGAATCTGGCAAAGGACCAGTTTGTAGGCGGGTCCCTGGCAGGTCTTCGGCCCCTGCACTTCAGCACTTCCTCCTTGATAGGCTGGTCACCCTGGCTTGTATTTTTTTTTCTATCCAATCCTCCTCTTTTTCTTGCCTTAATAGTCTAACATGCCCAATTAAGGAGGTGGATTGTACCACGAGAACCTTCTTGGAAGGGGTTTTGTTTTTTTCAATCTACGCAATCCAGCAACTTTCTATTGCCCAGGGAATGATTTCTTCCCTTCCTGCCTTTTCAAAGTTTTGTTTTTTGCTTTTAGGTGCTGGCCAGTGATTTTCCTTAGCTGCATTTTTTCCCCTTTCCTTTACAATTTTTTCCCCCTGTTTGATATTAAATGCTTTAAATTCCGTAGGTTAAACACGAACTCCCTGTGCCTAGGAAAGTGGGGCGAACTTGCTGAAACTCAGAATGCCCGGATGTCTATCTGAATTCATGTAATCCCAAACTGAACTAGAGGCTTAGTTTAGGAAACTGGAGTCTCTGGGAACAGGTAGAAAAGTGACTTTTTTTTTTTTTTTAAAGAGAGTGCCGCGCGTAAGGGAGATAGGAAGCAGACACCCACTGACTCACCCCCTACAAATGCTGAAGGAGATTTTGACTGGAGGGTCAGCCAGATGAGAGGGCTGATGGACTGCAGACTTTTTGCTTTATGAACTTAATTATGGCCTCCCCGTCAAGGTAAGGAAAGCACGGGGGAAAAACTTTTTTTTTTTTTTTTAAACTAGGCCCTAAGGGATGGGAAGTTTTTTGTTAAAAGGGCAGGGAAAGAAAACAGTAAGTAGCTTTGCTATTGCTTTTTCATCATTTCTCATGAATTATCTTTATTTTTTTACCTCCAGGCTCAAAATAGTTTGTTTATTTTATAGTTCCTTTACCTACTGTGCATGTAAAGCAAGGAAGGAAATAATGTATTGATTTGAATGAATAATGAAGATTGGAATTTTTTTTTTTTAAAGAATGAGAATTATTTGGAGTAAAATTATGTGATTATCTTTTTCTAAACGGTTGGTCAGGGGTTTTTGGTACTTGCTTTCGGAATCTTTTTTTTTGTGTGTGTGTGTGATTTTCAGGTGAATTAAATAAGATTTAAGATAAAATAGAGTTCGTTTTTGATAAGGTGTTAATCAGGATTTTGCTAATGAAATATATAGTTTTCTATCACATGGTGGTGGACGAAACTCCTGAGTTTGCTAAGGCTGGAGATGGACTTCGAATTGGGAAGGGGGGAGAATTATTAACTATTGTTGTTGTCACTGGACTTGGTTTGTTGTTGTCTGGTTGATAACAAGAAAGTAATTAATTACCTTGAAATTCAAACTGTTCTGTTTTAACTCTCTTCTGAGTGATATTTCCAAAGAAACTTCAAATTTGCAAAGTAGACTTTTGCTTTTAACTCCTTGAATATTAGAAAGCTGGGCAAACTCTCATCCCAGAAATCCATTTCTGAAAAGTAAAAAGAAACAGATCTGACAACATCTATATATGTATATGTGTGGTCTATAGATTAAACTTATATACAGTATATGATGATAAAAAACAGGTAATCCTGCTAGAATTTTCATTAGTACAAGTAATCCCCAATAATCTCCATCGATGCAGATTAACACTTTCTTTGCAATCTCTATAGCCTTAGAATTAGCAAGAACTCTTTGAGTTCCTAACCAGGGTCATGTGGCCAGTATGTGTCAGAGGTCTGAATTGAACTAACAAACATCTTCTTAGCTCCCCCTATAGATTCTGCCCACTGCTACCTTTCAGGGATATTAATAAAACCAGCCTACTAATTTCACCTAATAATTTTGACTTTTTAATCTAGTAGCAATCTAGTAGTCTGAAAAGTGAAAGCTGAATATTTACAGAAGGAAGCTGTATATTTTCTCTTCTCCATTCTTGCTAGAATTCCTTAACTGTGATTTAGGGTTTCCAGAGAAGATTCAGAACATCTCCCAGGTCTTGTAGATTGCTCTCATTATGTACTTGAATCTGAAATCAAAGTGGTAGGATTGCTTGTGATGAATGGATTTCTTTCTTTTTAAAAAATTTTTTTATTATAGCTTTTTATTTATAAAACATATGCATGGGCAATTTTTCAACAATGAACAGATTTCTTATGTGAGGAATTTACCTTTCTTGCACACAGACCTAGTTTCGCCAGTCCTAGGAGAAGACATTTTCTAATTTATACACTGAGAAAAGGAACGTGAAGAATGATTTCAGATAGTTTTTTAATTTCAAACAAACCCTATAACTAATATTATTATTGCATTTAAGTTAGCATTAGATTTAGGCCACTATGTATCAAACACAATATTTTCCATTCTTTCTTACTCGTTTGTATTTATCCTTTATCCTTAGTTGTGAGATGGTGTAGAGATATGAATTTGGAGACAGAGAATCTAAATTCAAATTAATCTATACCACTGATATGTATGACCTGTGACAGATCACTTAAACCCTCACTTTCCTCATCTGTCAAATGGGGGGAGGGGAGCTTTTGACTAGATAATTTCTAATATTCCTTTCTATTCTAAGTTTTATGATTTCTGGGGATTTATGGATCAGATTTTTTTCTGTCTTACAGGATAAACTATGAGAAAACTTGACTTAATTTTTTCTGGTGGTAGACTCTGAAGGTAGATTAAATTGGATTCTTGTAGCACTGGTGTGGGAACAGCTAGGTAGCGTAGTGAATAGAGCATTGGGCCTGGAATCAGAAGTCCAAATTTAAAGTCAGCATCAAAACCTTATTAGCTGTATCCTGTATTAGATCCTGGAGGTTGGGGATGTGTGTGTGTGTGTGGGGGGGGGGTCTCTTAATGTTTGCCTCATTTTCTCATCTGTAGAATGAGCTGGGGAAGGAAAGAGTAAACCATTCCAGTATTTGCTCTCCCCCCAAAAAAACAAAAACAAACAACTTTAAATTGGGTCACACAGAGCAGGACTCGAGTGAAAATGACTGAACTACAAACCATTGATGAATGGCCTGTGTCAGGAAGTGCTGTACTATATGTTGTGGGATAGGCTGGGGGATTTTTTTTGCCAAATGCTACTGGTATTAGGGGGCAAATAAGTGTTTTAATAATTGGATTTAGATCATACACATTGAAACACACACATACACACCCCTAGCCAAACAGCATCTCATTTCATTCCTGAGCCTTTTTAAGCACTAATTTTTCATATTTTAAGTGTCTGTCTTATAAATGGAAAGAATTTCAGTAAAATGGCAGAGAGAATTAACCCTTTAAAGAATTAAAGATTGGAAAGTTATTTGTAGTAGGAGTGTATTTAATAGGAAAAAAGACCTTTAACTTAGTATTTTCAGGACTTAGAAAATGCCACTCACTGGGCCTAATAGCAAATTTTGAGTTATATATATCACTCAACTTCACAATTAGATTATATTGTGTGTAGGAAAAGGCCAAATCTCACATTGTATTACTTTGTATCTCCAGAGAGCCTAGTTGAGGTTAAATTACCTTGCTTCTCTCAGATCTAAAACTAAAGAACTTTTTTTGCTTTATTTACACAGGTGAGTAGATGAAATGAAGAAAATAGGAATGGCTTGTTTTTAGTGGTTTTTCATTATGTATGGGTTTTTTTTTTTTTTTTTTTTTGATATTTCATATGTGGTTTATTTTCCATTCACTTGAATGATGGGGTTTTCAAACCAGTCAGATAAGGCATGGTGTGCACTATTTTAAACTTGGAGAAATTTTTGTCAACTTTAATATGCTTTTTCTTCTGCAAATGAAACTTGCAGAATGGTCTTGTTGTCCAATTAAATTAAAACAATTTTTAAAAACTTGTATTTTTTTGGTTATAGTTACAGTTGGCTTCAGCTTTGAAACTGGGAAGGTTAGTGTTTTCTCATAGAAATAACATAAATGTCACATTTTTTTTTAGAGAAAACCAGTGAAGCCTTTTTTTGTGTTTTCAGATTGAGTTAGAGAAAGTCAAAAGTTGAGGGTCTTAACGTATGACACATTTGTGTTTTGTGGGTGATAAATATGCTTTGGACTGGGTCAGCTCTGTGGGGAATGTTGTTGGTGAATGTTACTGGGAAATGTGAATGCTTTGTTCTAGTCTGTCTCCCCTCCCCCTTCTCTTGGAGAGCCAACCCAATCTACAAGAAAGAGGATGTATTAGAAAATCATTGAGATGATTTTTGTGGACTCAAAATTTTTTTTAAACCAGAAACTCTTGTCTTTTGATAGTAATTTTGTATAGACAGCCCCTTTTTGTAGCCATTTCTGCTTTTGGCAGCTCTCTTAAATCAAGTTTTCTTATTTAAGAGAATTACATCTGGGACCTAGGTGGGTGAGGAGATAGGTTTTGTTCCATGCTGCATTGTACCTAAAATAGTTTTTCAGGTTTACTGCTTTTAAGCTAAGATAATTCTTCAAGAGGTTAACTGTTTTCCCCTGGTAATGGCTTTCTAGAATTAGGCTGTAGTTTATTGATAACTTAAAAAACACTAAAATCATAGACAGCAGAATTGGTCCTAAGATATTGTTATTAAGTTCCAGAACCCGAATATGGAAAAGTTTTTCATTCACCAAAACCATACCAATGTTTTATAAGTCATGGGTTCTTCTATTTTATCTTAGGAAATCTATGAGATTAAGAAAATTCAAGATAACTACAGCTACTGATGTGTGAAGAATAATGTTGAAAATGAAGGGATTAAGGAAATAATGAGCAAGCAAGTGGTTTTGTAGTATAATAATTTTGATATAGGTGAGCACCATTTGCAATTTTTCTATGTTTATTTCCATATTGCAGAGAGATCTTTTGGCTAATTGTAACTTGAGGATAGGATTAAGACTTCCTAATGGTTTGGTTTCTTTCATTTAATTATGAGTAATTTTTTATTAGCTAGTATATGGGGTTATTCTTAAGTATAGGTACAAGTGACAGCAGAAACTGCTATCTACCCTATTTCTAAAGATCACGAATTCTGTGGTCATTGGCTGCTGGAATTTAAGATGTGGGTGTTTTTTTTTTTTATCTTAATTTTATGTTTATTTTGGATTGAAGGGTATTTTCATCATTGAGGTTAAGAAAAGCTTGTGCTTTCTCTTTACTTGATTTGGAGTTTATGATTTTCTGTGATTAGAGCAAGATAATTTTTTCTTTCTCAGTGACTTTAACAATAAAAACAAGAATTGTTGGGTTCATTAATCCCTTCAGTGCTTGAAAGAATAAATACAAATAAATACAAAACCTGAATAAATTTCAATTTAAAAAGTATTTGATGATAAGAGGCTAGACAATTTGCTATATACTGGGCACAAAAAAATAAAAATGAAAGGCCTTATCTTCTAGAAACTTATTTTTTATCCAGGAAACATTTGTATATAGAGAATAAAAACATGTAAAAAGCAGCAAGTACCTGTTAAGTTATTTAACATGCATTTGTATGCAAGGTAATGGGAATATTTTATATTCAAACACACATATTTGGGAGGATGTAGTTGAAAATGACTTTCAGAAAGGTAGTCCTGTGAAGTAGAACACTGTTGGAGATTACCAAAGCTTTTCCTTTCTTTCTTTTTCTTCCCTTTTTTCCACCCCAAGTCTGCTTTAGTTTTATTTACCCCTTTATGCTTTTTCTATCTACTTGACATCCATTGAAGAACATAGGCTGCTTGAGGACCAGGACTTATTTCTTCCTAAGGTGGATCCTGATGCTTACATTGGTAGTGCATCAATGTTTGATGAACTGAAGGATTGAATAAATTGAGTCCCTGGGATTTGAATTTCTTAATGCAAGTCTATTAAAAAAAGAAAGAAAAATCAACACGATTGTTTAGGGTTGGTAACCTCTAAATCTCACACCAGGCCTAACATTGAAAGCTAGGAGCTTCTACTTCCTAATCTATAGAAATTTTATTACCTAACCATATAAAAATGAAATAACCAGAAGTAAACTAAAACATGTACATAGATGATTTATCCCAATTAATCTAGTTAGCTGGTAGCATTTTAATTTTGCAAAGGATGATTAGTTTATTTTATTCTAAACAGAATATACATTGAAAAGGGCATTCGATTTTTAGTCCTAAGACCTTGATTCAAATCTTGCATTGATTCTGTAACTCTTTTGCAACTTTGGAAACCTTTAACTTTTCTGAGCCTCATTTATCTATAAAATGGTGGGTTTAGTCTGCATCAGTAGTATCAAATTCAAATAAAAATGGGACCACAAATCCCCACAGACCTCAGATTGATTTAGTGTAAGATGTAATATTAATGTTATGAGATACCCATTTATATTTTAATCTGTTTCCCTTGTATTCGTTGGCCACATGTGCCTATGTGCTTGACTGTTCTGGTCTTCCTGACTCTGAGGAAGGCCTGCTCCTTCATCTCAGTCTGTGATCCTATAATCTCCCGAAATTTCAACCAAAATAATAAGAAAGATTATCATTGCTATGTATCACTGAAATCTCTTAGTTTCGGTTTTATTTAAGGTTTAGATTTTAGGGGTAGGAATTGAGCCAGAATTTTGACTTTTTCTGGTTTGTTTACTGGTTGGCAGGTTACTTCAGTTTTCTGAACTGTATTTTCTGACCTTAATAATTATATTAATAGGACAATTACAATTAGGATTTAAAGCTGATAAATTTTTAGTTGTATTTTTATTTTGACGACTGATTTATCATTTTTTCCCATGCTTTTTCCTTCCCTAAAAGTACTCCTAATTAGCACCTTAAAAATTCCCTTCTCAAAATAGTCATTTGGTGTTAAACTTTTAAAAAAAAAACCTTTTTATAAAAAAAAAGTGATCTCAGGATAAATGTTAGGGTTTTTTTTCCTGATACTGTCATTTTCTAATACTTATTTATAATTAAAATTTATTCATTTGCTTCATTTTATTAGTGTTCCTTCCCTTGCATTTATAGGTCTATACTGTCTACAGGGAATTTTTTTTTTTTTTTTTTTGACTGAGGCAGTTGGGGGTAAGTGACTTACTCAGGATCACAGAGCAAGGAAGTGTTAAGTGTCTGAGACTAGATTTGAATTCAGGTTCTCCTGACTTCAGCGTCCACTGCGCCATCTAGCTGCCCCTACAGGGAAATTTTTTGATGTAGATTTCCCCTTCCCAAGTTAATTAGATTCTCTATTTCTTCTGTTTCTGGCTTGGATGTATTTGTCTCTGTTCTTTCTGTTTTCACTTTCTTTTCCTACATCCAAAATGATCCCTGCTTCCTTGGTAGGAATATCTAATGTTGGCTCACCAAGACAAAATTTCCCAAGTAAAAGGGGAAAAAAGGTTTCAGATAAGTATTTTTAGAATCTCTCAATACTTCCTTCAAGAGTATTATATTGAACTTTGAACAGTTTTTCCAGTTAAAGAAACTGTCTAGAAGATAGTATCTTTCTTAGGAATAGAATGCTATTACTTAAGCGTTTATTTTTATTTTTTTCATTTTACTTTGTAGGAACCGTTGCTATGACTCATGGATAGAAACTTCCCCTACTAAAATACTGACTCACAACTTATTAGAGTACTATACTTTTTTATTTAGATGAAATTCTTGGTCAAGGAATCAGGTCAGTGTCTGCCTTCTCCAGACTTTTAGAATTTCTCCTTTTCTTTCCCCACAGCCACAGTTAGAAAGTCCTTTATTATATTAGAAATACCATGCTATTATTTAGTTATACAACTGGGGAAACTATGAGAGCTCTAGCTTTCAGTACTTAGATTTAAGGATCTTAAGAGGACAATCTAGAGAATAGTTGTAATTGATCATCTCAAGTCTATTCTTATGAATAGGCTATGTGTATAAAAGACTAATAACAGAATATTTAGATTTTTCTGGAAAAAACTGACTACTCTTTGACACAAAATATGAAAGCATCGTAGTTTTAAAATTTGCACTTAAATTTTACATTTAAAATGTGTTTTATTCTAGTTAATGATCTAGAATCTAGAGAAATGCATATTACTTTTTAGAAGCTATGTTCTTTTTTTTAATTTAAAGGATAAATACTCCAAAATCCCCCCCCCCAAAAGACTAATTTTACTTCATTTTTCTTAATTAGAACATTATCTAATTAACTTTAGTTAATTTAGTTAGATGCCTGAAAATAAAACCCAGTTAATGATATTGCCGGTTTTATCGATTTCTCACAATTGTTTTTTCTCCAAGTGATTGACTATTTGTAAATTGTGTATAATTTAGTGGAATGTTTTCAGATCTTGTGAAATGATGGTTTGTAGTAGGATCATCATTATTTTATTGCAAAGTTGTATTGTTATTGAATGTGAAATAATAAAATCAAAGTTCAGCATCACAGGAATTGAATATTTGAGTTAGAGCAAATGTTAGTTCCCCATAATAAAATTAAGGAACTGATCTCTGGAATGTGGGTTTTGCAACTTTTCAATTCTTGGAACTTTGTTTACAGGAAATTATTTGTCTTTTCAAAAACAAAGCTGCAAATTCATATATAAGGCAAAACTGCTGAACTGCCCTCTACCCTATAATTAAATTTCATTTTTTTCTCATATATTTTTTGTGGTAATCAGACTGCTAGATTACACATGGTTTATGGATATAACATGGTTGATTTTTTTTCATTTTGTAAGCAGATTTTTTTTCCTTTTTGTAAGTACATATATTCTCCAATGGAATAGAAGGTATGTATGATGTTTTTACTGGGCATATTTCTGGATATTTGTGTGTAAAAAGAATCATTTTCCTGTTTTGTTTTATTATAACTTCAATCAAAAAGTTCTCATGTCTGCTACAGACTGAGCAATTTGTTAATTTAGTTACATACTTGACTTGAGTGGGGAAAGGGAAGAGAAGAGAAAAAGGAAATCCTTTTGTGATTGTCAGTTATCAAGTTAACAGTTTAGAATGTACATTACAAATAGTCTGGCATATCTGTAAAGAAGAAAGTAGAAATTACCCAGAAGTAGGGAAAAAGCTTTTTTTGGAAGTTTTTTTAGAACCATACACACAAAACTACCCAAATTTAATGCAAAAAAGTTAAATCCAAGAAATTTTATAGCGTTTTACAGATAGTTTTAATCAGTTAATTTTTTAAGTCCTCACATTAAGAATAAGCTTTACATAATTTTTTTTTTTTTTTTTTTTTTTTTTTTTACATAGTACCTTTTCTACTCTGTGGCCTATTATATTTCATTTTCCTCTTCTTTAAAATAAGACTCATAAGCCTTAGACTATCTCTACTCAAAGGATCAGTGATAAGAATTTTATATTACAGTTTGCTTTTAAAGAGACAATATATGCTCCAAAATACAATAGATGGGAGGTGCACTAGATCACTGAGATTTTTTTTCTCCAAAGGTCTTCCCCTGTTTCAGGCCAAAAATTAACCCACCAAGACATTGCATTCCAATGCACCTGATTATGCTGTTGTCTTGGGTCAGGTTTGGGATTGGAGCACTGTAAAACTTTATTTATGGACCATAAAATTCATTAAAATAACTTTGGGGAACACTTCCCTCCGGAGCCTCACCCTTTTGGCTAACACTACTCAAAAAACTTCCCTCTTTAGCTAGAAGTCTAGATACTGGAATGCTGTTGCTTCCCTCCTTCTACCCTGCAAAGTACCTCTAGGAGGGGGAGATTTAAGAAAGGCATTGTTCCTGTTCTCTCCTTTTGGGTCATGTTGACTTGGGCAAACCCATGTGGTCCTAGTTTCAAAGCAGCCATGCACACAGTTAAAAGAGATAAAAGAAAGTTGAGAAATTACAATGGATAGAAATTTCACAACATTAGTAATCTTTCTCTTTGTAGGGATTGATCATCTAGAGAAACAACAAATTTATAAAAATATTTTGAAACATTTTAAAATTGACCAGTGATAGGACTAATTTTTTCTTATTTTCCTTTTAAAGGGGAAGTGTTGATAGAATGAAAGAAATCATTTTGATATTCATTTTTCCCTTACACTTCTATGAACCTAGTTATCAAGTGTTCACATTTATCTTCCCTGTGTTCTTCAAGGTTATTGTGGCCTTCCATAAAATGTAGTTTTGCTGTATATAATCATAATTCTTGAACAGATATATCATGAACTGTGTGAAACATTGCATATACTTTTAGACTGGGTTAATGTGTTGTTTAGCTTTGCTAAATTGTCCTCTTTTACTATCTTGATAAAGCATGTTTAGACAACGGAAATGAATGGAAGTGAAGATGTAAAAAAGTTTAGGAAATATTAAAATTAAGATCCTCTCTATTTCTATGGAGCATAACAATCAGGATATTTTAATTTCAATGAGTTTTAATATACTCTATACCAACTAATTATTGTTTGCATTTCTCTTTATATTTTGTATACTTTGAAATACTAGCCATTTCTCCTGTGCAAATAAGTGATTCAGTGATTAGAGCACTGATCCTGGAGTCAGGAAAACAAATTCAAATACATTCTTAGACACTTAGTAGCTCTGTGACCCTGAGCAAATCATATAATCCTCATCCTGCAAAGTGTCTTGGAGAGGGAAATGGCAAATCGCTCCCTATTTTTGCCAAGAAAACCCCCAAAGGGGTTACAAAGAGTGACATAACTAATACAACTGAACCACAACAAATACTTTAGAAATCGTTCTTTTCTCTTTTGGCCATTTTTACAGTTACTCAGTTTCAGTTTTTAAAAATTAAAATCAGTACATCAGAAGACATAATTATATTCTTCCACAGAATCCCCCTCATTTCTTGGAATCATGTGCATATTAAGAGTGTACTGATAAATTTGTTTTCCTATTAGAAATGTCAAAGAAAAGTCTGTTTTTTAAATGATAATTATTCCAATTTAAAAATTGGTTGCAGTGCAGTTTAAATTTTATTGCATTTGACTTATATGCGTTTTATTGCATAAGACCTGAACTTGAATTATAAGTCTTTCAGTTTTAATTTTTCTAAGGTCTTAATTATTTCCAATATTTTCCTTTTACCCTGCAAAATCTAGGTTCTAACAAATATACATAGTACTTTTCTTTTAAACTTTAAAATGAACTCAGGTAATTGTTAATGTAATATAATTTTTTTAAAAGGCTAGTGCTGCAATGTGAATGGGAACTTTGAGATGAATGTATAGAGAAGTATTTTCCATATTTTTAATTTTAAGTTTAAAACTATTTAAGAGGTTAGGTTTCCATAGTTGTGCAATCTAGATGAATGAAAAATTACTGCGGAGGGATTGAATTTAAGACAATTCACTAAAATCTGTTTTGGGGAGCCATACAAAGTAAAAACAATAGCTGAAAACCACCTCCCGTGTGGTAGTATAGTCGTTTCCTGAAGCAGTTTCCCTTACTTTGACTCAGCTTCCTTCCCATGTCCCAACACAAAACTTCTTCAGTGGCTGGGATGGTCTGGGGGTGAGCACAATTCCCTAGTGACTGTCCTGGGGAAGCTTTCCTTCCCCATGAAACCTGATTGACCTCTGCTTTTTTGATGCAGTCTTCTGGCTTGTGGCCAATAAAAATCACACCCTATGGACTGTGCCCCCTTTCAGACTTGGTGGGTGCAGTAGTCCATGGGCTGCCTGATGACTCACTAGACAACTTTACATGGAGATGAGTGGGGCTGGTTCCCGAGTGCTTGGGCAAAGTAAACCCCTTTTGTTAAATGTTCAGTGACTCATGAGTGCCTCATTTTTTTTCAACATTGAATCTGAACTGAGAGTGTAGCTTTTAGAGCCACTCTAGGCTACAATACAATACCCTAACGTACTACAGGCTAATTTTGCTTTAAAGGTTTTACAGAACATTGATGGGACTTAGTTGGTTTTGAGGAGGCTTGCTTCCTGGTTTTCTGAGTATAAATTGGCTAAGGCGAGCTAAGGGTCCTCACTGCCTATATTTATTCAATATACTTCCCCTGCTCTGACTAATTAAATTTCCTTTTCTTTACAGATTTATGAGTATTTCATCTTGGTCCAGTATATATCCTAAAGTATGGGGGAACTATCTTGAGTTAATCCAGCCCAGAACAATAGATATAACCATGGATTGAACTACAGGACATTTTTATGAGTTTTTTTTTTCAAATACATGTATTATACACATTGTTAACCATAATGAGATCTTTTTGAGCCTAAGACAGTATAATGGTCCCTCCGGCTTACAAGGTTCTTTTCTTTGTAGCTACAGGCAGTTTATTTTAGGTAAAAAGTTAAAGAGTACAATCACAATCACTCTAAACCTCCACTTAGGAAAATTTAGGCAGAGGTTTGGCTTTCTGTCTCAATCTTCATTTATATTTATCCCTATTGGGATACTCTTGGGCTCTCTGTGGTGAAGCAAAATTTAGATTATCAGAAACATTTTGGGTATTGAAGTAACAAATTATTATATTACAGTGCATGTTAATAGGTACCTAGAAGGGACAATTGTGGAAAGAATAGACCTTTTCTTAGAACTTTGCTTATTACTCTTTATAACCCAAATTTTCCCCATATCCACTTCCCTCTCAGAAAGCTGTGCCATATAAAAGTTGAGTGTGTTGTTTTCTTAGCTTCATTTTGCATCAGTTTGTATAGTTCTATCCATATTTCTGTGTCCATCACTTTCATTTCTTAGACGACAGTGAGATTCCAAGTACCAAATTTTTTTTTATACATTCCCAGGCACTGGGCATCTACTTTGTTTCCAATTCTTTGTTATCATAAAAGGCTTATTTCACTTGATGTTTGGAACTAAATTTTAAAAAAACTAGTTAGTTACACACACACACACACACACACACACACACACACATTTTTTTCCATTCAGACTTCCTAGATATATTCTGAATCTACTTTCATATTTCTGCCTTCTACTGAGAGATCATCTACCTCTAATAATTTTATATCTGCAAAACCAGTTCTTCCCCTCCCCCACTCCTCCCTCCCTCTCTTCTTCTTCCCCCCCCCCCCCCCCCCCCTCCCCACGGCTTGAGCTGGTTCTAACTTGTTTAAGATCCAGAAAGGGAAGTATTGAAAAGATACAAAAGCACAAGTGATTCCGTAAAGACCTTCACCACCCCACTTAAAACAATCCTTAATCAAGCACAGTTTGAAACATTACTCTGAAGCTTCGATTTTTTCCATGTTCCTTATCCTCTTGGGATATTTCTCTTCTTTTATTTCTCTTTTTTTCTTCCACCCTTTCTTCCATCTCAGCTGATCCTTACTACAGACTTATGACTTAAGCAATTTTTTACCAATATTTTACAGCTAACCACTGGTATGTAAGAGAACAGTAGAAAAATATTTGACTTGATGGGCCATTTCCATGTAGAGGACTAGCTGGAGTATAATTATAGTCTAAGAATGGAAGGTCTTCAATCTCAGGCTAAGTTTGGGTTTTGATCAGAGAAAATGACATGATCAAAGCAACATATCTTTGTCAAGGTGTGTGGCAAGCAAAGCAGAATGGAAGAAAAATATATATTCTTCTTGCTTCCCTACCCTTCTCCCCAGTACAAACAGCCCCTCCTCAGGAAAGAAAGGACTGATAAGAAGAATAGAATGATTCTGAGTATTTGAGAGCAAACCTGAGGTATAATGTTGTAAGAAGCCAGTGAAGGGTTTTAAATTACATAATGAAATAAATATATGTCACCAAATTAGATTTTTAAAAAATCAGTTTGAATTGACTGAAGGAGAAAAAACATGGTGGTTAAATTGATAGGTTTTAGTATCAGTAACTGACTAGGAATTTGCCTTTTCTTATACTGGCGCTCAAGTTGATTGTGTAAATAACTCTGTCTCTTCACCTTGATGTCCTCAGAAAAATGTAGAGTGAAAAAACAGATTTAAAAAGTTTAGATGGAGTGTTTTGTAGAATTTATAGCTGGAAGATCCATGTATTTTATTTTGCTCTTTTTATAGAAGAAGAAATGAATTGAATTGATGAAGGGGAAAGAGTGACTTTCCCATGAGTCTTCCACTATGAATTGGAGATTCATACCCATACCTTCTCACTGTGGGTACAGAACTTTTGCAACAAAAGCTTTGTGGTTCTGGAGTTCCTTCTAGCCCTAAGTTTCCATGATCCTTCTCTCCTAGGGGCAGTTTTATGTGTAATTTTTTTGCTTTATTTGTAAACATGTTTTCCAGCGATTTTAGCATAGCTGTTTTTAGATGACATTTGGAAAATATTTTGAAATAGGAAAAAGCAAGGGAGAGTCTCACTTCTATCTCACATAGAAATTAATGGATAATTAGAAAATTTTCTCAAATCTAATAAATAATACATTAAAATCCAAATAGAAAAGCAAATTGATTTTAAAAGAATTAAAATGATAGAAGATTTTCAGGAACCTGTGAGTTTCAGATGATTTTTAGATGTACAGTTAATTATCCCCAACTCTTTATTTGCTCTAAAGGAGCAGTCCTCGTTTTTTGTTCAAACCAACTTTTTTCTTTAAGACTTCAGCAGGGTTTTTTGGGGTCGGACTCCATATTAATTTTATTAAGCTCTTGTTGTCTTTGTGATAAACAGAATTTTCTTAAAGGAAGATTTTAGACTTGTAGTTTCATTTCTAGAAGGTATTACATTGTAGTCATTATCAATGAGGCTAATCCTCATCTTTAACCTTAACTTACAAATTAGCTTTTGCTGAAATAGTGAAATATTTAGCATTTAAATCACTGAAAATTCTGTTCCTTAAACCTTGTCTTTGGTTTCCATTCTCTGGAAAACTAGATCCTCCATATGATACCAGCACCTTTGGAAAGGAAAAAGCTAGACTAGGGGAAAAGAATTAGAATGTAAAATAAAAAGCTTTTATATGGAATTTCTACTATGTCTTGCTTATAATAGTAGAAAGATTACCTGATTTGAAGACAGATGACTTGCATTTGAATTATGACTTTGTGGTTGAGTGATGGTTACCTTGATTAAATAACATTTTCTTTCCTTTAAGAGGTCCCTTACTGCACTAGTTCGTGTTTTCTATATAGTTAATTCTGTTTTAGTCCCTTATTTCTATTTTACCTAGTCCTTAAATTATTTATAATACAAATAAACATTGAATTCAATAATATTCTAATATTTTAACATCAAAAATTTGTTCAAAGATTTTCATATCTCATTTAATTTTTTTCCTTATAATAGCTTATAACATAGATGCTTCTCAATTTTTCATATAAAATAGGAACATGTAGATTTCATCTGCACCAGTTGTTAGAATTTGGTAAAATTGAATGGAGAAAGAAAATTTCCCTTAATTTTTCCGAATGTAAATTCTATAATCTGTCATTAGTTAAAAATGGTAAGTATGTAGAAACAGACTTTATATGTGATTGTTCATTTTTATACCTATAAATTAAGTGACTTGATCAGGATCAACTATCTCACAAGTACTGAAGTAGGATTCAAATTCAACTTTTCCTCATTCTCAAGTCTAGCACTACTTACTGCACTATTTTGAGAATCCCTCTAAGGTTTGAGTATTTGAATTATTGGTTTTTTTGTCATAGAAGATGTTATAGTTCCAGGAAAGATTATTTTAGAATTATTGTACTGGAGATAAACCATATTTGACAGTATTCTGAATAAAGGTTTAATGACTGTTTCAAATTAAGTTGGGAAATATTATTTCCTTTTTTTCATAAAAGTCTAGGATTTGATCCACATTTGTTGTTCTATAACTTTATGTAAAGTGTAGTTGTTTATATATATATACATATATATATATATATACTTTTTGATAAAGTGTAGCCTTTTAGCTTAATTTATATCTACCCATATATTGTCAAGGCACAAAAAACAAGTAAAAACAGTGTTGACTAGTAATCCCAGTCTATTAGTTGAGTTTTTCTTTTTCTGAAAATGATGGGATTCTGCAAAATGTTCTGCCATATCTTTAAATATCAATTTTAAATTAATTACAATTTTTATTTTTTAGATTATTCATTTTCACACAGTGAACCCTCTTTTGTAACAGAGAAAAGGTTATGCAAAATAAACTTACTTTATGATCTCTAACATCTTCGTGCAACATTTCTTCACCAATATTCCCTCACATCTCTAAGGAGAGAAGGTCCTTTGCTTCTCAGGGGCCAGCCTTTGTTACTGTTTAATGTCACAACTTTCAGTTTCTTCCTTAGAATCCATATTTCTGTTTTTATATTGTTGTTGTGTATATTTTTTTTTTAGTTCTCCTTAAGATTACTTGTTATCATTTAGCATCATTTCCTCCCATCTCAAATCTCTGAATTCTTTGTTATCAGTTATATCTTTCAGTTCAGTTCCATTAAAGTCTATCCCCACCATTTATATAGGCATTTTCCAATTAATAAATAACCATTTTGATTCTGTGTTGTTTTTTGCTATTATAGAAAATGCTGCTATAAATATTCTGATATTATTTATTAAGCATCTACTATGTATTAGTCATAGTGTTGGGTGCTTCCCTCCCCTGAAAAAAACAAAACAAAAAACCAAAAAAATCCCAAATCAATCTTGGTGACAATGAGCTTATGTTCTACTGAGGAAAGTAGTATGTCCACAAAAAGTAAATAACTAATATAAGCCAAATAAATAAAAAGATGAAAATGTGGACTTATTTCATGTAGGATCATCCCTAGTTCTGGTACATGTAGAAGCAAGAAAGAAGGCAGACAGTTTCAGTCATGAGTAGTTCTTTCTTTGTAGCTTTATGAGAAGAAATGAGGTATCACAATGGCCAGTGGTTAGACAGTATTATAAAGTTGTAAATAATTATTGTTCCCTTGAATTGGTAAAGGGTTAGTAGGGTAAACATTTCCATTGGAGTAAGGTCCATCCTCATTCAGAAGCTATGACACTTGATAAGGTGTCAGATACTACCAGTGTTTTCTACTGTCATGTGATAATCTATTCTGAAATGTTATAAATCATGTCTGAAAAGTACAGATTCTATTTTTCTTTGGCCATTCTTGTTTGTTTATTTTAATGCATCTCATATTCAGTGTCCCAATAAAAAGTACCGGATAGGACCAGTGCTCTATCCACTGTGCCATCTAGCTATCCTGATTCTCCCTGTAACTAATGATTTTTGTTATTCAAGTATATTTGACAGTCTTTAGAAGTATTTGAAATCATTTATTTGGTGCTAGATGCAATGGCATATTACTAGACCCGGGCAGTAACTGAGCCCAAACTGTGCTTTTGGAAAGTCATTCTAGAAGCTGAGTCAGGAGGATTAATTGGAGAAAGAGATGGAGAGGGAAATTAATAGTCCAGGAGATAGAAGGTGAAGGCCTGGCAAATGGAGACGAGGATGATAACTATGAGAGGTATGAGATATTCAACCAATAATTCTTGGCAACTTGGCACATGGATAGTACTTATAAAATTCAAGTTAAATCAACCACTAAGAAATTTCCTCTTGTTTTTTTGTTGTCCATGTCACATATTAAAGGAGGGGACTACATCTAGAATTAAGAGCACTCCACTTAAATCCCTTTTTTGTACTTTATTCCTCTATTACTTCAGGCAAATCTCTTCTATTTTCTTGTGATTGGAGGGGTAACTAGATGAGGAAGAGCTAAGTGACACAATGGATATAGAGTACTTGCCTAAGAATCAGCAAAATGCATCTTTGTGAGTTCAGATCCAGTCTCAGACAGTCATTAGTTGTGTGACCCTTGGCTAATCACTTAACCCAGTTTTCTCATCTGTAAAATGAGCTGGAGAAGGAAATGGCAAACCACTCTAGTATCTTTGCCAAGAAAGGCCCAAATAGAATCATGAAAAGTTGAACACAACTGAAAATGATTGAAGAACAATGTATTAGATGACCTCTTTTTCATTGGGAGAACTTCTGATTCTAAAGTCAATAATAAGTAAAGGGGCAATATGGTGTCGAACATAGCTTTCAAAAAATCTTTGCGCAGGGAAGCTGCACAAGGATATGATTTATAATCCTATAAACAGAACAGTTAAGTAACTCATGTTCTTGCACTGCTGGGATAAACAGCTTATTGGGCTGTCCAACCTGTTGAGGCAGTCTGTTTTATAATAATAGAAAATTCTATTGAAAAGAGTGTAAGTATATGATATCTCTGTTATCATCCTCTGCGGGGAAAAAGTAGACAGTTTACTTTTTTAAAAAGCATATTTAAAAAAAATCTCTAAATTAAGTAGACACACTTTGAGAAGTTTATAGAGCAACATACGTTTTATGATTTTTGGGATCATTGGTTTGAACTTTGATGAGTCCAGTAGCTTTGGGGGGGACATTATTATTTTTTTTAATTTAAATTTTATTTTATTTAATAATAACTTTGTATTGACAGAATCCATGCCAGGATAATTTTTTTTACAACATTATCCCTTGCACTCGCTTATGTTTCGTTTTTTCCCCTCCCTCTCTCCACCCCCCCCCCCCCAAGATGGCAAGCAGTCCTATATATGTTAATATGTTGCAGTATATCCTAGATACAATACATATTTGCAGAACCGAACAGTTCTCCTGTTGCACAGGGAAAATTGGATTCAGAAGGTAAAAATAACTCGGGAAGAAAATCAAAAATGCAAATAGTTCACATTCATTTCCCAGTGTTCCTTCTTTGGGTGTAGCTGTTTCTGTCCATCATTTATCCATTGAAACTCAGTTAGGTCTCTTTGTCATAGAAATCCACTTCCATCAGAATACATCCTCATACAATATCGTTGTCGAAGTGTATAATGATCTCCTGGTTCTGCTCATCTCACTTAGCATCAGTCCATGTAGGTCTCTCCAAGCCTCTCTGTATTCATCCTATTGGTCATTCCTTACAGAGCAATAATATTCCATAACATTCATATACCACAATTTACCCAGCCATTCTCCAATTGATGGGCAGCCATTCATTTTCCAGTTTCTAGCCACTACAAACAGGGCTGCTACAAACATTTTGGCACATACAGGTCCCTTTCCCTTTTTTAGTATCTCTTTGGGGTATAAGCCCAATAGAAACACTGCTGGATCAAAGAGTATGCACAGTTTGATAACTTTTTGGGCATAATTCCAGATTGCTCTCCAGAATGGCTGGATTCGTTCACAACTCCACCAACAATGCATCAGTGGGGGGGACATTATTTTAGAAAATATTCTGCTTTCAAAGTCCCTGGATGCAGTTGCTAAGAAACATTGCTGGAAGAGGCCATCTTTTTTTTCCCTTTGGAGACCACCCCTTTCATCATTAAGTCCTACAGAATTGTCTTAGATCATTAGATTGATGAGAATAGCTAAGTTATTCATAGTAGATCGTGATATAATATTGCTGTTACTGTGTTCTCATGGCTCTGCTCAATTTACTTTGTATCAGTTCATGTAAGTCTTGCTGGTTTTTCTGAGAGCATCCTGAGCTCATAGTTCTTAAAATACTATAATATCCCATCACAGTCTTATACAACAAATTTATTCATCCACTTTCCAATTCGTAGATTTCCCTTCAATTCTTTTGCATTTCTTTGTCACTACTAAAAGAGTAGCTACAAATATTTCTGTATAGGTAGGATCTTTTCTCCTTTTGTTTTTTATCTCTTTGGAATACAGGCCTAGTAGTGGTAGTATTTCTTAGTCAAAGGCTCTGCATAGTTTTATAGCCCTTTGAACATAATTCCAAATTGCTTTCCAGAATGGGTTGAATTAGTGTACAATTTCACCAGTTGAATATTTTAATTTTCCCATATCTTTTCCAAAATTTGTCATTTTCTTTTTCTGTTCATTAGCCAATATGACAGGTGTGAGATAATACCTCAGAGTTGTTTTAAATTAAATTTAATTTCTCATCAATACTGATTTAGGGTCTTTTTTTGTATGACTATAGATATCTTTATTTTTTTCTGAAAATTGCAAGCAGTTTGCTATTTTAATGTATACTTTTGTTGAAATGAAAAACTTATAAAGCTGATTAGTAAAGGTAGTTTTTAATACTACAGTTTGACTTGAAGTCAGTATTGCTGAAACGGAACATTTTTTAGTCCTTAATGTTTCCAACTAGCAAATTGACTAAAATGTTTATTAATAAAAAACAAATTGGTACAGAAAAGAAAGTGATGATTTGTTATGCCTTAAAGGAATACTATGCCATTATAGTATGTTGTCTAGGGTAAGACAGGGTGGGAACTGAAATATTTCAAGGCCTATAATTGTTGCTACATAAATATCTATACGATAACTGTAAGCATGAGTAAATAATGCTTTCCTACTTTGTATCACTGACTAAAATTGAACCATTAAGCTATAAAAATATAACCATTATTCATTTCTGTAATATAAACAAAATATATGTGAGCCTGAAATGTTTACAAAGGAACAATAGAAAATTTCTTTTACAGTTGCAAACTTTTTGAATTGGTGTGTATCCAAACATACATACACATACACACACACACACACACACACACACACACACACACACACACACACATAGTATACATCATTTTCAGATTACC
This sequence comes from Antechinus flavipes, assembly GCF_016432865.1. Taxonomy (NCBI): domain Eukaryota; kingdom Metazoa; phylum Chordata; class Mammalia; order Dasyuromorphia; family Dasyuridae; genus Antechinus; species Antechinus flavipes. The sequence goes on along the minus strand of NC_067403.1, from coordinate 156,673,893 downwards.
TTATAAGTTAGTTTTTTCTTTCTTCTAGTTTCAGATCATTTAAAAAAGATAGTGAGAAAAAGTTGGTTGGAAGAATCATGTTTTCTGCTGTTCTTAAGAGAAATATTTTGGATCTTGCTATTTCCTCTGTTACTTCTTTTGTTTTTGTTTAGAATCTATACTCAGACACTGTTTCTCTTGTATTTTCCCAACTAACATTTTTATTGCTATTTTGTGCCCTTGTTGCATTATGCTCTGCTTTAGCTAGACAAAATACTGTCTAGCCTTTTTTCCTAGTTGAAACAGCAGCTGTTGTGTTGGCCTGATTTTAGAAACTATGCTGTTTTGTTCCTGGGTACTTCTCTTAAACTGTAAAGTAAAAGGGACAATCCACAGTACAGAGGTAGAGATGTAAATTTGTTACCAAAAAAAAAAAAAAAAAGACCAAAACAACTTTTGATTTTACATCACCATTTAAAAATATGCTGTTTCCTTATCCCTTCCCAGATAACCATACTTAGAAAAAATAACAATTCAGCAAAACTCACTATATTAAAACATATTGTACCCTGTCCCTAAGATCTTTATGTGACAGATCCTCTTCAAGTGGGAAGCACTTTGCCAAGTGCTGAGGTATAAATGCAAACAACTAAAAATAGTTCAAAGGAAATTATATTCTGTTGGGGAAAGACAAAAGAGCTGAAAGGATTAGGAAAGTGTGTGAAGATGATAGCTCTTTCATTTTTGGTGTCTGAAGCCAAGAACTGGGAGGGGAATAAAGGCCAGGCCATGCTCTTGGCACTAACTAAAGCCTATATGAGGAATTCACTTATGTATTGGAGAAGAGAGTTGGTTTTACTAAAGGGATTCTCTCTGGTGCTGTAGGATTTCAAGGATAAGACTGGGGATTATCAGATTTACACTTTGGAAAAAGCACTTTGGCCTGTTGTCCAGACTATCATAAGATCCATAATTTGTCCATTGAGCTGCTTATCAAAGTCTGGATAAAGAGTATATTTTATATATGCATTTGCCTTTTCTTTGGTGGAAAGTTAGGTTAAACTTTTTAGTGTGGTTATGAATCTCATTTTAGGCATTAGGCAGTTCAGTACTTAATTCAATTCTTACAGTCTCAAATGGCATGAGTAAATAAGTGGAAGTAGGATAGATGTATAAGGTAACTAATTCATCTTAATTGATATGGGGTTCAAGAGGCTGGAGCAAGATTGTGGAACTAGAAGGAACAATGTTAAGGTAATTTGAATTTGTGTTAAAATTGTGATATTAGGCTGCCTTAGGTGGTTATGAATCATTTTAAGGAAACTGAGGCAGATGATGTAAAATGCCTCAGGTCCAAGGCCATATTTGAATTCAGGTCTCCCTGACTCCAAGCTCAGTACACTGCCTATTAGCTTGAGGCAGTTAGCCTCTGATAATCAAATCAACAACATAACAACATCCAGCAATTTGCAAATACAGATGGAGAAAAGGAATTTAAGGAGAGGGTTTGATATTGTTATATGTTAGATAACTATAAAGTGGCTTCATGATACAGTGCCTTTTGATGAGAGAAATTCAAAGGTTGTGGGTTTGAATCCCACCACAATAATTTCATTCTGGAGTTTTGGGGTTACTAATTTTTACATTTGATTCTTTATTGAAACAGTGGCACTAATATGATTTTCTGTTGCACTTGTCATTTTAAATTACCAAACACATTAAGTATATGTAATGAGGATACAGTGTTTTTTTTTGGACACAGCTTTTTTTGTCTCTATCTAGAAAACATTCTGATATGGGTAATCACTGTATGCTATTTATATAGTCTTGGGCACCCAAGACCGAGATGTAATGTAAGGTATACATAAAACCCGTTTGTCATTACTAATTCTAAGTGATGGATGGAAACGTTTCTCAGTGCATATAATCAAACTTTATTTCACCAGACTAGTCACCCTAGAGCTTCCAAGAAAAAAATGGCCAACTTTATTCTTAGGTATTCCAATAAGCTTGTTTCATGGACATAAAGCAAAATTCCCTTTCTCCTCAACTAGAGGAGATACAAGCTCTTTTGGAGTCAATCATCTGATACTTCTGACAAGCAACCATGAGCTTCAAGTATGGGAAACATAGCCCTTAGGCTCACTTTAAGCTTTAGGTATTCTTAAGTTGTTTACCACATAATTTCACTGGTGGAAATTTACTCAAAATTACAGGAATTTATAATATTTTCTCCTTAATCTATCTTTTGAAGGTTCATGTATGTTTACCACTTTTTAAAGAACACATTAATTCATTAATTACTCCATGTACCACACAGTGCTTATCTTATTTTTGAGTAAGTTTTGAGTGAGTTTTTTTTTTTTAATAACTTTTTATTGATAGAACTCATGCCAGGGTAATTTTTTACAGCATTATCCCTTGCATTCACTTCTGTTCCGATTTTTCCCCTCCCTCCTTCCACCCCCTCCCCCAGATGGCAAGCAGTCCTTTACATGTTGAATAGGTTACAGTGTATCCTAGATACAATATATGTGTGCAGAACTGAACAGTTTTCTTGTTGCACAGGGAGAATTGAATTCAAAAGGTAGAAATAACCCGGGAAGAAAAACAAAAATGCAAGCAGTTTATATTCATTTCCCAGTGTTCTTTCTTTGGGTGTAGCTGCTTCTGTCCATCTTTGATCAATTAAAGCTCTCTTTATCGAAGAGATCCACTTCCATCAGAATACATCCTCAAACAGTATCGTTATTGAGGTATATAATGATCTCCTGGTTCTGCTCGTTTCACTTAGCATCAGTTCATGTAAGTTTGAGTGAGTTTTAAGTAGAAAAACTATTTACTCAAAACAGTTCGGTAAGAAAATAGGAACGTTAAATAAGAAATCAAATCAGAAATGCTAAGTTTACAGACTTTTCCCCTATTATCTTAGGAACACTAAAACTTTTTCACTCTATTCTACTCTCTGATTACTGGCTATACTTGTAGCCATTTAAAATGATTTATAACTACCTAGGATAGCCTATTAGCTAATACCATAATTAGAATTAACACAGTCCAAAAAGCACTTCCAAAGGTGATGTGAAGGTCATGTAGGATTAGAGTAAAGAGTACATACAAAGCACATTTATACTGGGTATTAACGGACCCAGGAAGATCCCAGCTTGGCTTCTTCTAATTGTCCCAGGATTTTTTTCATAGCAAATTTTCTATTGCTCAAGCATTTACCAACATAAGAACATTGCACGACTTTTTAATGTCTTCCCATTTTTATTTTTATTTAGCAATCTTTTGCCTTGCGCTAAGGAAAGTCACTCATAATACATGTCTTTCTTTTTGCAAAATTCTACTTTAGCACTTGTATTTTGGTAAAGTTATTGTTTATTTCGGTCAAGGCAAAGGAGTGTCTCTTCTTTCAGCAGAGTGTCTAATAGATGGCAATCCTCACTGTAATGTTGGCAATTTTTTTGTATCACGTGTGTATCCATCTCATCATGACTTTGATGTATAGGAATAGTTGGATATGAAATAATCAACCAGGACAAAGCCATACTTAGTTGCATGTGGCTTTATGAGATGTTGGGCAGTGGTACATTGGAATGAGTGTGTGATGTTAATATTTTGATTTCCTGCCGCAGTAGCTTCTACTGGAATTGATAGTCTGCTCCATCACATTTTGGTTCCTTTAGTAATACCTTATCCTTTATCATCTAAAGCAATTGAAGATAATACTACAATTTAAAATCAATCTTTAGATATGGGATAATCCCCCCCCCCCCAGGTCTGTTGGCTTGCTGTGGTTCTAATAATAATTTTTAATTATTGGCTTTTAGAAGTTTCTTGTGTCTTGAGCATCCCATTAAATCATTCCTGAAGCTTGGAGATCATAAAATTAATAAATTCTGTATGATGCCTTGGGCTGTGGTCCAGTTACCAGCCAGACAACTGTTGTAGGCAGTCAACAAAAACGTGATTCTTCAATATTGGTATGAATCAGTCTGCCCAGTCACATGCAAATGCAAATTGTGGTTAAATAAGTTTTTATTATTTTTGAATGGGCCAATAGCCTATTTAGTGGTCATGGATATCAGAGAAATTTTGTTAATAGTTTAGTTTTTTGACAAAGTGGCACACTAGTATTGCAGATCTTATGATTGTCCCTGTGCTAAGCCCTGATTTATCTTCTTTCCAGTATTTAGTGAGCTGAATTCCCCAATGTCTAACTTTCTCATGTGCCCATTTTATTCTTATTCTATCCCTTTCACTTTCCTACTGCCTTCCTTAGTTTACGGGTGTGAATTCATATTCTACTTTGATTTATCAGATTTCCTTTCAGTATTTAGTGAAACTGTCCAGCTTTAATCTGCACAAAATTGATCTTCCCTCATGCCTCATTGTCATTCCTGTGCAATTATTAGCCCTCCGTTTAGCTGGCCATTTAACTAATCTATTAGCTTCACCCTGAGAGTGTAAATCACGTTATCAAGATTTCCCCCTGAGGCTCTGGAAACATTAGCATCCTTATTTCTTCTTATTGGGCTGACTTTCCTTCATCTCTTTATTCAGTTATTTGGTTGATAGTGTGGAAGGTAGTTGTTAGGAGGCTAGAATTAGAGTAGAAGCTTGCTTCTTGCCACCCTGTGGCATGAGAATAGCTTCTCCTGTTAGAATCTTGCATTGTTTTCATTTGTCAATCCTTGCCTGGAGGGCAGGGAAGTATGACAGGGACAGAGACTACTTGGTAAAAAAGGTTTCCCTTGGAATCTTATTTGGCATGGCAACAGTATGGATTATCTCCTATGAAGATGACTTTTCCCTGTTTCCTCAGCACTGGCTCTGTTGGTTAAAAGCCATTTCCACTTAAATACAGATTATGTGATGGCAGAGCTGACGTATTTATCAAGGATGATTTTGGTTCCTGCTAATGTATAGATTGGTGTTATAGTGTCAGTGGTATTATGTCTTGCATCAGCTCTTCAATTTCCAATTGGTGTGATACACTAATAGGGTCACCTTTTCTATAATGGTATTTCCAGTCTGTGGACCAGTCATCCCTTTAGTCTAAAATCCAACTGGTATGAAGGCTTTCTCATTATCCTGCTGTAGTTTGGTCTACAAGGACCAAGTCAAGGAGTCTCTTTGATAGGTGACTCATAGCCTAAGGAAGGAATTTAAGGAAATCAGGCCTAAAGGCATAGCCTGTGGCCTAGCCTCAGTAAGATGCACTAAGTCTATTGTTTTTTGGTCTGTATTTAACATTGCTAAATTTCTTCCTAATTTCACTTGGTGAGATTAGCATTATATCTAAAAAAAAAAAAAAATTGTCTCTCTAGAAAACAAATAATAACATTAGTTTTTGTGCTTTCTTTTTCTTGTTTGGGGATTTTAAGTTTAGGTCATTTCTACAACTGATTAAGAGATTGACCCTCCCTCTGTGGTCTAAACTTGAATATCTTCAAAGTAAATATTAATTGTAAAATTAGCACAGTGCCTGGGACATAATGCTTAATAATTTTTTTCCCCTTATCTTTGCACCTTTTGTAGGACAATTGCCCATTATCTATAAGTTAATTCTTTAATAACACTGTCCTTTTATTATCTTTATGTCTTAATTATTTCCCTTGAGTAACATATTGTCTGTGAAATGGTATATCAGACAGATACCTAGATCAGTTTTGACTAAATGTTTGTTTATACAAATTATGGCATGACATTGGGCTTATATACATATATATTTATGACAATCTACAGAAATATACTTCTGCCATGAAGGCAAATTGTCTTCTCCCCCCTCTCCCCACCCCCCACCCCCCAGCTACAGGTACCACATAGAACCGTTATTTGTTGTTGTTTTAGTTGTGCCATGCCTTTGTGATCATTTGGAGTTTTCTTGGCAAATATACTGGAGTAGTTTGCTTTTTCCTTCTCCAGCTCATATTACAGATGAGGAAACTTGAGGCAAACAGGGTTAAGTGACTTTGCCAGGGTCAATCTTGATATCAAATGGTTTTCTATCGTCTATTACTGTAAATCTCTACTCATTGCTTGCTTTTTAAAAAAAAAATTAGTATGGACTAATTGGCTTTCTAATTAATCCTTCCTATTCTAAATCCTTTCAGTCTTGTGGCAGTTTCCTTATCTACTCATTTGATTCTATATTTGGGGGGCATTTATACTTAACTTTGGCGTGAGTCAGGCTTCAGGATTCCATAAGCTTTTTCCTAGTAATAATTGGATGTTTCTACTTTATAAAGACAAATTTTTACTGTGTGTGTGTATAAGCGACTACTCTAAACCAAAATCAAATTTTGAATTATGGGGTTTTAGATTTTCCAGAAATCATTTATTCAAATCAGGTTTTAGGATTTTTTTCTTCTTTTCCTCCTTTCCCTCTCTCCCCCCTCCCCTTTTCTCTATTTTCATTTTTTCTTACTGTATATCTGCTATTATGATTACTTATGAACCAATATATAATAAAACCAATCTAGTGTGGTTTCACCTTTATTGTATAGAATTAATAGTTTCAATTAGGAGAGGCTGTAAAAATTAACAAGGGATTGTCCAAATTCCCACAGCCAAATTAGGTCCCAATCTCGAGGAGCTCAGTGGTTAAATGTAATTTTGCAATTAAAGCAATAGAGAATTGCCTTAAACTTTCTACAATACTTCCCTAAATCCCGAACTTCTCTTTTAGTCCTTGTTGTAAATATTTGATACTTGATAAAGATAAGGACTTTATAATGTCCCCCTATTTGGATCAATAACCACTAGTTATATCTGCTCCTAGGAAATAAAAATTAAGTTGCATTCTAAAATTTTTTTCCACTTTAAGAGGACCTTTATGTAATTTCCATTGTCTTTTAATTTAATTTTGGGCGTGCAGTATGTCATCTTAATTTCTTTTCATTCTCTTTTCTTTCTGATCCTTGCAAACACAGAAAATTGCTCCTCTATACATATTAATCCAGTATTCCACTTTCTTTTTAGCACAGTTCTTTGTCAAACAATATTACTGTTACTGTCTATACTGGTCTCCTGGTTTTGTTCACTTCACTATGGATCAATTCATAAGTCTTTCCAGATTTTCTGAAATGTGCCTGCTTGTTTTTTCAAAGAACTAGCAAATGCATGTCTGTTTTAATTCTTTTAGGTGATTTGCCTCTAATTTACTAGGTAGTTAAATTCTATTCACAGAAAAGCACTGTGGTCAGGCAAATCACTCTCCTAAGACCAAATCATGTCTTTTCCCCAAATGATTTGCCTTTTTAAGTTAAACAAGTCTTTTCTTTTGGGGGAGGGTTTGGAGAGTTCTCAGTCTGTAGAGAAGAGTTAATATCTGTACCAAGCAGTTCTTTGAGGCCTTGAAACTTCTTATTGTCAGTTTGCCTCATCTCATCATTCCAACCCTCCTCTGCTCTTTCCCCTTTAAAGTCAGTAAAGACAAAACTTTGGCATTAGTTCTGCTTAGACCCAGAGTATTCTCTAGGAAGAAAAATCACTTTTTTTTGCCCCACACTGAAATGATCCTTTTTTTTTTTTTTTTTAAACTCTCCAGGAAAGAGAGAGTAATAGAGGGATCTGGGTCCTATTTATATGCAAATCTCACATTCTCTACTTTTCAGAATCTTAGGCCTTCATCTCTCCCTTCTCCCCTCCATCCCCCATTCAGGATATTTCAGTAAAGGGGAAAGCATTCAAATCACATTCCACAATGTATATGTATATATAATTAATTTTTTCTCCAGTTACAATTTTTAACATTTGCTTTTAAAACTTTGAGTTTCAGATTCCCTCTCTTCCCCATTCCCCATTGAGAAGAAACTTGTGAGGTTATGGGAAACATTGGACACATATTAATCATAAGAAACTACGAGCAAAACTCTCCTAAAGTCTCACGGCACAAGATGGTTTACTTCTTATTTTTGCTGTCTTGTCTCTGAAGGCTGTTTGGCAAAGTTCCTCTAGTAGGCTCAAGACCATCTGTTACGTATGAACTTAGTTGCTGATATCTTAATCCATTTTCATAGGTAGGGAGATTCTTAGATCTGTGAAATTGGGTCAGTTTTTTCTTAATAATAGAAGATTCCAAGTGTCTTGAAAGGATGTGTTTTTAAAACTTAAATTGTAGTGGTTTGGGTTTTATAAAAGTCCTGAGTCCTCCGACCACTGTTCTACTATCCTTATCTTGCTTACCCACATTTCTATTGATACAATTGGTTATATGTTCCCATGTTATCTCTAAAGTGCCAGAACAGATGGGTTTAGTGGCACACTTTCTCTTTAAATTCTTCTCTTAATTTTTAACCATATTAACTTGAGCTGTTTTCGGAGATAAAGGGAAAAGAAAAAAATTTCCCTTCTGCTAAGACACCAGGTTTGGTACTGTGATTCTCCAGAGAAGACTGGAGGTTTCTGCAGAAGTTCACCCTTCCTTTACTGGCAGAGGTATGGCTGCTCAGAAGCCTATTTCAGTTATCTCATTTGTTAAAAACTTGTTTCCAGCCCTGTTTGTAGGCTTATGTATTATTTAAACATAAATGCTAAAATCAGTTTTTTCTGTTTTTTTTCTGTCCTTTGATTGGAAGATAGGAGCTAAGAGTTTTCTAAAATCTTCCTAATATAACTCCACTCCCCTGGCCTTCAACATCATCTCCTCCCCCTCCTCCTTTTCAGTTTCCTTTTCTGTGTCGTTTCCTTTCAAGATCATAAACTCCTAGTGGAAAAGATCAATTTTTCCTTTTCATATTTGTATCCCTGGTACTTAGCACCTAATAGGTACTTAACAAATGTTCTTGACCAAATGGACAATCTTCCTCTCTCTTTATAACATACAAATGCAAATGTAAAGGTGTTTTATCACCTTTTGCTAAGTATTGAATGGAAACACTAAAGTTACAAGTCTTTTTGCATGCAATCAAACTTTACTTGCAAAACATGCAGTCTTTGTTACTTCTCTTAAGAAGAAACTATCAACCAAATTCTTAGTGATTCCAGTAAGCTACTTTTCAGAAGGGATTTAGAACAAAGTTTCCTCTTGTGCCCAGCTGTAGAGGGCTATGGATCTCCCTCCCCTAATCTTCTTTATGGACTAGTCTCCATTAATCAACACTGCCTTCAAGCAAACAGCAGTCTCTACATGAAGACTACAGGTCTTATTCTTATTGAAGGAACAGACTGTTGACTGGGAACTCAGTCACCATTTAATTTGATTTTTAGTTTATTTCAAAATTACTGATAAGATTTATAATATATATTTTTTTCATCTGGGGTCTTTCTTATTTGGAAGACATTTGGAAGACACATAGGTTTAAAACAAAATGGAATCAGTTTTGCTAAGCTGACAAACTTATTCTTTTTATCTTATTAAGGTACAAAACCTTATTTTCATGTCACTCAGACTCCAAGTAGGTGAGATTGAGTTTTTTTGGTCTCTAGATAAGGAGGACACTCTCTCAGTGGAGCCAAAACCAATAAGATTCCTGGGATAGCTTTGCCCTTGTGGGCGTATGAGGGAAGCCAGAGAAAGAGAAAGGGAGAGGAAGAAAGCAGAAATAGGCCCTGGGACTCTCTTTTTTTGTAGGTAAAGTCTCTTCATGATCACAACCCCCTTGTGTACTTTCTTATGTAGGGAGGGGATCTATGCATCTGAAACAAAAAGAGCAGCATCTGGTGTTTGAACCTTTGAACTTAACTTTAAATCATTATTGATACTAAAATTAGACTGGATGGATGCTTAATCCATGACTATTTGAAAATGTTCTAGAACTGTCTATCAGAAATCACACAGTTTCACTTCTAGGATTCTGAACTATTTTTTAGGCTCCCATTACATTAATGGAGATTGATATGTTACCATTAAGTCTCTTTTTCAAAAAATGAATTTATCTTAAATATAAGCATGGCTAACTTCTAAAGTATGCATATTCTATATATGAAAATGAAATTTGTAGTAAATTCTTGTGCACATGCAAATGTTCTCCTTTCCAATTTTATTTTCCTTTTTTCTGCAATTGCATATTCCCTTTTAATCTTCGTATTATTTAACTATTTTCTCAATTGGACATTTAGGTGGGTGGTTTTTTTTTTTATTATTTTTCAGTTTTCTGTAGTATAAGTAATGCTTTTGTAGTTACTTTTGACTAATTGAATTTGAGAGATTTGAATTAATACTATTCCTGCTGTCTCAGAAGGACTCAGTCTAGCTTTTCTCAGGTTTTTGTAGACTGAATTTTTCTCAAGTAAACATTTGGAATATATATTCTCAACAGCTGATTATATCAATTTATCTTTAGTGAAATTTAAATACCTAGTGCTGAGAATAGCTGTCTTCTTACTGGACTGAAATTATCATGAGATTATTTTAGTAAAAGGTCTAACATTTGATTTGGAGAATGAGCTTGTAATTCTTGAAAGTATTAAAGTAAACAACTTCATGTAACAAGCATTTTACCAGCCTCATTATAATTGAATCTTAAGGAGTAAGTCTGTCCAGGAAAGTAATTGAGAGAGCAGTTTTATAATATTGCTTTCTCAGTGGCCCCTTTCTTTATTGTTTTTACATAAAATGGATTGTAAAATTCTGTTTCTGAGATTTTCTGTGACTTTTGTTGAAGGACAGTAATTTGTATATTATATATCCAAGGATTTCTTCATCTGAGGAGGGTTCTGTATACAAATTCCTTCACATAACATTTTTAGGAAAAAACCCTGCTATTTTTACAGACATCCGTTGAATATTTACTTTGTTTTCAACTAAAGTGAATATTGTAATCTTACTTTGAATAAAATAAAATCTTACTTTGATAAAATAGCTTATATAACTTAATTTAATAATTACTCTTAGAGTGAAGCAAACATTGTAGTTTTAAAGCATGTTGAATTTTATTATAAAACAAATGTGGAAAATATTTTATGGCCTCATTAGAGAAAAAAATTGATTTTTAAGAAACCTACATCTATGTGATAAAATACATCAAAATAAAATAGACATCAAGTAAAAACTGCTGGCCTAAAAAGCTCAAAATATCAGTGTCTAGAATGAAAACAAGTTATATGGAAAAATGACTTGATCCCCAGTCTCTTAGGCTTTTACTCTCATTTATCCTTGAATATGTGACATATATTTCCCTCAATTTTCAAACTGGAGTGCTCTTTTTTTCCACATCAGAGTAGTGCTCCTAAAATAGTGAGAATTGATTGCTTATCCAAAATAATGCTGTTCAAGGTTGATATTTAATATTGCTGCATTACCACCTTGAATTCTTCTTATATATCATGAAAAATAATTTTGAGAAATGACGTTCTCTCTAGTGAATTGAAGCTGATTCTTGAGTTTAAAAAAAAAAAAAAACATTGCTTCATATACTGGAGAGAACTGTGAAAATAACTAATCAATTGATAAATAGATTGTGAGCTGGAGAAGGGGAAAGCAGCACTAGTTGCCAGGGAACAGTAAAAGGTATTTATCAATACAACCTGACTTAATCTACTCAGCTGTAGTGCCTAAAATTCAGTCTGTAGTGGACTCCAAAGCTTTTCCCTGTAGATGTTCTATGTTAAGGGAGAGGGAGAAATCTTTCTCCACTCCCTCCCCTCCCCCCTGCCCCCCATATTCTGGTCTATAGGGTTTAATTTTTGTATAAGGAAAATTCCGGAGCATAAAAGCAGAAATTGTTCATTATTTGCTTTTGTTACAGAACCCTTTTTGAAGTAAAATTAGTTTTCTTAATTCCTCATTCAAATTGTCCAACTCTGTAAATCTTTAGCTTAAAAGTCTTTTTCAGTGCTGTTCAATCTTGAGTTTTTTGGACTTCTTTGCCTTATAGAAGGGGCTTTTTGAGTGGACCCAAGAAACAAAAGCCTACAGATTCTCCAATTAATTTTTTTATATTTTATGTATAAATATATAACTTACATGTTTACTTTTTAAATTTTTATATAAATATATATATTATGTATTCATTTCAAAAGTATTAGAAGATTAATAGAGAGAAGTTTATCTGTAGAAACAAGCTTTAATACATTCATTGCATATGTTCAGCATTTGTTCCATTCAGAGACATCATGGTTACAATAACTTATTGGAAACTTGGCATTGGTAGGTGAAGGCATGACTGTATCATTGTTCTTATTCATGTCACAGTTGGAGTCTTTCCTGGATATGTGATTAGCTGGTTTAGACTTAGAACCCTTACTCACATGGCAACTGCAGCACGTGGTCATGTTATTTATATGACTAAAACAAATAATGCATTGTGACGCACTGTCTTCACTCAAAGTAGGAAGTGCTGTGCTTACTAGAAAATTATAGATACAGGAACACAGCAGACTGAACACATCAAGAGATACTTGTATTATTGCATCTTTAAGGCTCTACTTGTTTATTTACAGCCTGAGAATACATTAGAATTGAATTATGAATCCTGGTGTTTTTCTTGCTTTTGTTTTTGTTTTTCCTGAGGCAATTGAGGTTAAGCGACTTGCCCAGGGTCACACAAGTAGGAGGTATTAAGTGTCTGGAGATCAGATTTGAACTAAGGTTCTCCTGACTTCAAAGCTGGTTCTCTATCCACTGCATCACCTAGCTGCCCTGCTTCTGGGTTTTCTAAAAACCACAATATGAAATACATTTTTGAATAAAAATGATTATAAAAGAAGTTTCCATTGTTTCGACGTTTAGCAATTTATATTAGTATTTATTTTTGCTTGTTTTTTGTTTTTAATAGCTTATTGAAGTACTCATTTTTAACATCACCAAAAGTTTGACAAATATCCCTTTTCCTTTTGTGGGAGTCATCTTGTAGAAATTGATATTTTTAAAGAAAATAAGAAAGGAGAGAAAAAATAAGCAAAGCTAGCCATTACATTTAAAAAAAAATATGAAAATATATTCACTTTATCACACATGTGAATCTTTTCAAAAGAATGAGAAGACTGCTGTATGGCTCAGTGAAGAGAATGTTGGCTCTAAAGTCAGAGATATACTCTCTTTCCATGCTTTTCTATAGACAGATTTGTTGTTTTTAAAGCATTGCAATATTTGGTTTCATTTATGTGGTATAATTTGTTTAGCCATTCCCCAATTGGAATTTATTTTGTTTCAGTTTTTTTTTTTACTATCAAAAAAAATGATGCTATAAATACTGAGGTACATGGAAACTTGACTTATCAGTGACCTTATTGAGAGAGAGGAACAGTAGTACAATTACTAGGTTAAAATGTATGAATTTTATTTACTTTGTATTTTCACCAGTGAGTTGGACCCAGTTCAGAATGTTGAAGAAGGCAACAAATGCTACAAATAGACTTAAGTTGTTTCGTTGATTTTCTAGCCTTCATAAAAGTATTGATAATGTAAATTTCACTTTAAAATGTCAGAGGGCAGAGAAACATTTCCTAGGACAGCCCTGCATAATTCCAAATTGATCACACTAATTTGACAACTGCAACAGTGATGAAGCAGCATGTTTACTTTCTCACAATCTCAGACACTGACACTTTACTAGTTTTTTCTTTTTTTTTTTTCTGTCACCTATGCTTTTTCAAAGGGTGTGAAATAAAACCTTAGGGGCTTTGATTTGTATTTCTTTTCTTACTAGTAATTTGGAGAATTTTTTCATGCATTTTTTTAATAATTTACAATTCTTTGGAGAAAGTTTGTTCATATCTTTTGACCTCTGCCAGGGATTAGCTCTTGGTCTTGTTTATTAATTTTTATAAATTTCAATTATTTCTTTATATTGAATACCAAACCTTTATCAGAGAAACCTGATCAAAAGATTCTTTTCCCTGTTCAACAGTTTTCCATTAATCTAGGACCATTAATTTGGTTTAGTTTAGAAGCTTTTCAGTTTCATATATTCAAAATTATAGGTTTTATTTTCCCTAATTGCTTCTATCCTTTGCCTAGTTAAGAATATATCTCTTTCTCATAGCTGACAGAAGTATATGACCAGCTTTTCTTCTACTGTTTTTATGCTATGATCTTTAATATAATATCAAATACCCACTTAGAATATTTTGTGGAATATAATGTAGTTAATTTCTGCCACTGTTTTTTTTTTTTTCCTTTTCTAGCAGTTTTGATCAAATATAGAGCTCTTTCCTAAATAGTTTTAGCTTTCTACTTTTTCAAACACTAAGTTATAGAGATCCATTGTTTCTGTACAATTTGTTAAATTGATCCATCTTCTATTTTTTAATGTCAACTTTTTCTTTTTTTAAGTTCAGTCTACAAAAAAAAACAAAAAGGCTGTTATCGTGGCTTTATTCCTCTTAAATATGCTGACATGTATACATGGGAGCACTGAGCTCCAAGTGGGCACAAGTAGCAGGGGTTATAAAGATAAAATCACAAGGGCAGTTAGTGGAGGGGTGGGGGGAAGTAATTTGTATAGTTATCAGGTCATCCCATGGTTAGGTTATTTTTTGAAACTAGGAATTGATTTGAATCAGTCTTGAGTTGGTTATCTGGCATAACAGGGAAAGTTCTGGGTTCAGCATGCCAGCCAGTATTGTAAGGAATGCTCAGTTTTATGTGATTCCCAGGCTTGAGCAAATCAAGGTGATATTAGCAAAGTCATTAATCACTCCATTTTCACAAACTTATGCTTTATGGTTTTGATGATTTGTTTTCTAATACACTCTGAGGTCTGGAAATACTGTTCCCCATTTGTCCCTGCCATTTGAAAGCATCATTTCCCCTGATATTTTATATTTTCCGTTTTTTTAAATGAATTTTGAGTTCTATAAAGGATTTTTTTGGCAATTTGATTGGCATAACATTACAAATGTATATTAACTGTGATAGTATTGTCATTTTTATTATATTGTCATGATCTGCCCATGAACACTAGATATTCCTCCTACTTATTTCTTCTTTATTTCTTGGGGAAAGTTTGTAATTTAACTTATACAAGTTTTTTATGTGCCTTGATAGATCCCCAGGTATTTTGTGCACTTCATATGTATTTGGAAGGTGATTTCCCTTTCTATTATTACTTCTGGAATTTTGTTGTTATATAGAATTATAATTACATTTTGAGGCTCAATTTTGAAGTCTGTAACTTCATTGAATCTGGGTTTAAAAGTAGATACAACCCTGGTCTTGGAGTTAGAAAGTTCAAATTTAGCCTTAGATACTTAGATATTATATGAAGTTGAGCAAGTCATTTAACTTTCATTTACCTCAGTTTTCTCAACTGTAAAATGAGGTGAATAAAATCACTTACCTCATAGGATTGATGTAAGTACTGAATAAGAAAATATTTTTTTAAATGCTTAGGATAGTACTTTAATATAATGGGCATTTAATAAATGCTTATTTCTTCTTCTTTTCCCCTTCAATGAATATCTTTGTTGATTTCCTAGGATTTTCTAACTAAAACACCGTGTGAACAGAATGGGAATAATTTTATCTCCTCATTGAATATTTTTATACATTTAATTTCTTTCTCTTATTAATGCTTGTAAAATTCTGTCAAATAATAGTAGACTGGGCATTCTTACTTTAAGGCTGTATTTACCGATAAAGCTTTTTAATATATCTCCAGTATGTATGATGTATCCCTGATGTTGGTTTAGGTAGATGCTTTTATTTTCTATTTTTTGTTTAAAAATAATTTTTTTCAGTTAGCAAAAATGTTTCTTCTCACTCTCCCAATTCTGATTCTTAACTGTTGTACTAATTCCACCCAATTCTGACCCTTATGCCCAATTGAAAATAAAAGCCAGCTATATTACAAACAAGTATAAGTCCTTAGAAACAAATTTACATATTCACCATATCCAGGAAAATATTTCTCTTTGTATTCTTGAGTCCTTCACCTTTTTTTTTTAAAAAGGGGGTCTCACTTTTCATCATTAGTCCTCTGTAATTGTATTAAGTCATTGTGCTGATAAGAGTTCCAAATTCTTTCAGAATTGTTTGCTTTTACCATATTGTTGTGATCATAGAAGTTATCTTCCTGGTATCAGTTCATACAAGTCTTCTCAAGTTTCTCTGAAACTGTCTCCATCATTTCTTATGCTACAGTATCACATTATATCTACATATCTGTAAGAAATGAAAGGCTACTTACCAAAGGACTCCACAGACTTGCTGGTGAAGTGAGGAAAGATTTTATTTTACATTCTTGAAAGAACAGGTATTCAGCTAGGAGGCACATCCTTAAAGCACCAAAGCATAACCTTTTGTTCCCTGTCCCAGAACACAAGTGCCTCCCCTGGCTACAGAGATTTCAACCTATCCTGAGCACCTAATTCCCTCACATAAGTTTCCACCCTTCATTACATCTCCCATTAGCATTTACTTCCCCTTTTCTTATATACCTTATTTGGTCATGATTTCCTGTAATTGTAGATGTAAGGAACATATTGGCAAAAACCAATTGCATGTTCTTTGTCATGTAGGTGTTTTCATGTATGTTGTCACTTAGGTATTCCTACCCTGATGCAGAAGCAACATTTATTTCCAATCATGTTTTCTACAATATCATAACTTGTTCATACTTCTTCCAATTTATGGGTACCCCCCTCACATTCCCATTCTTTAGCAACTCAAAAAGAGTTATAAATATCTTTATATATCCTTAGTTTGTTTTGCTTAGGACTAATCCTTTCCCTAATTTATCCTCATCCTACTTGCTCTTCCTTTTCCTCCCCTTTCTTATTTCTCTATTGAATGAAAGTTATTTCTGTTCCTATCTCTGTGTATGTATATTTTTCCTTTTTTTTTTTGACCATTTCAGATGAAAGTAAGGTACAAGTATTAGGTGCTCCCCCATGCCTTCTTTGTTGTTTCAATAGGTGTGTACTTGAACATTCATGATTATGTGAGAGAATATTTCCTAGCTCTCTGGCCCTTGATTCCCAGTACTCCTTATTTTCCTATCCTCAATTGTGCTGCTTTCCCTCTTCTTAAGATCAAGATATATTAGAAACATTCCTGGACCTAGTCTAATTAGATTCCTTTTATGGTGATGATAGAATTTAGAAGTTACATATTGTATGTAAAGGGCAGCTAGGTAGTGCAGTGGATAGAGCACCAGCCCTGAAGTCAGGTGGACCTGAGTTCAAATATAGCCTCAGACCCTTAATGTTTCCTAGCTATGTGACCTTGGGCAAGCCACTTAATCCCAATTGCCTCAGGGGAAAGAAAAATTGTATGTAAATTTGTTCATTTTACTGTCTCATTTCTCTTACTCCTATTCTGTAGTTATTGAGTGTCCTTTTTTCATTAAAGTGTCCATCTCTCCCCCCACCCCCCCTGTTGCATTATATTCATTTTTTCTGGATAAATTATTCTTGGCTTTAAGACCATATCTTATGTCTTCTAAAATACAGTATCCTAAATTCTCTGCTCTTTCACATCTTTTTCCAGTTACATGTAAAACATTTTTTGCATTTGTTTTTAAAACTTTGAATTCTAGATCTCTCTCTTTCTCCTCCCTCTCCCATTGAGAAGGCACATGTGAAATTATGCAAAACATTTTTATAAAAGTCATATTGCAAAAGAAACATAAAGTTTTTAAAAATATGCCTCAATATATATTAAGACACAATCAGTTTTTTTCTTTGGGTATGGATAGCATTTTACATCGTGACTCCTTCAGAATAGTCTTCGATCATTATATTGCTCAGAATTTCAGTCATTCACAGTTGATCATCCAACAACATTGCTGTTAACTTTGTATATAGTGCATTTCACTTTTCTTGAGCTCGTATAAGACTTCAAAGGTTTTTCTGATAATACCCTGATTATCATTTGTTATAAAAACAGTAATATTCCATCATAATCATATTACAATTTATTCAGTCATTCCCCAATTGATATCATAGCATCCCCTTACTTTCCAATTGTTTGCCCTGAGAAAAGATTGCTTTTTTATAGTAGTAGCTACTAGATCATATTTGATTCTGACTTTGGTTTCTTAGTGTTTGAAGTCTTTCAGGCTGCTTATAAGTTGTTTTTTTTTTTTTTTTCCTTTGACTTGGAAAAGCTGCATGTAGGGTATGATATTCCTGGGAGTCTACATTTTGGAGTTTAAGGCAGATAGATGGTAGATTTTTTTCCCTCTCTTTTTACTTTGCCCTTTGCTTCTGGGCAGCATTCTTTTAAGATTTTCTTGAAATTGGCTGTCAAGGCTCAGTCAAATAGTCCAGGGATTCTTAAATTGTTCTCCTTGTATTTTCCAGGTCAGTTGTTTTTGCTGTAAAATATCTTAAATTTTCTTCTGTTTTTCAGTCTTTTTTTGTTGTTTTAATATTTCCTTTTGCCTTATGGAGTCCTTGGCATCTACTTTTCAAGCAGTTAGTTCCCTGGGCAAGGTTTTGTACCTGTTGTGCCAAGTTATACATTACTTTTCTAATTCTTTCTTTCCATAGCTCTCATTTCTTTTTGTGGTGACCACACTAGCACCTTGGATATCTTAGAATCAGCTGGAGGCAGGATAAGCAAAAGTCCTTAGTCTTTATTCTTGGTCTTTAGATTGAATTGGATGGAAGCAGAAACTCTGTGACTTTCTTCTCCCTTGTCTTCCCCCAGAGGTGACCTTGGTTAGTCTTACTCCACTCCCTAGTCCCTCCTACAATCCTCTATATACACCAATCATTGAGCCAGCACAGGATAGTGGGAAGGGCCACTTTCCAAGTAGTGGGGAGAAGGGGTTCTTAAACTATGGCCAGAGGGCCAGATGCGGCAGCTGAGAAAGATTATCTCCCTCACCCAGGGCTATGAAGTTTCTTTATTTAAAGGCCCACAAAACAAAGTTTTTGTTTTTACTATAGTCCGTCTCTCCAGCAGTCTGAGGGACAGTGAACTGGCCCCCTAGTTAAAAAGTTTGAGGAACCCTGCGAGTATTGTCCAATCAGTAGTTAACCTCAAGTGCTCGGCTGTCCTGATCTCAGTTCATTGACTCAAGAGTTTCAGCCTTCAACATCTTTTCTCATTTTTTTTAAGTAATACATTTCATTTATAAAAATGTTTAATTCTTTTTTCCTCTGTTCTAGGAATTTTAGTTGAATTTTTGCCCTGGTTTGGTTTTTGTTCCCCCCTCCTTCCCCCGGAGTTGTTACTTGTAGATATTATGGTTTTGTTCTTCTGGGTTTGGGTTGTTATTTATGTTAGAATTTTCTTTTTCTTGTTCTTGTTCATTCTCTCAGCCTACTTCCTTACTCAAGATTTCATGTTAGGGCTGGGCTTTGCAAACTTCTGGATCCTGTCTGAGGATCCTGTTGCTGTATTCTTGGGAATATTGAATATTGTGTTATGAAAGTGTCAGAGACAGCTCAGGCTAGGAACCTGCAACTTTTTAATTGCTGCCAGAATTATTTAATCTAGGGTAAAATATGGTTGCTGTACCACTTCTCTGAGCTTTCTAAGTTCCTGACCTGCTTTTCAGTCTGAGCAAGAGTAAATTGCTGCTCAATCCCTATCAGCTAGAAGGCAAGTTCTGCTGGCTGAGAGTAAAAGAACTGCAGGTTCCACTTTGTTTTGGGATTCTTGCCTGGTCATATCATTCTTCTACAGATTGAGCATGATTCTCTAAATGAGACATTGCTTTGCTCATAGGATCTGAGCCACACAGTTGCTCCTTGCTTCTGAACTTTGTTTGTACTCTATGTGAACCTTCCCCCCTGTCCTTTGATCTGTGACCCAGGACTGTGCAATGAGTGAAAAAATGGCCAGTTTGCACTTTTCTCTGCACATCCAAATGGATGTGGTGGTGGCTCCTTGTTATGGAGTTAGAACCTTCATGCACTGTCTCTCCCTGTCTCTAGAGTGCTTGCGAGGGATGCTCTTATCCTGGTCTTGTTATCTGTGTCAACAAACCTCCTTCTATCTCACTCTGTCAAGCTGGGCTGGAAGAATGAGTTTCTGTGGCTTTTGCTGGATAGCTCTATCAGGATTCAGTGTAGTGTATTTTCTAGATCTGTTTGGAAAGAAGCTCAGTTCTGCTGTTTCTTAGTGCTCCACCATCTCTGCTCCCTTCCATTTTTTATTACATTAAAAGAAATTCCCTTTCTTTTATATTTTATGAGGTTTTTAGCATAAATAACTGTGCTATTATGTCTTTTTCTCAATCTGTTGTGGAAATACTATTGCAGTTTTGGTTAACTAATAGAATTGTGTTGCTTGTTTTCCGGTTTTTCTTGCATTCTTGGTATAAATCCAATTTGTTGATAATTTTTTTTGTATATTTCTGTATATAGTCTTTTTGACAAAATTTGAATCAATATAAGCAATATTGGTTTGTTTTTCCTTTGCTTTATTCTTCCTTGCAAAATAAATTGTGTGACATCAGTAGGTCTACTAAAGTTCTGTTGTTGTTCTATTGAAGTTTTTTTTCTATTCAATAATGATTGTTCTATTAAGGTTTGATAGAATTCTTCTGTGAATCCATTAGGACCAAGAGGTGTTTTTTCTTATGTGAGTTTTTTTTTTCCTTTTTACAGCTAGTTTTTTTTCCCCCTTAGATTAGTTTGCCCTATTTCTTTTGTGTTTTTGGTTTTGTCAGCATATAACAGTCCATAAAGGTTCAGATGATTGGGTTTTTTTTTTTTTGTTGTTGTTTTTGCTTTGTTTTCTTGTGAAGAGAGTAGAATTCAAAGAATAATTTATACAATAAGAAGACATTTTGAAGAAAGACATTTTGGATGTAATTCCAAATTTCTTTCCAGAATGTTTGAAACAACGTCTTAAACATTTTTGTGCTTATTTTCTTTAAGTCCCTCCAATCATTATTTTTCATTTTTGTCATCCTTCTTTGATAATCTGAAGGGTAAGAATTGGAACCTTGTAATTGTTTTCATTTAAATCCTGGTTAGTGCAACATATTTAACATATATAGGACTGCTTGCCATCTTGGGGGGGGAGGGGAAAAAACGAAACATAAGTGATTGCAAGGGATAATGCTGTGTAAAAATTATCCTGGCATGGATTCTGTCAATACAAAATTATTATTAAATAAAATTAAATTTAAAAAAAAAATCCTGGTTAGTCTGTGATTATGAAAGGATTCATAGAGCCCTGGGAAGACTCATATGAACTGACACAAGAGGGAAGTAGAGCAAAACCAGCAGAACAATTAATAAAGTAATGCTAGAATTGTTTTTAAAAAATCAACTTTGAAAGACACAAGAAAACTCTATTGCTCTAATCAATGTGGGAATTGGTTTTGCTTGATAACGTATATTTGTTACCAGTTTTCTTGATAAGGAGGGAGTAGATGAGGGCATTATCAGAAAAAGAAAAGAGAAATCGTTACTCCAATGGCTCTCTATTGTCACCAAGATCAAATACAAAATATTCTGCTTGACATTCAAAGCCCTTCAAAACCTAGTCTCTACTTATTTGATCTTTTCATTTGTCTTACTTTCAAATAAATTTTCTTCTGTCCTGATCTGGGCTTTTTCCTTAACAAGACACTCTGTTCCTTGGCTGCAGGACCCAGGCATTTTCTCTGATCACCCCTTCTTCCCTCTCCTCCCCCTTTCCCCTGGACTTTCTTTATATCCCAACTAAAATCCTATCTTTTCCTGGAAGTCTTCTCCAACTCCTTTTCATTCTAGTTTCTTCTATCTGTTAATTTTTCCTGTTTGTTCTACATAAATATGACATATTTGTATATATGTGTTGGTAGCCTGTCTTCATTAGTTGTCCTTAAGGACAGGGATTCTCATCTTTTTTAGAGCTTAGCATAGTACCTGGCACATAACGAATAGCTAAAAAATTTTATTGATTATAGAACATAATAGAAGAAAGACTAAACATAAATAGGCAGTACAGTTTTGAAAAGTCCATGGAATTTTTTTTATATATATATTTACAATTAAAAAAAAAAAAACTAGTGGATTCATGGTTTCATGTGAAATTCTCTTTGAATTTTACTGTGTATATAAGAGTGCTAATTTAATTTAAAAAATGTAATAAAAATGAAAATAAGCAATGAGGTAGAACTTATTTTCTAGGAGTTTGGCAGAGAAAGAAAAATGTTAAAGGTGATAGCTTTAAAAAGTTAGGTAAGAAATTTTTAAAGAATTGAAGATTGGGAGACTGAGATGATTGAAGGTGAAAATCTGCTAGAGAAGGGATGAGTTGGATTATATCTAAGGACTGGCCTTGTGGCAAGGAGATATGATTCTTCTACAGAAACTAGAATAAAAGAGATAACAGGGAGTGATATGAAGATACAAGTTTTGGCATTAATATATATGGTGACATCTACTGAGAGCATGGGAAAAGAGGATCATTTGGGAGATTTCAGGAAATATTGAACATTTAGTACAGTATAACAAAGAAAAAGAGAATCAATTTTAGAGAAGTAAGAGGAATATCTTAAGTATCTCTTCTCCCTTCCCTAGAGTTGATTAACACTACCCTCTTTTCCCTCCAAATCATCTAGAATTTTAATCCACAAATATTTTGTATAATTGAATTATTTATTTATTTATTTATTTATTTTTTTTATATTAGCTATGTTTTTTTTTTTTATTAAGTTTTTTTATTTAATAATTACATTATATTGACACTCATTTCTGTTCCGATTTTTTTCCCCTCCCTCCCTCCACCCCCTCCCTAGATGGCAAGCAGTCCTTTATATGTTGGATATGTTGCAGTATATCCTAGATACAATATATGTTTGCAGAACCGAACAGTTCTCTTGTTGCGTAGGGAGAATTGGATTCAGAAGGTATAAATAATCCGGGAAGAAAAACAAAAATGCAGATAGTTCACATTCGTTTCCCAGTGTTCTTTCTTTGGGTGTAGCTGCTTTTGTCTGTCATTTATCAATTGAAACTCAGGTCTCTTTGTCAAAGAAATCCACTTCCATCAAAATATGTCCTCATACAATATCGTTGTCGAAGTGTATAATGATCTCCTGGTTCTGCTCATTTCACTTAGCATCAGTTCATGAAGGTCTCTCCAAGCCTCTCTGTATTCATCCTGCTGGTCATTTCTTACAGAACAATAATATTCCATAACATTCATATACCACAATTTACCCAGCCATTCTCCAATTGATGGGCATCCATTCATTTTCCAGTTTCTAGCTACTACAAACAGGGCTGCTACAAACATTTTGGCACATACAGGTCCCTTTCCCTTCTTTAGTATTTCTTTGGGATATAAGCCCAATAGAAACACTGCTGGATCAAAGGATATGCACATTTTGATAATTTTTTGGGCATAATTCCAGATTGCTCTCCAGAATGGTTGGATTCGTTCACAACTCCACCAACAATGCATTAGTGTCCCAGTTTTCCCGCATCCCCTCCAACATTCATCATTATTTTTTCCTGTCATCTTAGCCAATCTGACAGGTGTGTAGTGGTATCTCAGAGTTGTCTTAATTTGCATTTCTCTGATCAATAATGATTTGGAACACTCTTTCATATGAGTGGTAATAGTTTCAATCTCATCCTCTGAAAATTGTCTGTTCATATCCTTTGACCATTTATCAATTGGAGAATGGCTTGATTTCTTGTAAAATTTGAGTCAGTTCTCTATATATTTTGGAAATGAGGCCTTTATCAGAACCTTTAACTGTGAAAATGTTTTCCCAGTTTGTTGCTTCCCTTCTAATCTTGTTTGCATTAGTTTTATTTGTACAAAGGCTTTTTAATTTGATGTAATCGAAATTTTCTATTCTGTGATCAGTAATGGTCTCTAGTTCATCTTTGGTCACAAATTTCTTTCTCCTCCACAAGTCTGAGAGATAAACTATTCTATGTTCCTCTAATTTATTTATAGTCTCGTTCTTTATGCCTAGGTCATAGACCCATTTTGATCTTATCTTGGTATATGGTGTTAAGTGTGGGTCCATGCCTAATTTCTGCCATACTAATTTCCAATTATCCCAGCAGTTTTTATCAAATATTGTATTCTTTTCCCAGAAGTTAGGGGCTTTGGGTTTGTCAAACACTAGATTGCTATAATTGACTATTCTGTCTTGTGAGCCTAGCCTTTTCCACTGATCCACTAATCTATTTCTTAGCCAATACCAAATGGTTTTGGTGACTGCTGCTTTATAATATAATTTTAGATCAGGTACAGCTAGGCCACCTTCATTTGATTTTTTTTTCATTAGTTCCTTGAGATTCTCGACTTTTTATTGTTCCATATGAATTTTGTTGTTATTTTTTCTAGATCAATAAAATATTTTCTTGGAAGTCTGATTGGTATAGCACTAAATAAATAGATTAGTTTAGGGAGTATTGTCATCTTTATTATGTTCGCTCGGCCGATCCAAGAGCACTTAATATTTTTCCAATTATTTAAGTCTGACTTTATTTGTGTGGAGACTTTTTTATAATTTTGCTCATATAATTCCTGACTTTCCTTTGGTAGATAGATTCCCAAATATTTTATGGTATCAACAGTTATTCTGAATGGAATTTCTCTTTGTATCTCTTGCTGTTGGGTTTTGTTGGTGATGTATAAAAATGCTGAGGATTTATGGGGATTTATTTTGTAGCCAGCTACTTTGCTAAAATTATGAATTATTTCCAATAGCTTTTTGGTAGAATCTCTGGGGTTCTCTAGGTATACCATCATATCATCTGCAAAGAGTGATAGTTTGGTTTCCTCATTGCCTACTCTAATTCCTTTTATATCTTTCTCGACTCTTATTGCCGAGGCTAGTGTTTCTAATACGATATTAAATAATAATGGTGATAGTGGGCAACCTTGCTTCACTCCAGATCTTACTGGGAAAGGTTCCAGTTTTTCCCCATTGCATATGATGCTTACTGATGGTTTTAAATATATGCTCCTGACTATTTTAAGGAAAAGTCCATTTATTCCTATGCTCTCAAGTGTTTTTATTAGGAATGGATGTTGGATTTTATCAAATGCTTTTTCTGCATCTATTGAGATGATCATGTGGTTTTTGTTTGTTTGGTTATTGATATAGTCAATTATGCTAATAGTTTTCCTAATATTGAACCAGCCCTGCATTCCTGGTATAAATCCTACTTGGTCATAGTGTATTATCCTGGTGACAATTTTCTGTAATCTTTTTGCTAATATTTTATTTAAGATTTTAGCATCAATATTCATTAGGGAGATTGGTCTATAATTTTCTTTCTCTGTTTTCAGCCTACCTGGTTTAGGTATCAGTACCATATCTGTGTCATAAAAGGAGTTTGGTAGGACTCCTTCAATCCCTATTTTTTCAAATAGTTTATATAACATTGGAGTTAATTGTTCTTTAAATGTTTGGTAGAATTCACATGTAAATCCATCTGGTCCTGGGGATTTTTTCTTAGGGAGTTGATTGATAGTTTGTTCTATTTCTTTTTCTGAGATGGGACTGTTTAGGATATTTACTTCTTCCTCTGTTAGTTTGGGCAAGCTGTATTTTTGGAGGTATTTTTCTATTTCATTTAAGTTGTCGAATTTATTGGCATAAAGTTGGGCAAAGTAACTCCTAATTATTGCTCTAATTTCCTCTTCGTTAGTGGTGAGTTCTCCCTTTTCATTTTTAAGACTAACAATTTGATTTTCCTCTTTCCTTTTTTTAATCAGATTTACTAAGGGTTTGTCTATTTTGTTGGTTTTTTCATAGAACCAACTCTTAGTTTTATTAATCAATTCAATAGTTTTTTTACTTTCAATTTTATTGATCTCACCTTTTACTTTTAGAATTTCAAGTTTAGTGTTTGACTGGGGGTTTTTAATTTGTTCCTTTTCTAGCATTTTTAATTGCAAACCCAATTCATTGACCTTCTCTTTCTCTATTTTATACAAATAGGCCTCTATAGATATGAAATTTCCCCTTATTACCGCTTTGGCTGCATCCCATACATTTTGGTATGATGTCTCATTATTATCGTTTTCTTGGGTGAAGTTATTAATTATGTCTATGATTTGCTGTTTTACCCAATCATTCTTTAGTATGAGATTATTTAGTTTCCAATTATTTTTTGGTCTACTTCCCCCTGCTTTTTTGTTGAATGTAATTTTCATTGCATCGTGGTCTTAAAAGGATGCATTTACTATTTCTGCCTTACTACATTTGAGTTTGAGGTTTTTATGTCCTAATATATGGTCAATTTTTGTATAGGTTCCATGAACTGCTGAAAAGAAAGTGTATTCCTTTCTGTCTCCATTACATTTTCTCCAGAGATCTATCATATCTAGCTTTTCTAGTATTCTGTTTACCTCTTTAACTTCTTTCTTATTTATTTTCTGGTTTGATTTATCTAATTCTGAGAGTGCAAGGTTAAGATCTCCCACTATTATAGTTTTACTGTCTATTTCTTCTTGCAGCTCTCTTAGTTTCTCTTTTAAGAATTTAGATGCTACCCCACTTGGTGCATATATGTTTAATATAGATAGTGCTTCATTATCCATGCTACCCTTTAGCAAGATATAGTGTCCTTCCTTATCTCTTTTAATTAGGTCAATTTTTGCTTTAGCTTGATCTGAGATCAGGATGGCTACCCCTGCTTTTTTGACTTCACCTGAAGCATAGTAGATTTTGCTCCAACCTTTTACCTTTAACCTGCATGTATCTCCCCGCTTCAGGTGTGTTTCCTGTAAACAACATACTGTAGGATTCTGGCTTTTAATCCATTCTGCTAACCGCTTCCTCTTTATGGGGGAGTTTACCCCGTTCACATTTATGGTTAGAATGACCAATTCTGTATTACTTGCCATCTTGTTAACCCCGGTTTATGCTTTCCTCCCTTCTTTCCCCTTTCCCCCCCTTCCAAGTATTAAGCTTGTGAGCACCCCTTGCTTCTCACAGCCCTCCCTTTTTAGTGTCCCTCCCCCCGCCTTAGAGTTCCTCCCCCTATCTTACCCCTTTCCCTCCCAGTTCCCGTATTCCCTTCCGCTTAGCTTATTCCTTCCCTTTCCACTTTTCCCTTCTCACTTTTCAATGAGATGGGAGAAGTTTCACCATAGATTGAATATGTCTTAAGATTTTTCACTTAAAGCCAATTCTGAAGGCAGTAAGATACCCACTATATTCATCCCCCTCCATTCTTTCTCTCAGATATAATAGGTTTCCTATGCCTCTTCATGAGATGTACTACCCCACTTTACCCTTTTTCTGGTACAATGTCCTTTCCACATCAATTTCTAGAACAAGGTATACATGTATTCTTTATGCATCTATATAGTCAAAATATAGTTCCCAAGATTAATCTTTAGAATTATTTATTTTTTTAAGCCTACTATAGCTATAGACACATTTAAATAAATATTACCATTTAGGTAGTTTCTCCCAGCAAATAAGATTGCAGCCAATTCATACCTACCTATCTTGTGAGATTCTTGCTTTAACTTTCCTAAAAGTTTTTCTATAGGTAGTCTACTCAAGGTGCTGGATCCCTGGCAGGTGCTTAAAGAAGCACTCTTGGGTGTTCACCTGTCATCTCTTGTTCTTCCTCTGTGACCAGACCATCTTCTGCTTTTGATCTGTGGATTCTCAGTGATGTCCTCTACTTGTGTTTTTTGGGGTTTTTTGGGTTGTTTTTGTGTGTGTGTGTGTGTGTGTGTGTGTGTGTGTGTGTGTTCCTCACAGGTTACAAATTGCAATCTGTTTGAAACTATTTCATATCTTTCTATTGCTCTCTGTGTAATACTTTCATTTTTTGGAGTTGATAGTGTTCTATGTCTTGCAAAGTGTTAGATATTTAATGAAGCATATTTTTAAAAAACCAGATGATAATAAGTCTGCTATAATAGTGAATTTTCATTTAAAAATCTTGGCTATTATGAAAGTTATATAGAGTAGTTTAAAGATAATAATTTCTGCATCTTAATGAGTCATCCATCAGGTGGTGTATATCTGAAGCCCCAGAATATGAGAAATTTTAATTTATAAGTAATGGATAAATGAAATGTTAACTCTTAGGAAAAACAGGAAAGATATTCAAATCCTAAGTTGTGATTAGTGAAATTTTGATGTTTAAGGTAAAAATTATTGGCATTGTAATTTACTATTATTCTGAGCTTTGATTACAGAGATAGTTGTCTGAATTGTCATGAAGTCAATAGTGGAAAATGTTATGTGCTTCAGACTGAGAACTGCTAAAGAGGGGTGTGTATGCTGGGGAAAAGTTTTGGGGACAACTTTGGCTTGGTCCAAGGTAGGATCCTCATAGCTTTATTTCTCCACTGTGCTATTGCCTTTCTGAAAAAGGAATTTCCTACCTGTTAACTTGAACTCTATGACTACCATGATTGATTGTCAAATATGATGCATAACTGAAATCAACTAGTGCTAATTGAAGTTATCCTCCTCTTATGATTTATGGCATTGTTATAATTATGTCCTCCCTCCCCCCCCATACCAAATTTCTGTAACCAAGATGTTTTGTACATACAACAAATACTAAATCTGTTAAATAATAGAAGGATACTGGAACATCTCTGAGTTACTATAATGGGGTGCAAGTAGAATGTCTTAGAATTTTAGCTCATATTTGTGCTGAAATGATAATATAGGGATGATATTCTATAAAGGGGGAAATGTTTAGACAAAATAAAACAAAGATGTAATGTAAAAAATTTTTCTAAATAAAAGAGGAATAGTAAATTTTGAGGTAGTTATATGATAAGTTACATCATAACTTAAAAAACAAAGTTTTTTAAAACTTTAAAAGACAAAAGAGTTCATTTTGCAGTTGGAGACTTATCAATTTTTAAAGGATTCTTATATCAGATACAGGATTTAGTAAAGATAGGAACAGTAAATGGTATATAAGCAGAAATTCTCTAAAGTTTCAATCTTGAAGCTTGAAAGACATTTAAGTTTTTTTAGTTACCTCAATGCTATTTAAATCTTTCTTCTCGAATCCAGTCTATTGTGAGTCCTCTAAGTAGTTTTGTCTGTCACATGAAATTGATGTGACCTGACAATGTAATCATGAGTATGAATTTGTGCAGAATTTTATTGTATTACATTGTGTTGTTGGGAAAGTAGACCATTCCTATGTGTCTTTAACTAAGGACCTATGTTATATTGGTGACCAGAATCTCAGATCCAAAGTTTGATGCCAGGAATTTGCTTATAATTGTCAACTAATTAAGAGCCCCACCACGTCTTTCTGACTACTCCCACAGCTGCCAGATTTGTGGGTGTGGACTCCTGGATCTACTTCTGAGTGAATGGCAGATCCCTTCAGGGACCCCAAGGTTTGTCTAGTGCAGATCTAAAAGCAAACCAACATTCAAATGAGACAGTTATCTCAAGATTCCAGATGAGGGCTGAGTATAGTGTCCTGTTTTTTTTTTTTTTCCGCCTCTTCCTTTTATTATGTTTCTAACTACCAAGGCCCTGATTCAAGTGTACATTGGTATTTTCTCCCTCTATATTCTTGCTGCCCCCTTCTCTTTCCTCATTACAAGCAAGCAATGGCTAGATAAGACCTATTACTCTGTTTGCTTATGCTCTTTGCCCTATTGGGAATTTTGCAGTGATGGTGGGAAACACTTCCTCAATAGAACCGCT
Organism: Antechinus flavipes; assembly: GCF_016432865.1. Classification (NCBI taxonomy): domain Eukaryota; kingdom Metazoa; phylum Chordata; class Mammalia; order Dasyuromorphia; family Dasyuridae; genus Antechinus; species Antechinus flavipes. The sequence continues at coordinate 156,644,449 of NC_067403.1, read as the reverse complement.
GGGAACTGACTTCTGGGACTAATATTTTGTCCTTGTCCAGCTGATCTCTTGTGACATTTTGCTTTATACCTATCTCCAGTTTATTGGCCAAAAAGATAGGTGTTTTTCAGGCTGTTTCCTGTTGGCCAAAAGTTGAAGTTTTCAAGATATTGGGAAATATCTAACCCTGTTTGGATTGAATTCATCCACTGCTGATTTGATTTTGAGAATTTTAACAAGTTCTTCATAGAATTTCTATACCAGTTGCTCCTCAAAAGGGTAGATAGTTGGCCAGCTTAAGAGAAACAGCAGGGCACCTTGAGAACAAGCCACCACCATCACCACACCACCTTGACAACCATCTTCACTCCAATTTTGATGGACACAGTCCAGTATCCTCAATCCAAGAGTTGGAAATAACCATGGTCATGCTCCGTACTTTCTCCCTTCCCTGCTAAACATCAGCTTCTATACCAGCTCCAGCAGTTATCATTGTGGAGAAGGGGGTCTACCTCCTCATCAAAAACTACTGACCAATTACCACCAGCTTGGAAATGGGAGTCTTAGAAGTGCTAGTATCCTCTAAATCCCTGTTAATGCTTTTAGCTTAGCTCTCATAGCTGTCATTGGGGGAGGCAGCTCCTGTGGAGAAAGATTAACCATCACACTCAGCCTCGATGAAGCAGCAAGTTACTCTGAGAAAGAGGCAGTAGGCAGCACGCGCCACTCAGATAAAACCACCTTCATCATTGTTTCTCCTCACGCCTTGAGAGAGATATTCCAAGAGCCTTTGGAGTACCATTACTTGCAGCCTCTGTGGAAATTCATTCTGGCAACTGCTCCTGTAAGTGCTACAGTCAGATCTTCTGAAGACCCAAAAAGTGTTTGCCACCAAAGTCTTTGGGGCTGTCAAATAATTCAGCATTTTACCAGTGGAAATGACATTAAAGAATAGACATTATCATCAGCTTTGGTGCTACACCCTAAGGATTTTGGGTCCTTTACATCTGACTTTCAGCTGAAACCTTTCATGTATTGTCTTTCAATTAGAATGTGAACTCTGTGAAAAAAGGAACTGTCATATCTCTCTGTATCTCTACAACTTATCATAATACTTTGCAAGTAGTAAGCAGAAATAAATTAATTCACTTTTTCCCCAAGGTATATTGGTACATTACCATTTTTGTGGTGGTCTTTTGTTCCCCTTCCCTTCCCCACAAAATACTTATCATTTGTGCTTCAGGATGTAATGACTAAATATTCCATGAAATAATGTTTCTTGTGACTTCTGAGCATATGAGGAAACCAATTTCATCAACAACTTTCCTTGCCTTCCAAAGAGTGCCTGAGAATCATCCTTCCATTTAGTTACAGCTTCCTTTTTTTTTCTGGTTAGTCATTTATAAATAGTCATTTAGGCATTTATAAGTACCTGCGAGGTACCAGGCATGTGTTATGGTCTCTTGTCCATTATATCCAAAAAGTCAATCTTGATATGATTAAACTACTTTAGCAGTATGTCCACAAGTTGGTCACTGGACAACATTATATTTTAATGACATTTCTTTATGGGCTGAAAAAAAATCGTGAATTTTAGTATATCTTGCCCATTTTCTATTATTGAATTACTTTCATTGCTTAAATTTGGCATATTCTTAAGTGCCATTTAAAAATTTTCTTTATTGCATAGGTTACCATCTGTATACCAGGTAACCTACCTCCTAATGATGTCCATCTTCATAATGAGTTAGGTTGGGCCTCAGAAAACCGACTCAGTTTGTTAATGGAACCACTCTCAAAGCATTCATAACAAGGTGCAGCCTGCCAGTGTTTTTGCTCCATGGGCTTATTCTTGGGAGAGGAAAAGAGTATCACCTCTAAAGCACGATGAGGAATGAGATAGATATCAACCAATACTAATTAACAAAGAAAGATTTCCATTGTTTAATGTTGCTCATATCTTCTGTTCATCTAGAAGCCTCAGAATGTATTTTTTTCCCTTCTTTATTACTGGTAAAGGTACCTGCACAAAATTTGAAGCAATTTTAACTTGTTTCTTTTGAAATAAGTATAGAATAAAATCATAGTATTACATACCCCTTAAGTTAAATTCAGGGGGAAAAATAATTCAATACAGATTTGTAATTGTGAACTATAAAAATAGCAACTATTTCATATGGTCACTCATTTTCTTAGCTAGAACATTGTAGTTTCTCGTGTAGCAAGCAGAATGACATGATCAAAACTATGTTAGGAAGATCTTTTTAGAGGCAGCAGTGTCAGGATGGAATTATAGATGGGAGCAAGTGATACAAGGTTGGTAATGCTTTTGGAAATCTTTTCTTGGTTAATGCCAAGGGAACAATGAGACAGTTATAATAGCCTACATCAGAGGTGATGAGGACTTAAATGAGGGTAGTCATTGTATGGTTGGGAAAAGAAAAACAATGAAGTAGAAATGACTAGCTTTTCTAACTGCCGGGCTCCATGGAGTAAGGGAAAATGAGGAAATCCATAGTAATATCAGGGTTGCAAACCTGGTGGTGATGAACTTGACAATATGAAAAACACAATTTTCCCCCCTCCAGGTAATAGTACATCATTTCACGTTTTTACTATGTATTGATCTTAACATCAATGCAGTTTTTGTTTTGCTTTTCTGTTTTTATTTTTAAGGGAAATTTTTAACATGAAATCCAGGAAAACATATATCTCTCTGGCTGTATGAGTTAATCTTTCTGAGACTTTCAGCTTGTTAAGATGAGTTGAATAGAATGGCTCGGTGGTACAGTGCATAGAGCAGCAGCTCCACAGTCAGGAGAACTTGACTTCAAATCTGCCCTCAGTTACTTGACACTTGCTACTACTGTATGACCCTGGGCAAGTTACTTAATCCTGATTCATCCCGGGGAGAAAATAAAACAAATCAATCAATCAATCAATAAGATGAGTTGAATTATATGGTTCTACAACATCTATTACTGATGTAAAATTTGATAGTAGAACAATTTGTTCTTTTAATTTCCTCCTAACTTCTTCAAGCATTTATGCCATACTTCTAATGTCATAGATGAACACTATAGAGAAAAGGCATGTAATGTGTTTGATTCCTAACTGTTCTTCAGAAATTTCAGTTTTTCAGTTTTGAGTCAATTCTTGACTGTATAGGTTTAAACCTACTCAGAAAGTGAACCCAGATGTTTCTTTCTGCTTTATTGTTCCTTGGGTCAGCATTTTATCCAGTGGTTTGTCTACTTGGTTTGGTCTCAAAAAATATAAAGTAGAGTGTTAGATTTTGTATCTGTATCTACTCTGCTTTTAAACACTTAGGCACTGATATAATTTCCCTTCTGTGTTCCTTTGTGGCACCTGAGCAGCTTGTATAATGAAGATAGAAACTTACTTCGAATTAGAGAGAAGGAGAGACGCAACCAGGAAGTTCACCAAGAGAAAAAGGCCTTCCCTGTGAATGCACCCCTCTTTGGAGAGCCCTACAAGGTACTTTCCATGTACAAGGGTATAAATGTTTGTCAAGCCATGTGGTGAGAGAGGTGCAGTTCAGTTTGTACAGAGGTCATAATTGTTGAATTAGGGAAAAAAATTAAATTGTAACAGGATACAGATTAAAGAATTAGGAAAAAACTTGCATACCATATGATTAAAGTTCAGAACTTATGGAGTTGGTAGTGGTCATTCCCTGATATCTTTGGCTTGGGTGGTAATATAATTTCACTTTTATTTTAAGATAAAAAAATGAATGAAAAAGATTGAAGATAATTCAGCAAAAGTAAACAACAGATCAGTCAAATTTGATAGTATATGTCATGTGTAAGAACCCCTACCTCTGCAAAGAAGTAAGAAGTACTCATCCCTTCCAGGCCAGTCTTGGTCATTATAATTACATGGTATGCAGGGTTTTTAGGTTGATCTCTCAATGTTGTTTATTGTCTACTTTCTTCTGCTTCTCTTAGTGAAATTTCTCCACACATCTCTAAATTCTTTAAGCCCATTATTTCTACAACAGAGCAATACATTTACATTAGTTTCATGTACTACAACTTTTTTAGTCATGTCCCAGTCAACACATACATCCTTTTTATTCCAATTCTTTGCTATCAAAAAAAGTGCTGTTATGAGTATTTAGTGAGACTTATGGGCCAAAGAGTTTTTAATCATGATACTTTTCTATTCGATTTTTTTTCAGACTAGCAAAGGAGATGAGTTGTCCAGTAGGATTCAGAATACATTGGGTAATTATGAAGAAGTCAAGGAGCTGATCAGTACCAAAAACCAGAATCTTTTTGGTGTCCCTGAAGAAAGTAGCATCCCTTTAATCCCACAAGGAAAATCTAGGTGTTTATTCTATCCTGAGAAGACTAGTAGTGTCACACAGTTATCATTCTTCAATAGTGCCCATCACCAAGTTATCAATACTCCTGCCTCTGGGTCTTCTTTTTATATTCCTTCTCATTGTCCAAAAACAACTCAGTCAAGAATGGAACCAGCTTTTAGCTTACATGTCAAAAGTGATGGTATGTCCAACATTCAGCACCAAGGAAAATACTACAGTATTCAGGAACGCCATCATAGGAGTCAGAACAAGAAAGATGAGTACCGGCCTGAAGGAATCCCTTGTCTTGACACTTCAGACGCAGCCCTAAAAGTGGAAGGTTCTCTCTTGTCATCCGCATTGTCTTCCTCAGTTCCAACATTGGTATCTCGTCATTCCAACCAATCAGCTGGGTCCAGAATTCTGGCAAGCAGCAAGAGTACTAGTAAGGGCTATGCCCAAGCTAAATCTCCCATGCACCTAGGACTTGAGTCTAAAGAGGAAAAGACTCTGCCATACAGTTTGGCTCTAGGTACAAGCTTAGGGATAACAACTGCCCAACCTCCTCAAACATTTCCCCCTCCCTCTCTCCCCTCAAAAACCACAGCCATGCAGCAAAAACCTACAGCATATGTCCGGCCCATGGATGGTCAGGATCAGGCACCAAGTGAGTCACCTGAACTGAAACCACTGCCTGAGGATTATGATGGACATTCCTATGAGAAAATGCCCGATTTTAAAGGGACTGCCAAACCCAAACTCTCTAAGTTGAAAATGCCTCCAGAGTCCATGGAGGTAAGTAGAATTCCCTGGCTCCTTTGTGCTTTGTGGACAGAAGGGATCATTCAGAGCTCAAAACAACAAGGTTGTTTCTGGTGTGCTGTCACGGCAACTCTTGTCAGAATAGGGAACACAGGTTTGAGATGAATCACTAATGGCAGAAAGTAACTTTGCAGATTGGTTTTGAGCTTAGGAGCCTGAAGAATATAGGAGAGTGTCTGTGAGGTCTAGGATATAAAAGAACAACAGTAGGACAGAAGCCTTTGAGAGAAAAGTTTTGTTTTTTATTTTTTGTAGGAAAGTCTTCAGAAAATTTGGAATAAATACAAACAACTCACTTGTATCATAGCATCCTCTAATCTAATTTCTTAATTTTCCAGAAGAGGGAACTGAGATCCAGAGATGTTAAGAGGTTAAGTTCAACTTCAAATAGCTATTAAGTAGCCCAGAAGAATTTTGAATCCCACATACTATCCAGAGTCTTATGTTGCCACTTTTCAGTTACTGTTTCCATTATGTCTTATCTAGCCGAAAACATCTGTTAGTTAGGAGTTGGTCTCATTTGGAAATTAGTCATAAACATAAGGCACCGTATGATTCAATTGGGAGCCAAAGATGATCTATAGAGCTAAAGAAAACTATTCTGTTCCTTTAAGAATGTTGTGAAAGAATTATTTTTGAGGAAAAAGAATAAGTTATTGATTTAATCTACTACTTTAATGTTTATTTTCTTTTAATTCTTACCTCATGTTACACTTTCCAGAGTTGGTGTTTTTGTTTTTGTTTTTGTTTTTTTGGTTTGGTTTGATTTTTTGCTTACAAGAAATTACACCAGTTTTACTCTTTTAAGTGGCACCCATTCTTTCCTTCCATTTCTGTACTGAGTATAATGTATATCTACAGTATACTTCAATAACTCGTGTATGTATTTATGAGTGTTCTAATCTCCTTCATGAGATTCACATGGCACTGAGGTATATATAATGCCCATTCTACTTCTCTTTCCTCTATCTTCTTCATCTTTTGTAATGCAGTAAGTTTCTTCTGTTTTCTCTTCCTTTCTTATATATTACATTCCATTTTTTCTTTCTTTTTTTCCTTAATATCATCAAAACAACATCAACAACAAAACAATTCTCCTGTTTTATTTAGCTGTTCCTGCAAACTCTATAGCCATTAGAACCCTGGATGGCTCCATTCTCATCCCTCCATTTGAAAGTTAGCTCTTTCTCATCTTGTGGTCTCTTTAATTGGCCAGATTTTGTGCCTATTTTTCTAGGGTTCTTTGGACCCTTATATTTATAGTAAGTCAACTCATAAGCATTTATTAAGAGTCTTGGAGTTTCCAAGGAAAGGGAAACATCTCTTCCCAAGGAGCTCACCATCTGAGGGAGAGAGCATGCAGACCACAAGCAAGCTGCATATAAGCCAAATTGTAAATAAATTCGATTGACATAATGCACCGGCTTGGGAAGGGCTTCTTATAGAAGATTAGGATTTGAATGGGGACTTGAAGGAAGTTGGAGAAGCCAAATATTAGAGATATGAGAAGAGAGGGTATTCCAGACATGGGACACAGCTAGAGGAAACACCAATAGTCAGGAAGTAAAATGACTTGTTTGAAGAAATGGAAAGAGACTAGTTTTACTGTATTAAAGAGTAAGTGGGAAGTTGAAGTAAAGTTAAATGTAAAAAGACTGCAAATGTAGGAAGGGACTTTGAATGTCAAAGAGAGAATTTATAATTTGATTTCAGAGGTGGCTAGAGAATCTGGTGAGTGTCAGAACTGTGATTTGATTTGACAGCTGAGTGGAAGATGGATTAGAGTGAGAGATACCTCCCAGCTTCTCAGCTCCTTTCTTTCCCCTACTCTTAGATGATGCTGGCCAGAGCCTGGGCACAATGGCTAAGATGGACTCGTCATTCTCCAGGAATTCCTAAGGTTTAGCTGCTCTTGATGGTTTCACTTAGATTTTACCATGACTCCTTCTCTTTTCGTAGTCCTGAATATGGCATTAGATCTGTTTCTGTCTGTGATCCCAACAATTCACAAGCAGATGTTATTGATTGTACTGCGATTAGGCTTCCTCAAGATCCAGGTATTGCCCTGACCCTTTCTTTTATTGTGACTTCAGTGTGTGAATATCATTTCATTCCAGGCTTTTAGGTTTCTAGGGTGCTTAGATGAGAGTCCATTCCTTTCTCTCACTGTATTAGAATACAGAACAAGCAGATGTAAAAGGGCAGAAATAGACAACATATACTTTAAAACATTTGGTTTTTTGTATTGGTAATTGTAAGCAGGTAATTGTAAACAAAAGACGTATACCCAAATGGGAAAATAACAGAGAATTCCCAAGTGAGAGAACCAATCATTGAAATAATAATTTTGTGAATGAAAATGACAGTTAAATCATCTATATTTCTCAATGGATCCTTCCCTTCTTCCTCTTCCTATAGAACTATCTTTTTAGACAAAAAAAAAAAAGAAGAAGAAGAAGAAGAAGGGAGGCAATTAAGTAAAACGAACCAGCATATTTTAAAAGTTAGACATTTTGGGCAGCTAAGTGGCACAGTGGTAGAGTACCAGCACTGAAGTCAGGAGGACCTGAGTTCAAACCTGGCCTCAGACACTTAACACTTCATAGTTAACACTTAACCCCAATTATCTCAGCCCAAAAAAAAAAAAAAAGTTAGATATTACACATTCAATGTCAGTAGTTTCCTACATCTTCCATAAAATCCTCTCAATACGGAGAGAGGTTATTTTCTCATTTCTCTTTTTTGGATCTAAACTTGGTAATTGTAATTTTACCACATTTAGTATATTTTGAAAAGAGATCAACATTAATACTTTATGTATTGTCTACCTTGTACAATGTCATCCCTCATCCACCCCCACCCCCTTTTTTTGTAAGAGTAAGAAGAAAAAAATTAAGCAAAATCAATATGTTGGGAAAAAAATCTGATGTTATGAGCAGTGTTTTATGTCTGTGGACTTCTGCAAAAGACCATTGAGTTTGGAATGATGTTTTCTCACTTCTCTTCCTTAGGATCAAACATGTTCTTTATAATTTCACAGTACAGGCAGGTGGCATAATGGGATAGAATATCAGGTCTAGAGTCAGAAAGACTCATCTTCCTGATTTCAAATCTAGCCTCAGATATTTATTAGCTGTCAGTTTCCTCATTGCAAAATGAGCTGGAGAAGGAAATTGCAAACCATGCTAATATCTTTGCCAAGAAAATCTCAGATGAAGTTATGAAGAGTCAGAAATTACTAAACAAAACAACATGTGCCAGGCATAAATGCTCTAAAAATATTCTCTTAATTTGATCTCACACTCTTGAGAGATAAGCACTATCAATACTGGCAGCTAGGTGGTGCAGTGTATAAAGTACTGGCTCTATAGTCAGAATTTGAGTTCACATATGATGTCAGACACTTAAGGCAAGTCACTAAATCCTGATTGTCTTCAAAAAAAATTGATTTCACAGTATTCAATTTTGATTCCTTTAGGACTCAGGGGTCCTCAAACTTTTTAAATAGGGGGCCAGTTCACTGTCCCTCAGACTGTTGGAGTGCCGGACTATAGTAAAAACAAAAACTTTGTTTTGTGGGCCTTTAAATAAAGCAATTTCATAACCCTAGGTGAGGGGGATAAATGTCCTCAGCTGCCACATCTGGCCAGTGGGACATAGTTTGAGGATCCCTGCTTTAGGTGGTACTTCCCATTTACATTTAGTCATTTATGATGATTTTTTTTGATTTCTGGTTACTCCATTTTGCCTTAGTTAACATAAGTTTTTCCACTCTCCTCTACTTCCATTATATTTCCCATTATTTTATATCTTATTACATATATGTACTGCAATTTCAGTAAAAATTGCATTCTTAAAGTCAAAGTAGAAATAAAAAACATACTAGAAATTTTTTTCTTTCAGAAGTTATTTTGTCCTTCAAATATCTTCATTTAAATTTTACAGTTAATATAAATCATTCTAGAATATTATAATCATGTATCTCCATAGGTTTTTGTTTTTATTTTTCCCCATTTTTTAATAGAGTAACCTATAAGTAATTGTGAACCAACAGCTACATATAATAATTAAGTAACTTTGATGCATCTTTGAAAAGAAAATAAGCTGATCAAGAGAAAGTGTTAACCAGTAGGTATCAGTTTTAAGATTCCTGATAATATTATCCTTAGAAGATTAGACTTCTGGGAGTGGTTCTTCTGTGGAGAACTTATAATAGTACAGGGACTATATATGGTGAAGTTTCTAAAACAAAGTTGGAAGGAAACATTTTTTTATTTTTCAAAACATGCATAGATAATTCTTCTACATTAATCCTTGCAAAACCTTGTGTTCTCCAATTTGTGCCTCCTCCCCAGATGGCAAGTAGTTCAATATATGTTAAACATAGTAGAAATTATATGTTAAATCCAAAATATGAATACATAATTATCTTGCTGCACAAGAAAAATCAAATCAAACTGGGGGAAAAATGAGAAAGAAAATAAAATAGAAACAAACAACAAAAAAATGCTTTGTTGTGAATCACTTAGTTCCCACAGTCCTCTCTCTAAGGGAAGATGGCTCTTTTTATCACAAAATTATTGGAACTGGTCTGAATCATCTCATTGTTTAAGAGAGCCACATCCATCAGAATTGATCATTATATAATCTTCTTGCTGTGTACAGTGATCTCCTGGTTCTGCTCATTTCACTCAGCATCAGTTCATGTAAGTCTCTCCAGGCCTTTTTGAAATCATCCTGCTGGTCATTTTTTACAGAAGAATAATATTCCATAACATTCATATACCATAACTTATTCTGTCATTCCCCAACTGATGGGTATCCACTCAATTTCCAGTTTCTAGCCACCACAAAAAGGACTGCTACAAACATTTTTGCATATGTGGGTCCCTTTACCTTTAAGATCTCTTTGGGATAGAAGCCCAGTAAAAACACTGCTGGATCAAAAGGTATGCACAATTTTGTAACTTTTAGAGCATAGTTCCAAATTAAAAGAGCAATTTAAAAAATCTTAAACATACCCTTGTTTATCTGGAATTAAAATTTCTTGTTGTTTGAAGATAGATTAGAATCTGTTCTTCAAACCCATGGTTATTTAATGGCATAAATTATTTTATGTTCTAAATTTCATGTAATGGTTTTCTATAATTAGGCACATTTTTAAATAAAGTTATTGAAATTTCCATAAAGATTCTATTACTGGGTTTATTCCCCAAAGATGCTACTGATGTGGAAAAAAAAAATTCCCAAATACTCTGAAATATTTTAACTGTACTTTTTTTCCAATCTTTAGTAATTAGAAAAAAGTAAATAAATGTCCATCAAATAAGAAATGGCCAAACAAACAGTATAGTGGAATATTACTCTGCTGTAAGAAATGTATGTTTTGGTATGGAAAAGCATGGAAAAATCTTTATGAACTGATTAGATTGAAGTAAATAGAGCCAATAAAATAGTATACGCAATGATTATATAGTAATGTAAATTCAAAGAATATCAAAAAATTAAAAGTAAATGTAACAAAATTATAAAGATCAACTAGGATTCAAAGAGATATAAGAAGTCATCCCTTCTCCCCCCCCCTCCCCCCTTAATGCTTTGTGGAGGTAACTGGTCCACAGGTGTTACACATTTCCATATGTTTTTGTGTTTTCTCAATGTATTAATCCATCATATAGGATGGCTCTCAAGTAGCTGAAAGAAAGGGGGAGGATACCACGATACCTGATAATATTAGGAGCAGGGGGGAAAAAAGCTAGTTAGGAATTTTAAAAAATAAAAGGCAAAATTGCTTAAAAGTAAATTGGTCAAACTGTCCACTTCTTAGAAGAATTAGGCATGTCAGCTGACACAAAAATGTACTTTGAAATTAAAATTTTCACAGCATTATTACTCTTTTCTTTCCCTTGATTTCAAAACTATCAAGGGCATTGATTTAGTATGCTATTTGGGCCTTTGTTATTCTTACATTCCCCTCCTTCTAGTATTAGCAAGTGGTTCTCAGCTCTTAAGAGATTGATGTCCCAGAAAAACAAACAAACAGACTTATGGGAGAGGCCAAGATGACTATACTGTTCAAATTTCTCCATTTGGCTTCCATTTAAAAATGCTATCAAGGAATAAAAACTGAAAACAAACCATCAATTTAAGAATAACCTAAAGGTCACTCAGATAGTTGGTTTTTAACAACTGTACTTTTATTTTTCACAACACAGAGTACAGTTTGTGAGAAAAGAAATGAGAGAGAAAAGAAAGTAACTTTATACCCTGTGCTCAGTAAAAAGTAAAGTACAGTTAACTTGAGCAGCTAAGCTGGTTTCTACAATTATAACTACTTAGTGCTACAACAAAAACTATTTGAGGACAGAGATACTTGCTTTCTCATTGGGTCAGATATAGAAGTGCTAGATATGGAACTTTTAAAATCTTGTGTGGTTGTTGAGTTGTCTGATTCTTTATGGCCCCCCATTTGAAGTTTGTTTGACAAAGATAGTGGAGTAATTTGTTATTCCCTTCTCATGCTCATTTTATAAATGACAAACTTAGTTAAAAAGAATTAAGTTACTTTCCTAGAGTCACACAACTAGTGTCTGAGATTAGATTGGAACTCAGAAAGATGAGTCTCCCTGACTTCAGGATTCATGTTGTACCACCTAGCTACCCATTTAAAATCTAGTATGATGTGTATAAAGTAGGTGTTAAGTCCTTGAGGATGCAAAGAACAAACAACAGACTGCTGGTTTTTAAGCTTAAAATCTAATTAGCGATATGCCATGTACAAAATACCAAGAAGAGATTAAAACAAATGCGAAAGGGATTAGGGGAGATGTCCTGGAGAAAACTGTTAGGGACTTGCATTTTAGTGTATGGTGTTCCTAGTATCTACCAAGTAGATATTGGGAAGGAAAAAAAGCAATCTTTTGAATAGGAGACCATGAGTAAAAACATGGGAATAAGAAATAGAGAAAAGAATTGGTGTGGTGTGGATTGAATGACTACAGAATGGAGAGTAGACTCAAGTAAAACTAGAAAGGTGGGTAGGAAAAGAAAAGTTGTTGGGGGGAGGGAGGGAGGAAAGCGTGGTTATTGTAGTGCTAAGATGCATTCTGCATTTTCTCTATGATACCCCAGGTCTGAGTGAGTATTGTTTGGATATTGAATTTTGAGATACGGTAGGATAGCAGCTTAAAATATCCTCCTTTCTTCAATTCTTTTGCCTCCCCTACTAGTATGTGTTGTCTTGCCTCATTAGAATATCAGCTTCTTGAAAGCAGAGATTTGTTTTTTTCCTATTTATCTTCATATTCCCAGCTTCACTTAGGGCATAGGTTGTGCCCATAGTATGTGCTTAATAAATACAAGTAGTTTTTGTTGTTTTGTACTTCATGTTTTCCCCCAGCTTTAGCACAATGCTGGGCACATAACTGGTGCTTAGTACTTATGGTTGTCTGACACAGTCTAATGGGGAGGTAGCATGCACATGTATAAGGTGTACCAAAAGTCTTAATGCATCTTAAAATTTTAATAACTTACATCCTGCCTGTAAGCATAAAGAAATGCCCAATAGGTACGGAGAGAGGAAGGTAATTGGCAGATGAGAGGACCGATAAAGCCTTCATGTACAATATAGTTCATGAGCCAAATTTTGAAGTGAATCAAGGATTTCATGAAGTAGCATTGAGGAGGGAGAGCACTGTCCAGACATGGGAGACAGACAGCCAATGGAAAGAATGGGAATACCAAGGACGACCATTCTAAACTGGATATATTCTAGCATTGCAAACCACACATTAAAAACAGACTAAGAATAAGCACAGAGAATGTATGATAATACACTGTTGTTGTTGTTATACCAATTGAGGAAATATCACTGAACTTGGGGTCAGGAGAATATTTAAGACTGATTTTACAATTTAAGTAGCTGATGGCCATGGTCTCTTTTGCTTCCTTTATAGAATGGATAATAATACTCAAAATAGATACTTCATGGGATTGTTGTTAAGGCAGAAAAGAATTTAAATCTATTATGTGACAGGCTAAGTCAGACAGGAGATAGGAAATATCAAAATACCAAAGACAGCAAAAGAAGCTTACAATTTAATGGAGGAAGACAAAATACAAAGTAAAGCAAAAAATTGGGAAGAGTTGGGATAGTAAGTACCAACCCTGTGTAGATGTCCAGAGACAGTGAGAAATTACAATACAACTAACCTAGGCTCCTTCCTTAAAAAGGAAGGTCTTGCTCCCCAAGGGCAAAGAAAGGTACAAGATAAAGTGTGAATTTTTTCAGGATAAAAGTGACTTGGGCATGTTTGTGTGCAGGAGGAAATGATTCAGTAGAAGGGGAAAAATTAAAAATAAGTGAAAGAGTGGGGATGACAGAGAGTGTAGTCTATTGGCAGGGACAGAACAGAATGGGATTGCTTGAACAAGTAGAGATTATTCATGATGAGGAGCTTGTGAAGGAGGAGCGTAGCAGAAGGCTACTATAGTGATAGATGATGATGAAGGAGGAGTTCAAGGTGAAAGGGCATCAATTTTTTCTGTAAAATATGAGACAAAGTTCCTTCCTTAAAAAGTAGGTTCCCAGTTCCAATTGTTCAATGAGGAAGAGAGCCATCTACACCCAGAGAGAGGACTGTGGGAACTGACTGTGGACCTTAACATAGCATTTTCACTTTTTCTGTTGTTTGCTTGCATTTTGTTTTCTTAGGTTTTTTTTCCTTTTTGATCTGATTTTTCTTGCGCAGCAAGATAATTGTATAAATATATGTATATTGGATTTAACATATTTTAACATATCAAACACATATTGGGTTACCTGCCATTTAGGGGAGCTGGTGAGGTTAAAGAGGGTGAAATTTGGAACAGAAAGTTTTGCAAGGATCAGTGTTGAAAAATTACTTATGCATATATTTTGTAAATAAAAACTTTAATAAAATCAAGAAAAAAAAAAAGAAAGAATAGGTTCCTGCCTTGGGAGGTTTGAAGAAGTATGAAAAGATTTGGAAGAGTCAATGTGAGAGGGGTAGAATGAATTGTTATGGGAGGTATAGTAGAATTGCCCAACAGAAATGAAGGCCCAATTGAGATTATGTAATTTATATTGGACCCAAATGGTGATATGATTTTCTCCATATCCATTGAGCAGTATGAGTTGAAGACATGAGGAATGGTAGTAATGATACAATACATAAGATTGTTTGGTCCTAATCTGTGACATAAAGGGGTGGGGATTCAAGAGAGAAGTACAATATAGAGTTAAATTGGTTTAACAAGGGGTCAATATGGGGAGAAGAAGAGAGATCAACTAATGCTGGAAAGATGGCCAAGAGGTCTAGGGATTAGAGATGAGGCTGAAGAATAGGAAGACAGGAGGAGAGGAGAAAAACTAATAGATTGTCAGATAAGGAGATGTGAGTGTTTTTGAATTTGGAGGGTGAGTATTTTTGAGTGATGATAGAATCAAGGGTGTGCCCTTTGTGTGTACCTAAGATGGGTTGGAGGAATAGCTCACTGGAAGTGAGTCGGTTAAGGAAATAAATGATTTAGGATTTTGGAAGGTATATTCAGATTTCTTATTGGGAAGGCATGGGAGAGAAGAGATAAATTGTAAATCAGGTATTGAACTAATTAAAAAAGGATGGGGGAATGTTATTTGAGGATCTGTAGACTACATCTACCTTAACATCTCTTCCTGATTCAATTTCAATACTCTGTTGTACCACCTAGCTACTACATTTGCCAATTTGATGTATGTGAGATGGTATCTTAAGAGTGTTGTTATTTTGCATTGCTCTTATTTTTAGTGATGAAGTATTTTTCATGTGGTTGTTTGGTCATTTACATATTGAGAAATGAGTTGTAATTTTTTATAGTCTAGGCGGTACCTTATATATCTTGGATTTTAGAGTTTTTTATTAAAGAAACTTGTGGTAAAGCTTTTTTCTCCCCTCTGTTAGCATTTTCCCTGTTTTGTTTTAATTGAATTGATTTCTGTGCAGGAACTTTTCTATTTTATGTAATTAAAATCATTCATTTAATCAATTGGTTTTTTTTTGTCAAAATCATTTCCTCTATCCGTAGTTGTTAACATCTTTTTTACTAATCAGATTTGTTTATAATGTGACCTTTTTATACCTGTGACATGTATCCATATGGAGCTTAGACCTGATCTTTATATTTCTTCAGGAACCAGATGAGTTTGGAAAAGAAAATGTTAGTGACTTTGCACGATGCTTCCTCACTTAAATTCAGTTGACTTTTTTCCTGATGTCATGATCCTTTTTGAGAAAGAAGGACAAGTAATAATGATAGTATATGTGATGGGTGAAGTTAAAATAGGTCTAATTTCTCTTAGATGACTTTCTACTTCTCTTTTCAAAATAGTAGCTTGTGCCTTTGGATTTATCAAACATTATACAGCAGTTCTTAATTATTCTTGAATTTCTTTTATTTAATCTGTTCCCTTGATCAACTTTTTTTTCTCCTCCACATTACCATATACTTCTTTTTATATTTTATTATTTTATTAAAACTTTTTTTCTTAAAAAACATATGCATGGACAATTCTTCAACATTATTACTCTTGCAAAACCCTGTGTTCCAATTCCCCCTCCCCCTTTCCCTACCTCATCCCTTAGACAGAAAGCAGCCTAATATACATCAAACATACCATATACTTCTGATGATTGCTTTGTGGTATATTTTGGGATCTTGTAAAAAAAAAGCACCCTTCCTTCCTAGTGGTTCTTAGTATTTCTTTTGAGAATCTTGATTCCCCTCTTTTTTTCACCTCAATTTTTGAAATAATATTTTTTAGATTTATTAAATCCTTTTATAATTTGATTGTAATACTGAATATGCAAGCTAATTTCACAGGAACACAAATTGAGAGTAGAGGTTACCAAGTTTAACTCTCCATTTTACAGGTGAGGAAACTGACTATAAATCATTCCTCTCCACCTCTGATTTTTGTATACTTTGAAAATTTTTATTTTATCATGATCTAACCACAAGTAATTGATTCCTTCCCAGTCATTTAAGTCTTATGTTATTTATGTAAAAAGTGTTGGTTTTTTTTTTTTTCTCTACTGGTTTTTGTAGATAATTTTAAAGAATTTTTTGATAGTGGATTTAAAATACTTTTGGAGTTAAGAATTTTTTAAAAAACTATTCTTCCTATAATTCTTGTCCTCTAGCTCTTTATAGATGGCCTTCTGAGCTCAATTCTGGGATATGAGTATATTAATAAAATACTCCATAAGCAAATTGCTTTACTCTCCTTAATTTGTCTGTAGTAGTCATACATGTACATGGATCCATTCACATTTCCTTATAAAGACTTTTCATCCCATGAAAATAATGATTTTTAATAGAATTTATAACGATTAAAATTGAATTTTGATTTCCAATGGTGCAAGTATAAAAAGATAAAAAACAGAACTTGTTATTTGAGGTTAATAGGAACTCCCAGTGGTAGGTGAATAATTCTTTTTGTTTGGTTTGGTTTCCCTTCGCTTTACTCTGGGAGTCTGACATTGTTATGACTGAAACATAGGCATAACAGAGGACATTAGTTTATGGTCATGTGGGACAGTGGACCTCACTTCCAAAAGGCCACACATTTTGTATGTTTTTAAACTTTACCCACATGATGCTTGTATAAGTCAAAACTGCCTAAGGGACAGATGTTGCCAATTTCACATGTACAGAGGGAAGGCAAATATTGCTAAGCAACCATGTACTTGAGAGAGCATTTTTAGGAGTGGAGCCAGGGGAGCTAGTCATGCCTGGGAGCACTTTCAGCTTCTCATGGCTCAGTGCAAGAGAAGAGAGGAAAAGTTCTTTCCTATCAGGGATTGCACTCCAGCAGGCAGCACAAAAGACACTCACCCATTGACACTGATTAGGGCTGACAAGGGAATGTACGAAAACAGGGAATCTTTTTTGCCATGTAGGAAGGCAATAAGACATGTTCACAGAGGTAAGTGCGCCGCCACATTGTGCAGCTGTGCTATGTGATCAGTGTTGAGCTGTGGCCTCAGGAGCAACTTGCCGTTTAGTTAGGGTAGTTAATATAGACCTTAAAACAAGGTAAAATGGGGAAAATACCTAAAAATAACATGTTTTTCCTCTTCCACCCTATTTTCCCTTCTTCCTTTCCTACCCTTCCTCTTTTCTCTTTCTCTCTCCATTTGTCTTTTCTTTTTGGAGATGGCATCTGAAGAAGGGAGGTACATTTCTGTACCAGACACAGAACAAAAGAGCTCTTAAAGATGTAAGAATTAATGCTGAAGTATCACCTGCTCCTCCCATATTCCCTCCCTTGCATATATTTGATAGGTAATTGACAGGTGGTGTGGCTATTCCTTTTTTGGACTGCCATTAGAGACCTAAAAAAAAAAGTCTTGGAGTCTCACCTCTTGAGATTTTCAGGGATGTTATTTTTATTGGGGATGAGGAGTGGCTGTAGATTATTTTTTTCAGTATATTTAGGAAATGTTTTTGGATCAGCTTTATTTTAAAAGATGAGCTTTAGTAATCTTTAGCAAATATTGACAACTAAAGAAAAATGTAAGTTGAGATTTCTTCATTTTTAAAACTGTGATTAATCTGTCCTGAGGAGGACAGGAAAAGGTAGTGGCTCTTATCTATCAGTGTGTGCAGGTTTTTCCTGGTCTTTGTTTTTCTCTGGCACTTAACTTCAAAGGAGGTTGTGTGTGGAGATGGAAGTCTCTTTTTTTCTAGAGGGCTTTAAAAAGAGAAGATTTTAGCTCCCTGGAAGATTTCCATGTGGTCCTAATTGAAAATTACATTTATAATTGCTCAAGATACCTTCTAGCTAGTTTGAAGTTATACAATATGAGTCACTATTCTGTAATACATAATTTATTTTGATAAAATAAATTAACCATTGTCAATTAGTCATTTTGAGGGATCTGAATTTTTAGTCTTATAATTGTTGGATGTGTTTAGGGGTGTGTGTGGTTTTTAAAAAATTGATATATTAGATCCTCCCTCCTCACAAGCAATGAGAAGTTGTCCAACTTTCTTTTCTAAAGGTAAAAATCAATAAAAGCAGTCAATAAAAAGGCATTTATTAAGTACCTACTATGTGCTTTGCACTGTTCTAGGCTCTGTGGATACAAGGTATAGAAAGAACCATTTAAAAAATATTATAGATGTTTCTGATAAGTTTGAGACATACCCAAGATAATATTTTAAAATCATTGTACTATAATTGACTTTGTGGTGTGAATTTACTTTATTAATAAAACAAAAATACTATTTGTTGGATATTAAGAAAAAAGCCTTATTAATGGAGTAAAACACAGTATTTGCTTATGTAAGGCTAATTTTACCTAATGCTAATTGCTATTTATTGCTGCTTCCTTTTTTGTAGAGAATCTGGCAGTATTTCCATTAAAGAATTGAACTTTTTAAGATAAAAATTTTTTTCCATCCCTGTCTTGTCAGAGAGACTTCAAACTAACACTGTAGCAGTCTCTGTAAAGGTTTTCCCATGAGTCATATCCAGGTGTATAGAATAGGCAGAAGGGACACAGGTGCATTTGTGTCTCTATACAATTTAAATTTCCTTTGAGGGGGAGGCAGGAGATTGGTTTTATTTAACATTTTACTCTACTTCTAAAGAGGGGATAAAATCTACTCATTTCTTAGAGGTAACATAAAATATATGTCAGATAACACAGAAGTTTTCAGTGAACAGGTACTCAATGAAGCATGGTAATAATATTAAGTTAACAGAAGCTTACCAAGGTCTTTTTTTAGATGGCAAATTTGTAAATGAACCTTATTCAGGAAAAACTACTAAATGTTTTTGCATATTTAAGTGATTTCATTAGCTCTTAAGTGTAGTACCTGGGACATAGTAGGCTCTTAATAAATTTCATGGTTTCTAGAAAGTTTATATAATCAACTTAGCCAGTGTCCTAATTGCCATCTAAATAAAGATCAGTTTTATCTTTGAAGGTAAGACACTAGTGTCCTAAGGAGTATAACTAAAGCCATTACCATATCTCAATATTTTGTTATTTATGGTAGTGACAAGATAGATATTCCAACAGATGGTACAAATATATGGTCCTGAAATATATTACATCTTTGTCCTTTCATAAAATATGTTTTAAGACTTCTTTCTAGATATAATTTTTAACATTGGCAAAATGTGGAGATAAATGTATTAGAAGACAATAGACAGGGTGGAGCCATATTTATTTATCATCTATCATCTGTGTTTGTTATAGTATCAGTAAACCCTAGAGCATTTACTGAACTGCCAAATCATTTCCTCAGGGTATTATATACTTCTAGCCTACCACTTTAGGGTTTGTGGTTTGTTGTTGGTTTTTTTTTTTTTTTTTTTAATCAATGCTAGGAGACAACACTAGCAGACTACTCTGGGATTACTTTGGAATAAGGTCATGATAAAATCTTTCTATCTTTCCAGACAAAGCACGGATTAAACGGTTTACTGTATGCTTATGAGTTTAACTTCCTGCTCCAGAAAATGGTTGATGACTTATCTCTGGGCACTGTTTTGTCATTAGTTTATGTTAGCTTCCAGGGAAGGTAGAATTAAGAGTCTTTTGGACTTGGCACTTAAATTGGACAGATACCACATACATACAAAGAAAGAATAGTAATACACTTTATATCTCTCAATCCTGTTGGGTTTAAAAAATGAATGCCCATGTGATTTGGATAAGAGAATTCACAACTAGTCCGGTTTAGTTCTCTTGTTTGTGTAGATTTTGGGGGAAAATAAGATCAAACTCCAATATAAAACTCTCCCAATGGTAGTATTTTATTTCAAGCTAAGTTGTTGTGAAATTCTCTTTCAGAGTTGTTAATTCACTCACTCTGTAAGAAGGAAAAGTAAACTCTTCATGGAATTACATTTTTCTTTTAACCATAAACTTGGGGATAAGGCTGAAGTAGTAGAGAAAAAAATCAAGAGGAAGTTGTCTGTTGAAAGAGCCTATTGGCTTTATTTAGAACTAAATTATTGCCCCAACTTTTTATTTTTTCTTTTTAGTAGTAGGGAGAGAGTGCTATTTCCTTATTAAGGCTACTAAATCATTTCTGTGATGCTCTGTGGATCTCATCTAACCTTTCATCAAAGATGGAGTGTTCAGAATATTAGGCATTTTTTGCCTCAATTATTCATGGTGAAAATATACAAAACTCGTTAATAACTGAAATTAGCACATGGCATGTTCATAGCAAGCACTGTTAAGTTTTATCTGAATTTTTTGTTCAGTTGTAGTATTTTTTAGAAAGGAAAAAATCAGCACAATTGATCAGTACCCTGAAAAAAATCAGAAAATATGTACAATGTATAACACCTGTGGACTCTACCCTTAAGATAGAGGGATAGGTGTCTTCTAACAATTCTTCATTCTAGTCCAGCTAGATCTCTATAATTTTTGCTGCCTTTATTTATTTATTTATTTTGGTTGTGATGGTTCTTTCTATTTCCATTGTAGTTTATATTGTTGTAGTGTGTGTGTTGTTTTCTTGGATCTACTTAATTCATTCTACATCAATTCATTGTTCCATGCTACTCTGTATTCATACTCTTTGTTTTTTATAGTCCAATAATATTCCATTACACTCAAGCACCCCGATTTGTTTAGCCATTTCTGGATTGATACAGAATGTTTATTATTTTGGATTGTGGGGGAGAGCTTTTTTTTCTTATTGATGGCTTCTTTGGGACATAAGCCCAGTAATGAAGTCTCTAGTTAAAATGATATAAACATTTTAGTTACTTTATTTTCATAATCCCAAATTGCTTTTCAGAGTGATTGTACTACTTCACAGTTCCACCAACAGTGTATTAGTGTGCCTATCTTTCCACCATCCCTTCATCAATGACCGTGGCTGTATTTGTCATTTTTCCCAATTTGTAGATTGTGAGGTGAAATCTCAGGGTTGTTTTGATTTGTATTTTTCTTATCACATAGAAACATTCTTTCCTGTAATTGCAAATATATTGCAGTTCTTTTGAGAAATATTTGTTTATATTCTTTAACCATTTATCTATTGGGAAATTGCTATTAGTTTTATATATTTTTAACTTTTATATATCTTTGATATAAAAAAATTGACACAAAGATTACTTATCAGAAAAATTCAGCACATAGATTTTACCCCCATTTGACCATTTCCCTTTTTATTGTAAGTACAATTAATTTTATCTGTGCAGAAGCTTTTCAATTTCAAGTTATTTCAAACTTAATTATTTCATTTTTTTATCATTACCTCTTTTTCTTAGTTGAATAAAAATGTATCTTTTATTCTGTAAAAAGTACATGATTTACTTCCCTTCTGATTTTTTTTTTTTGGGATAATATGATGTTTTATATCAAGGTTATATATCCATTTAGAATGTAATGGGGAATAAAGTAGTAAGGTGTTAATCTAAGCCTACTTACTGCTTTCCAATTTTTATAAAAATAAGGAAAAATAAAATAGAATGAGTAATTTTTTTCCTAGACAATTTGTTTTCTATTTTATCAGAAACTAAATTATTGAATTATCTTGCTTCTGATTGTTTCTTGTCTCTAGACAATTCCATTGCCCTGTCTCTTTTTTAACTAATACCAGATGGTTTTGATGAGTACTGCTTTATAACACAGTGAAATTCAGTCTTTATCCTTTTTTTTCATTATTTCCCTTGATAATTTCCAGATCTTTTGTTTGTCCAAATGAATTTTCCTATCATTTTATCAACCTCTATAAAGCTTGTCAATGTGATAGGTAGATTATTGAACGTGTAAATTAAATTTGATAGTATTGTCATTTTTATCATATTGACACATTCTAGCCATGAACAGTGATTGTTCCAACTATTTTAAGTTTTTTTTTTCTTAAAGGAGTATTTTGTAATTGAACATATATGAGTCTTTTGAATGCTTTGCTAGGTTGATCCCAAGATATTTTATGCAATTTCCCTTTATATTATTATTTCTTGTGGTTTTTTTTTTTTTTAATTATTACATGGAAAAGCTGTTCATTTTTGCGGCTTTATTTTGTAACCTGCATCTTTGTTGTTGATAATAATTTCAAGTTGTGTCTTTGCTGATTCAACATGACTTTATGATGAAACCATAATAGGTTAAGCAAATAAGGATACTTTGATCTTTTCTTTACCTGTCTTCATTCCAGTAATATCTTTCGCCTGTTTTATTGCTACTCTTAGCATATTTTAGACCTATATTAACAAGTAGCTAGGAGAACATCCTTGATTCAATCCTGTATTTACTGGAAAAGTTTCTAGTGTGTTCCCATTGCATATGAGACTTCCTTTTAGCTTTAGGTAGATGGTTTTTGTAATATTTTTTAAAGTGCCTGTATGCCTATACTTTGTAGATTTTTTTTAGCATAAAGGAGCTGATCATTTGATTTGGGATGTTTTGGTTTTTAACATGATTATGTTGATACTTTTCCTAATGTTAAACCATCTTTTCATCCCTGATATAAAAATCTGCTTGGTCATAATGAATGATCTTTTGGAGGCAAATTGCTATAGTCTATATGACAGAATTCTGTTTAAAATTTTAAGATCTCTTCTGATATTCTGATAGTTGATTTTTTTAAAGTATTTCTTTATCTTTTGTTTTTGGCTGTGATCTTGTTTATTCTCTTATTAATTTGGTTTTCTAAAAAAAATCAGATTAGCTATGGTATGGGTTTATCAATTTTATTAGTCTTTTCAAAGGACCATATATTAGTTTGATCATTTCTATAATGTCTCTGCACCCCATCCCATTTATCTATTTCTTTTCTAATTTTTAATATCTCTTGTTGCATATTTCAGGATTATTCATTTGTTGGTGTTCCAGTTTTTAAAACTGTACTTCCAATCCATTAAGCCACATTTCCTAATTTGTTAATACATATTTGTAAGAATGTGATTTTTCCCCCATCTCACTCCTCAGCATTGCTTTCATTGCATTATTTATTAAGTCTCCACTTGAATCTTTATCTTTTGTTTTTGGTTGGTTCAAGCTGGTTCAAGTGACAATTTTTACTGCCTTATGGTTTGTAAGGGACATATTAACTCTTTCTGCTTTTTTACATTTGTTTGCAATAACTTTGTGGTCTTATACCTTTTGTAAAAATTCCTTGTGGTACTGAAAAATACAATATTTTTTGCTTTCCCATTTTTTCTGTTCCATATTTTCCCTTTTGTTTTTCTTTCAAAACTGATAACTGTACAATATGGTTTCCATTCGGTATTGTGTTAATTCTCTTTCTTGTACCTTAGATGTTTCTTTTGTGAATTTGGATGCTAAGGCATTTAGGAGCAAATAAGTAATTGTTACTGACACTAGTTTGTTCTCTGCATTTTCTTTCAGTATAATATTGTTTTCTTGTTTAGTTTGTTGCCATTCTTTTGCTGCGTGGAAATTTTTCCCCCCATTCCCTGGAGTTTTATTTTTGTTAATCTTTGGTTTTTAATATGTTTCTTGTAAGCAAACAGATTGTAGAGTTTTGTTTCTTTATTCGGTTTTTCTTTTTCTTTTTTTCATTTTATTCAATGGTTTAATCCCCTCACATTTAAAGTTATGCAAGATTTGTCTTTTCCTCCATCTATCTCTGTTATTTGTTTTTATTCCCCCAAGTTATTATTTTTGCCTTCAGCTGTAAACACTGTAACATTTGTTCAGTTATTTTTCTTTAATAGCGACCTGTTTCCCTCCCTTTCCCTCATCCCTGATCCTTTTTACCCCTATTCCTTTAGAATTTTGCTAGAGGTTCCCCGTCTCTTTCCCTTCAATTAGTCCTCTTCATTTGTTTTTTAAATTTCTTTTCTTTTGTGCCCATTACCTAAAAGGATTATGTTATTCTTTTCATTTATTCATCATCTTTTACTGTCTCTTTTAAACTAATTCTCTAATTTTCCAGTCTATCTTCTTTTGAATTCCTTGTACATTCAGAGCTTCCAAGTATCCATTCCAGACTCTAAGCAGTTTCTTCATTTACTTTGTGAGTTTGTCTTGTGAATTCCTTTTTTTCCTTTATGCCTTACTCCCAAAACAGTACAATTATTACAAAGGCCATTATCTCATGGTAAGGCTCCTCCCACAATTCATCTGATTATGCAGCCTACTACTACTAATTTATACATTCTGGTCATTGTTTTTCTTGTCTCAGAATCTCTTCTTTGTGTCCATATTCTTTCCACAACTACAAGCTAAAAACAAATGTGGTCTCTGCCCTCTGAGAGATTACATTCTACTGGAGGAAAATAACACAGAAAAGGGAGCTGAAAATCAGGATAGCAGGTGGGAAAAAGAAGCTGAGAATTAGGAAGAGAGTAAAGAAGTCAGCTTGACTGCCTTGAGCACCTTCTCAATGGTTGCTCATCTAGACTGAGAAAACCCAGTGGATCTTCCTCAGAGCATCTCACTTCCAGATGAGAAGGCTGCTGGGAGATAGGTAATTCTAAAAAGGTACTTATATTCATGTGATTGAAATATGATTGCAGAGGTGAAGTTCTTAATCTGGGACCTGTGAACTTATTTTTGTTTTTTGTGAAGAACCCTTGTTCTGGAGTTAAGGGTAACCAGGAAGCCTAGAATCATAAATGTGATCATTTCTACACCTCTTGATTATGATCCCAATTCTGATACTGATTTGCTTTGCTCTCACTTAGCCTACACATGAATACAATTAGTTCTTGCACACGAGTTGCCTTATCTGTAAGAAGATCTGAAAGGACCTTAGAAAATCATCTTGTCTAAGAGTAGAGGGATTAAAAAAGATCATTGGATTTGTAGACTGACTTTGCTACCTTGGGGTTGGGGGAAGTAACTTTGTAGTATAGTGAGGAAGTCAGATGATTTGGGATTGGGAAGGATTTAGGTGCTCAGGAAGGGAAAGCAAGCCATTGAGACTTCTAATTTGAAATGTTTATCATGTTTATCTTGACTGGAAAAAGAGAATGGGGATAAGGGCCATGTTCATTATTAGACAGACATGAAGGAGTATTTTATAAGGGGAGAGAAGAAGGGTGTTATTTCATTGAGCAACAGCCTTGACTGGGTGGTAAAATGTAATTTCAAGCATAAGCAAGAAGGAAGATTAACTTTGGAAAGAAAGACCTGAGAGAGAAATAAGATCTTGAATAAATATACAGAACTCTGAGGTAGGGAAAAGGAGAGTTCATTATTTAAATATCCTTCTTGAAAAACAATGCAAAAAGCCAACCAGGTCTTCCCCTGGCCTTCTCCATCCTATGAAATCAGATACTTCCATCTCTGATGGGGTCTAAAAAGATGGGTCTTGGAGACTGACTTCTATGAATTAAATTAAATCGGCCACATTGTACAATAGAAAGAACATTGATTTTATAATCAGATACTTGGCTTCACATTCCATCACTTCTTTATGCTCTCTGTAGACAATCCCTCCACTTCTTCAATTTCAGGTTCCATCTAGGCTACTCTCATCCACACCCCCAGCAGAAGTTATTTTGATATTTTATCTTATCTTATCCAGTCTTTCCCTCCCAGATTGATTTTTTTGATTAAGCAAGCTATCTTTTTGCCTCAGTTATTACCTAATCTGGAACCACTGAATGGGTGTTGCCTCATAAACTTGGGAAAAATCTTAGGTTACAAAGACCAGAGTCTTACATTGCATATAGGGACCATAGAGGTAACAGATCAGTCATTCTAATCTGTCTTGCCATTGGATTCCTATGACTAATTTACTTGCAAACTAAGACATCGCTCTTGTGAGATCATTGGTCCTTTTTAAAATTTATACATTTGTGTAAATGTTGTAAGGTGATCATTTATTTATATAAATTATTATTATTATAATTATTAGTATAGTAACTCATGCATGTAATTTATAAATAAGAAAATTCAGTACTTTTGTATACATATATGCTATGTGTATACGAGTATATGTTGGTATACATATGCATACGTGTGTGTGTGTACACAGACACTGAGAGGTTCAGGATCAAAAAGAATGCTTTTGTTTTCTTGTGGGATATTAGCCACCACAAAAACCATCAGAGACTCTCAGAGTAAGAAAAAGCAAAAAGGGGAAGGTTGTTACCATCTCAGGAAAGGGCATCTCCCATCTGACAAGGTGTTTGTCAGTAAAAAGAGCACAAAGCATAAACTGCAAAACACAAGATTAAATACCCTGAATGCAGAAGACCCATCCCTGCTTGGCCTTTTCTCCCGTTGTTTGGGGAAGTCATAGCTTACATTCTAATCTTGGAAATCTAACCCAGAAATACAAGAAGAATAAATTATCTTTAAAAGAGGTACTTAAATGCTGATTAAAAGGTGATGGGAAACAGGAGGGGAACAAATACCTGCAACTTTTTAGACATAGCTCTATTTGTTACAATAAAGTCTCAACTCAAAATTAATATATAGTTTTTAAGGCTATATTCCCAGGAGAGTGTCTTCACTCAGTTAATTCCACATATTTTATATAGTTGGCTTTTCCACATATCTTTTGACTATATTGCAAATATCTAACCAGATTTAGTTAGTAACATCTTGTACAGTTAACCACTGGAAAGGGAATTTAAATACTTATTAGGTTATGATACAAATTATTGACCTGCTGAAAGCAGAACAAATAAAGAATAAACTTCATTTATTCACAATGCAATTTTGGCATTCCATCTCAGACTTAAAAGGTTACCGAGCCCTGCTCCGGATTGGAATGCCCTTGAAAGTACCTCAGCTTGAGTGATTCCAATGCTAAGGGAGTTAAATTGTTGACACTTTCTGACTACATTTAATTTAGCAATTTTCTTCCTTGAGTTTGTATACATGGTTTCATAAGTTAGAAAAAATCATGAATAGAAATTAAAGATACTGCCTTATTCTTTGTTATTGGTTCAAGTGTGAACCTTTGGGAATTATTTTTCCTTATCTAAATGAAGATTAAGATATTTGGGTATTGTGTTTCAATGGAGCCTTGAGCTAAGAGAAAATTGCTCCTAGTGTTCTACTAGCTTATCTTAACATTACAATAAGTGATGCTCTTATGCCTTTTTTCCTTTTTTTTTTTTTTTTTAAACATTCAGCAGGCCTTCCCAAATGAAGTGCACTGTGTTGAAGAAATATTAAAGGTGAGTCATTTGATAATGTCTTTTATTGTTTCTGCTTCAATTTAAGTAAGTGGAACATTTTCTGTTTGTTCTTATTTTATTTGATTGGTATTATTCTAAAGATTTATAGTTATGTGTTTCTGTGATTTAGTATTGCTTTTCAGTTCCCCTCAGCTTCCAGGAAAATAAGGGTAAAATCAACTCAATTTTTGTTCAGAAATAGATTATTTTCTTGGTTTAAAATAGAGGCTGGACTTTAATGTTCATAGCAATTTTGAAGTGACTGTATTAGTTCAACTTTAGTCTTAAGTCAGGTGAATACAGCACAAGGCCTGGAGTCAGGAAGGCTTGAATTCAAATTAGGCCTCACACCCTTAGCAGCTGTGTGATTCTAGAAAAGTCATTTAACCTGTGTGCCTCAGTTTCTTCCTTTGTAAATTGAGCTGGAGAAGGAAAAGGTGAACTATTCCAGTATGTCTACCAAAAACAAAAGGGATTCCACAGAGTTGAACCCAACTGAAACAGTAAGTGAATCCAAATGTTCTTTGAATAACATTGTAAGAACTTGCTTCCTAGGAAATAAGCTCCCTATGTTTATACATCATGACAATGTATAAATTGTATGAATACCAAGCTTTGTTTAATTCAAACTCAAATGGGTTTTTAAAACACTACTTAGTGTAGCCTGTCTTTTGGAATGACTGATTCATGTTATTACTTTAAGGAAAAAATGAGGACATTGTAATTTTAGCCTATCATCATTATGTGTACATATTTTAAATTATTTTAGCTTTTTAGACAGCTTTGGAAAAGATCTCAGATTTCTTGATTCAGACCTCTCATTTTACTGATGAATACTCTCTCTTGGTTTATGAATATGAAAATAGTCAAAGGCATAAGAAACAAGATCATATTCATGCTCCCTAATGTCTGGTAGGAAGAGTAGAGAAGTAAGGAAGTCTGACTTGTCCACATACTTCCACTGCCTTCTCTTTCTCACTCTTGGGAATCTAGTTAAATTGATGGTATGAAGAAGAATGCTGCAGTGGATAGAACACTGGCTTTGGAGTAATTCAGATGTGATCTCATATTTATTAGTTCTGTGACCCTGGGGAAATGACTTAACCTGGTTTGCCTTTCTCCCAAAAGCCTTCCCACCCCCAAAAACCAAAAAATAGTTTAAAAAAAAAAAAAAACTTAACAGTTTTGTAGAGTTGCCTGAAACAACGAGACCAGAAATGATATGTCATAATTACAATTGTGTTTCAGAGCAGAACTTGAACCCTGGACTCAGTGATGATAAAGCTAACTAAGTTTATTTTTCAGAATGAAATAAAAGCCCTTTAAATGAGAACTGAAATTTTGTTCTAAAGCCTTATTTGTACAGCTCAAGTAACAATTATGGCACTTTACCTAGATAACAGGTTTTTTTTTTTTTTTCCAGTTTTTCTGTTTCCTTTCAATATGATTGGACAATGTCCTTCTACAATGTATATGGAGCATAGGGGTAGAAAAGAGAAAGGGAGCATTGAAAGTAAACATGAACTTTGATTCAAAGGCCATCAACATTGTTTCCTGGTCCTTCTTCCTTCTCTCCTTCCCCTCCTCCCTCTCTCTCTTCCCTTGCTTTCTCCCTTCTTCTCTTCCTCCCTTCTCTCCTTCCTTTTCTCCCTCCCTCCCTCCCTTCCTTCTTTCTCCCCTCCCTTTCTTTCATTTTTACACATTTTTTTGAGCTTCAAATTTTCCTCCCTTATGAAAAATGTCATCTGAATCCTGTGAGAGAATTGCAGAGACTGAATGTGAATTCAAAGCATAGCATCTTCATCTTTTTATTTATTGTTTTGTTTTGTTTTGTTTGCTTTTTTTCCTCTTGGTTTTTTCCCTTTTAGTCTGATTTTTCGTGCACAACATGACAAATATGGAAATAAGTTTATAAGGATTGTACATGTTTAATGTGGAGGTAAGAGAAGTAGGGAGAAAAAAAATTTGGAACACAAGATCTTATAGAACTTAATGCTGAAAGTATTTTGCATATGTTTGGGAAAATAAAATACAATTGAGGAAAAAAAGGATGAAAAAAAATTCTCCTTCCCTTCTATCCCCTTACCTTTTCATTGAGAAGACAAGCCAAAACACAAACTTAATGACTTGAAGGATTTTGAAATGCTCAGTGGTGTGCTATTTAACTTAGTGAATATCCATTGTATTTTTCTAAGAAAACAAATGTAACTAAAGTTTTTTTTTTCTGTTGTTCAAACTGCTTGTCATAGATAATGTAGAGGAAATTCCTGCTCTATTAAATATTTACTGGTCTAGCTAATTTTTGAGGTCCCTTCCAACACTGAAATTCCATGAATCCATGAAATGTACTGGAGAAGCAAAGTAACTCAAAATATTTGAATGAAAAATGAGATTTTTAAAGTGATGTTTGTATGGAAGCATACACTGATATAAGTTATCTATCTTTTCATTATAGATAATTTGAAAAATAAAATGAAAAATATATATCTGTGTAATTAAGATTTTCTTCATAGAAAATTCTTTTAGGAAACAAATGTCATTAACTTAAAAAAATGATTTTTAAAATTTATAACTGTCAAAGAGAATTACTAACAATGTTAATTACTCATGTGTTTCACTTATTTCTTCCTTTGTAGTTTTGAAAAATAATCTTGATATATCAAACTATAAATTAGTTTCTAATGAAATATGTCCATTACATTTTTTTTCCACACAGAGATTTGTTGTAGCACTGTTTCACTGAAGACAGATTTGACACATTCTTTGTATTTGCAGAAATTTTTATAAAATGTTCCAAAAGTTTCAAATGAAGTTTTAAGCTTTAATAGCTTAAATCAATATGTTTCCAGGACAGGAATCCTTTTCTCTTCGGAACAATAATATAGTGCCTGCCTCTCTGCAATTTAGACCAGTTTTTCTTTAAAATGTATTGAGAATAACCTCAATATTTGGTTGACTTAGGAATCTTAATGGCTTTTGCCATTAATTCCTGATCACTTGAGTGCAATATAGGCATGAGCAACTCTAGCCCTGTCTGATACCTGCCTCATAGAAAAAATGGGCAAACTGGACACAAGGGAGGTTTCCTCCTTGGAATAAACTCAGGTGTCAATGCTTTTCCTTGTTAAATAGACTCCTCCTGCTATGTCTAAGTAAATCTCCTTTTGTTAATTATAAAATTTTCATTTAATTTCAGGTCTGGCTTGATTGAGATTGAACACAAGAAAGTCCCTTTCTATTTACTCAGTTATATTTACCATCTTAAGTTTCTCTTGACTCTTGTGTTTGTATTTCAGAGTTTCTAATCACCTCTGATTTTTTTTTTTTTTTAAATCAGGAATGCTTGGAAGTCATCTGTTTCATGTAAGGTCCCTTTTCCCCACTTTAAACTACTCAATTCTGGCAGGTGCTTTTCTTGATTTTACATTTCTCCACTTCAAATATCATAACTATAAGGTCTGCTTTCTTTGATAATAGTACCTACCAGGTTTTCTGTGACCCTCCTGTAGTTTCTGGTTATTCAAACTCAATTCCATTTGCAGTATTTTTTCTTTGACCTGGAAGTTCTGGATATTTTGGCTATGGTGTTCCTGCGATTTTTCCTTACTGAGTTTCTTTCAGAAGGTTATTGATTGATGGATTCTCATCATCATGCTGCTAATATGAACTTCAATTGACACCATCTCTTTCAGCCTCTTCTGCTTTCTGATTGTAGCCTGGAGGGTGTTGTACCAGACTCCTCCAAATGCTTTTCTTTATAGAAAGAAAGCAGAAGTGGGACTTTTCAGTTCATTAGACCCTGAATTTGCTGCTCTGCCTGATTTCAGCACCAGAGAAAAAGATGTCCCTTGTGATATCCTCTACCACTTTTCCTACCTCCTTTTGTGTGTTTTCCCATATTAGATTGTAAGCTTCTTGAGCAGTGACTCTCTTTCTTTTTATTAATTGTATCCTCAGTGCTTAGTACAGTTCTTGGCAGAAAATGAATGTTTAATAAATGTTTATAGGATTTGATTGGATTCTTGCTATTTTCACTTCTCCCTTCTAGTTCTAAATAAATTTGGACAGTATTTATTTTTAGAATGTGGTTTCTAATATTTGTGAGGTTTTTTTGTTTCTGTTTTTTGGTCACATTTCTCCAGTATTGTGATGATTCTTAGATTATCTTCCTTTGCCCTGTTTTCCAAAATACCCTTTTCTTTCTCTTTTTAGACTTGATTTTGTTCTCATTTTTCAATGATAATTTTTCAGGTTGTTTGCTTTTTGCACCTTCTATACTAAGCTACGCATCTTTCTAATTTTCTTCCAAAACTTGAATTTCATTTACAATATTCATATTTTAATCTTATGTTTTGTTTCTTACCAGGGATTCCTGGAATCTTTATAATCAAGCAGTTGTGTTTTTCTTTTGCATTTGTGTCTTGGATATACCTGCAACCCTAAAAATTTTATCATCTTCTGTCTATTTTTTTCCAGCCATATGTCCTCATTTGGGACTTTGTATCAGGTCAGCGTCAGGCCCTGTCCACTTCTGCACTTTTAAATGGAATGATGTGGTCCTATTGGGGCCTGATTTGATTTGGGGAGGGGGGGAGATTCTGTTGCTGGTTTTCATGCCACTGATTTCTGGGCTTAGAGTGGCATTGGGTTTTGGTCCTTTCTGTATCTTTTCACTACAAATTCTTCATTCTTTAGGACCTTCAAGTGTGATTTAAGTCAATGTGCTATAAATTTTCAGAATGCCTATGTTCTCTGTATGAGCTTTGGTGGTTCTCTGCCTCATTTTTGGAGTAAGATTATTAACAGACATTCAGCTGTCCTTCAGATTCCTCATTAGAAAATTCCAATATTGTGTCCCCTGATAATACAGCACTGTTGGCTTTGGGTGCTGGAACTTTGGTCACCCAGTTAGAAGATGTTGAGTCAGGACCTGAATTCAGTCTTCTGACCCAAATCTGCTGTGCTCAACAGCTTATTTGGGTCTGGATATAGTTGTGAGGGACTATAGAGACAGTGTGAAGTATTCCTATTCAGATGTAGCCAATGCATTGATTCATTTGGCTTGGTTAATTATAAAGGAAACATCTATTTGGCAGAGATTCAGGAGGGAAGTTTTTAGAAACTGATATAGTGGCAAGCAATAGAAAAAAAATCATCAATATAATAAAGAAAACAATTATAAAGGACAATTAGAAGCCATAAATATCTTATGACAGAGATGCAGTGAGGTGGTATAGTAGATAGAACATCAGGCCTTGAGTCAGGAAAACTCATCTTCTTGAGTTTAAATCCTTTTTTGTTTTTTTTTTGTTTGTTAGGTTTTTTTTTTTTTCATTTTCTTCTTTTTTTTGTTTTTTTTTTGGTTTTGTGTGTGTGTGTGTGTGTGTGTGTGTGTGTGTGTGTGTGTGTGTGTGTGTTCAAATCCTGCCTCAGGTATATATTTACTGTCTGACTCTGGCAAATTCCTTATCTATAAAATGAGCTGGCAAATGGCAAATCATTCTAGTAACTTTGCCAAGAGAACTCCCCAAAAATGGTGTCACAAAGAGTCAGACCTGACTGAAATGACCTAATAACAACAGAGATATTAGGGGAAAACAAATCTTATTCTTTAGTCCTGTAAGACATTACATAAGTAGTGAATTTGTAAAATGGAGGCAGTTGGGTTCTTTTTTGGATTTTATTTTTCTCCTATATGAAACAGTCAAGATGGACTGAATCTCTAAATATACTTCCAATTCTAAATCTGTTATCTTTCAGAATAAAACTACTTCTGTTAATAACAATTCACATTATATAGAACTTTGTGTTTACCAAGTTTTTTCTTCTTAATAACATCATGATATAATGTTGTTCTTATCTCATAGTTGAGGAAAATTGATTCTCAGTTGATTTAAATGACTTGCTCATGATCATACTTAACAACTTTTGGTTTCCTACAAGCACCTCTTGAATGTTAAAGCTAGTAAATGCTCCTCTCTACCTTAGTATTATCTCTTCTGAGCCTGGCCCTGTGGCCAGAATTCTAATATTTTTTTAAACAAATTTTTATTGATCATCTTTATTTTAATATCACAAAATTTTCTGTTTCTCCATTTTCATCTCATAATAATACTGTTCTATATAGATTGAAATATTATTCAGAGTTGTAAAGCCTCAGCACGTCTAGTGTCTGAATTTTCAGACACCCAATACTGAGTGTATTCTGCTAGCAGAATTACCTTATTAGTATGTCAATTAATCCTACCTCTTTCATGGGATAATGTTATAAGGCTAAAACCCAGTTTAGTCTCTGGCTAGGTTGGGAAATCACCCATTTCCTGATTCAGGAAGCTTGCTGCCAACTTGATCTTACACCTATCTATACTCTTAACTCCTCTTTTAGAATGACTTGCCATAAACATTCTTGCTACTGTTCAAATCAGCCACTGAGTGATAGCATCGAGCATCATGGAGAGAAAGAGATTTCTTAGATGCATGATTTTTCATACAGTGGCAGAAAAACTCCTCATTCCTTTGTCTCTGTGATTCAGTCTTGTCATCTGTTCTATAACACTATCTCCCAACTATTTCTTTCTTTTTTTCTTATCTTTGCCCTGTCCATGTACAGTTCATGTTTTTCTCTTCCATTACTTCGGGAACAGAATCTGGAACAGATTCTGTTATTAAAATTTTTTTTTTCTGTCTTCTGATTCTGATTTAAATTTGATGCTTCCATAAAACATTGATCACTGACCTTACTCTTCAGGACTTGGTCCTTTTTCTCAAGCACTGAAATAGGAAGAAGTGTAATACAGCTATACTGATTCTCATTACTACTTCCAGAATTCATACCACATAGCTGCTGTCACTTAGCAACTTCTCTCAATCTGAGGTTCTTAGAATTATGGATTTAGAGTTTGAAGAATATGTGTGTGTAAAAGATATGTGTCCTTAAAGGATATGTGGCCCAACTTCTTTATTTTTATAGGTGAGGGCATTTTAAGATTTTCAAATCCAGGGCTCTTTCTATTGATTAATTTCATTTGTCTATACTCTTTGATCTAGGTCAGGATTTATTACTGTAATATCTGTGAACTGATTTTATGCTCATTTTAAGTTTTTTCAATCAGCAAAAATGTCTCCTCACCTTTATGCCTTAATCTGCCACCCTCTCCCCCCAACTCTTCCACTTGAGAAGACAAATCTAGGACAAAGCTGAATTGTCAATCAAAACATTTCTACATTGACCATGTCCAAAAAAATGTGGCTTATTCTGTCTGTGGAGTGTTT
Organism: Antechinus flavipes; assembly: GCF_016432865.1. Taxonomy (NCBI): domain Eukaryota; kingdom Metazoa; phylum Chordata; class Mammalia; order Dasyuromorphia; family Dasyuridae; genus Antechinus; species Antechinus flavipes. Next base: position 156,609,905 of record NC_067403.1, on the reverse strand, counting down.
AACCTTTCTATCAAGAGGTAAGTAGCTTATGTCATCACTCTTCCTCCAGAAAAAGATAGGGCATTATGCTAAAAAGAATTCTTGATTTTTTTTTTTTTTTAGAATAGTTTTCTTTTGCTATATTGCTCTCATTGTATATATTATTCTCCTGACTCTTATTTGCTTCACTTGTCATCAGATAATATGTCTTTCCAGGTTTCTCTGAAATCATTCCATTCATCATTTCTTATAACAAAATAGTATTCTATCACATTTGTTATGTTCATCTATTCTTCAATTGATGGATATCCGTCCTCAGATTTCCATTCTCTGTCATCTCAAAAGAGCTATAAATACCTTTGTTTATCTTTAGATTAGCTTTTACTTACAGAGCTAATCCTCCTTCTGTATAGTCTCTTTCTCTTCTCTTTTCTTTCTTGTTTCCCTGTGGAATGAAATGTATTTCTGTACCCAACTCTGCATACACATATGTGTGTGTATATTCCTTTTTTTGACCAATTTAAATGAAAGTGAAGTTGAAGTATCAATACTATTCCACCCCCTATTTGTTCCATGTATACATATCTACTTTTGAGCCCTAATTCTGTGAGATTTTCCCTAATTTTGTATTCTTCTTCCTTTCTCTTTTCCATTATTCTTTTTAAGATCATCAGTACATAACAGAAATACCCTTAGTCCAGTCTTGTCTAATTAGATTCACAATATGATCCCTGATGATAATAGGGAACATGTCACTCCCTCTATTAGCACATAAGGTGTTTATCTTTCTTTAGTTATTTAATCTTTTTTACTGTTAACTCCTTGTTTTGGACTTCAGAATTTGTCTGTAGCTTTGGTTTTTTCTTCAGGAATATTTTGGGGAAAAACAAAAAAGGAATATTTTGAATCCTCTTTCATTAAAATGTCTCCCTGTAGCATTACATTCATATTTTATCGGATAGGTTATTCCTAGTTACTAGCTCATGTCCTTTGCTCACTAAAATACAGTATTCCAACTTTCTGCTTATCTATGGTGATTGTTAAATCATGTGTGATCTTAACTGTGGCTCTTTGGTACCTGAATTCTTTCTGACTGCTTGCAGTATTTTTTTCATTGACCTGAAAGCTCTAAATTTTGTCAGTGATACTGCTGGGAATTTTCTTTTTGGGTTTTCCTGGGAGGCATCCAGTAGATTCTTTTTGTTTCTGCTTTACCCTCTGACTTTCGTCCATAGAAGCGTTCTTTTTAGATTTTTTGATATATCCTATCAAGGTGTGTGTGTGTGTGTTTTTTTTTTTTTTTAAGGTGCTCAGATGGTCCAATGATTATTCAATTTTTTTTCCTCATCAGTCTGTTTTCCAGGTCAGTTATTTTTGCTATGAGATACCTTATAATATTTTCTTCTACTTTTAAAAAATAAGGCTTTTGATTTTGTTTTAATATTACTAGTTGCCTTATAGAGCCAGTGGCTCTTATTCTGGTTTTCATGAAATTTGTTGTTTGCATTTGTATCTCTTGTGCCAACCTATTAATTCCCTTTGCAATCCTTTCTTCTATAGTTCTCATGAGTTATCCAATTTTTTTCCCCCTTTGGTATTTTCATTTTGTTTAATAAAACATTTTTAGCTTAAAAAAAAAAAAAAACTTGCTTCATCTCTTGCAGGAATACTAGCTGAATTTTATATTTTCTTCTGAGGATTTATATTTATTTTGGATTCATTTCTAATGATTCTGTATCTTTAATGTCCTTGTTACCATAGTAGCTCTTTTATGGTCAGATTCTTTTGTTTGTTTGTTTTCTCATTCTTTCAACTTTTACTTCTTGATTTTTAGACTTTATATTAGTGCTGGACTCTTCCAGGCTTGTGGAATGAGGGTCTGTATTGATCTGGTTGCTGTTTGGGGGAAAAGGAGATTAAGTGTTGCAGTATAATACTCCCATCGAGTTCTATTTCAGGATAAAATCAGATTGCTTCTCTCCTGGTTTAAGTCCTGTTATGGTTTGAGCAAATGAGAGGATAAATTTTGTTCCATGTCAGTTTGTACAATTATATGCTATATAATCAGACACAATTTATTTTAAAGCTGTGTTTATGCCACAACAATTCCTTTTTCTTGGTGTGGAACTACTTTTTTTTTCCCCATCTGGTTTACAGTTTGTTAAAACCAGATTTACATACTAGTGATGTTTAATGAAAAAGCAGACTGTATAATGTACTGAACTATATCCATTGTATTTATCCAAATAGAATATTTCTTTTATCTGCTCAAACCACTAGTCAGGGATTTTGTGGAAGGGATTTCTCTTCAATCAGAGAAGATAACACTGAGGTTCTCATATGACTATGCTTTTGAGAAATGATTAAGACAAAAATTAAATGTACCATGGACAATATTATAAAAGGATTATATAAAAGTTTGTGCTACTGTTTTGGATTAATGTTGAGGACAGTCTTAGTTATTTAGATCATTACACTCTGCTGAAACCCTCCTGCTGTTGGGGGGAAGGGGAGAAGGGTAGCAGGAAAAGGAGTGTCTGGGGCAGATACTTTTTTCTTCTCTCCATGATTCTAAGATTTCCATTCCCTATTCTTTCAACACATTATATCATGGTCCTGCCTACTGGTATTCTTCTCTATACTATTATCTAACTTCCATTGTGTCTTTTGTTAACAAGCTATCTTTCATATTTGATTTATTCTTCTCTTAATCCTTCTGTTCTGATAGACCAGAGATAGAATAGATATATCCTATCTTCTTCAGCATCTTTTTCCTGCCTTTTTGCCATTTCTTAGTAAAATTCACTCACAGGTTCATTTCACTATTTAACATGATTACTAAATTCTAGTACCAATTATGTACTGGCCCCCAGATTTTTACCTTATGAAAACTTTCACTTTAAAAAAATTTTCAAAATAAAAAACACCAAATGAGTATTTCCATATATATATATATATATATATATATATATGTATATATATTAGAATAAAAGAGAATTATGCATGAAATTTTGGAAGTGTAATATTTTCAGATTGCATTTATTTTACATTTATTCATTTAATTTTCAAAGCTGTACTATATCTTTGTGATTCTATCCAATCTTTTTCTTCCATATATTTTAAAAGTTGCCAGTAAAATTTGCTTTTTGTTCCCCAATTCTTATCTCTCCTCTTTTTATAATCCTATTCATTATGGGAAGAAAAAGAACAATAAAACCAAAAATTTTGTTAAGTGAAATAAATTCCTACATTGATCATTGTTATTTTGTATTGTGGGTCTATCACCTCTGTGTTCAGTATCTTCTGGAATCATGATTGGTCATTGCAGATTTGAGTTCTTAAATCTTTCACAGTTCTTTGCCTTTTCAGTGTTATTATTTGTATAAATTTTCCTGGTTTTGCTCATTTTGAACTTGATTTATTCCTATAAGCCTTTCTATGTTTCTCTGGTATCATCCCTTTTATAGTTTCTTAGAGCATAAGTCTTACATTACATTCTTATAATTTCTTTACCCATTTCTCAATTAATGAGTGCTTCTTTAGTTTCCAGCTCTTGGCCATAACAAAAAGAGCTTCTACATTTTGCCCTTATCAGAGTTTTCATGTACATAGCCTCATGTTCTAGTCTAAATGCATCAGCAGGGACAGAGATAGCAAACCATATTTCTTTGGATAACAAACCAGGCATTCTTGAAAGATAACTTGAATATTATAATAGACTTCCTGGTATCTACCTGCATTCTTTAAGAATAATAAGATTTCCTTGACATAATAATAGAATAGTGATTAATAGGAGAACTGGATTTCTAAATTTAACTATTATTGGTCAGCTAAATTTTTAAATTAAATTTAGAGTCAAAAAATCATGACTCAGTTATAGGACAAAATGAAGTAAATATAAATAGTATCAATTTGAAAAAGTACAGAATCACTTTGATTATTTCAGCCCTCCTTAAGTCTATACCACTCTTTTCTTGACTCAGAAAAGTACTTTGCCTCCAAATTTACCTGAAGAAAATTGATGCTAATTGTAAGGAGTTTCTCCTATTGGTTTTTGTACCTTAAATTCTATCAACATATTTTCCCCTATTCTTCCCTTCCTTCTCTTGGAAGAGGTGTTCTTCCTTTTGGACATAGTTAACCATTAGCCCCAATACCTTCTATTTTTTATAATTTTCATATAGTTTTTAAACCTTTATAATATCTTTTATGATCTTAAATTTCTGTGTCCTTTGAAATATTCCAGTCCTATATCTCCGAAAACAAATTTTTCATATCGCACATGTTTAACATATTGGATTATTTGTCATCTAAGGGGAGGGGGGAAGAAGGGAAAGAAAAAAAATTTGGAATGTAAGGTTTTGCAAAGATGAATGTTGAAAATTTATGTATGCATGTTAAATAATAAGTTTAATTAAACAAAATAAAGTTTTAATTAAAAAATATTCCTCAGTTAACCCTTCCAGCTTCTTAGCCCATTGTCCTACAGCTCTATTGCCCAACTTCTAGAAAAAGCTGTCTAATTTATTGTCCCTCAACTGAAATTCCTCTCTTTCCCTATGACCTTGAATTTTTTGTTATCTGGCAAATCCAGTGACCTTTTCTCAGTTATCATGCTTTTTTATTTTTTTGTTCCTTGCCCTTAGTTTTCTTTTTTTCCTAGTATGTTAGTTTTCCAAATATATGCAAGATTGTTTTCAACATTCACCTTTGCAAAACTCCATCTCCTTCCTCTTCCCCAATACAGCAAGCAGTCTAATATAGGTTAAATATGGACAACTCTTCTAAATATATTTCCATATATTCATCATGCTGTGCGAGAAAAATCAGATCAAAAGGAAAAAAAACATATGAGAAGAAAAAAAAAAAAGCAAGCAAACAACAACAATAAGGTGAAAATACTATCCTTTGGTCCTCTCTCTGGATATGAATGGCATTTCCATCCCATCTGTAAGAATTACCTTGAAATCACTTCATTGTTGAAAAGATGGACTTAGGTCCATCAGAGTTGATCATAACATAATCTTGTTGTCATGTACATTGTTCTCTTGTTTCTGCTCATTTCACTTAGCATCAGTTCATGTAAATCTTTCCAGGATTTTCTCTAATTAACCCTCTCATCATTTCTTATAAAACAATAATATTCCATTACATTCATATACCATAATTTATTTGGCCATTCCCCAACTGATAGGCATCCACTCAATTTCCAGTTCTTTGCCACTACAAAAAGGCCTGCTCCAAACATTTTTGCATATGTAAGTCTTTTTCCCTCTTTGATCTCTTTGAGATATAGACCCAGTAGAGACACTACTGGATCAAAGGGTATCCTGCTATTGCTTTTAACAACATTCTTTTCTCCTGGTTCTCTTTATGCCTATCTGGTGGTTCCTTCCCAGTCTACTCAACCAAAACATCTCTTTTTGTCTTTTTTTCTTGAAATTTCCTAGGTCTCTCTGTTAAGTACTCATCTCTCTATATAAATTTATCTACGTTTTCTTCCCTCTGTATAAACTTCTCTCTTAGTGATCTTGTTAGCTCTCATGTTTTCATTCATCTTTATTCAGATGATTGCTAAATCTACATGTCTAGCCCTTATCCTGATCTGTTCTTCTTCACTAAATGACAACTTTATGGCTACAGCTAATTATCCCATAAAGGTCTTAAAATCAGGATATTGAAAAAAAATCTCCTAATCTCCCCCAAATTCACTCCTTTTTCCTAACTTTGCCTTTTCTATTTAGGGTACTACTTTCTTGCTAGTTATTCAGGTTTTAATTTTTAGTAGTCTAAATCTCAATCCTTAATCTTTTCAATCTCTCCCAATCATTTATCAAATACTGTTGGTACTATCCCTGAGAATTCTCTCATATCCATTCTTTTCTCTCTAGTTACACAGTTGCCATCATCCCATCTCTTCTGAGCTATTATAATAATATATACTTGGTCTCTTTGTTTCCAATGTCTTCATGCCATCTTGTACACAATTGAAGGATGACACCTGCATATTACCCTAGATTCTTCACTCTCTCACATCTCTCATAACTAATCCGTGGTCAAATTCTGTTTTGTCTCCTTTCATACATCTCTAATGTATAGCCTTCTTTCCTTATACAGCCGTTAAGGTTCAGGTCCTCATTACTTTCCCCACTCCCCGACTCCTGTCCAATTGCAATAGCTTACTGGTTGGTTTTTTTGCCTTAGAACTCTTCCTCACTCCAATCACTTTTTCACATAGGTGTCAAATTGATCTTCCTAAAAAGATCTGACTATAACCCCTCCCCCCCTTCCTTCTTTGAGCAAACTCCTTTACTGTTAAAACCAATACAAAGTTCTCTAGTATTCATTGACCTTCAGTAACTAATCCCTTTCTACCTTTCCAGTCCTCTAACACCTTTCCTCTGAATCTAATCACAAGGTACCCCATCTCCAGGCTCCATGCTGTTTCATCATTAATTCTTGATCATGGGGAATTCAGTCACTTTTATCTATACCTCATGCCTTCCTTGATTTCCTTCAAGTCTTAGCTAAAGTCCTATCTTCTGAGAGGAACCTTTTTTTTCCCTCTTTATCTTGTATCTTGCTTGTTGTTTGCATGTTCTCTATTAGACTTTTGAGTCTCCTTGAAAGCAACAAAAAAGATTCCCTCCCCCCCCAAAAAAAGAGAAAAACAAGAAAGCAAAATAGCTGCATGGGGAGACTTTACAAACTAGCTAAGAAAAGGGAAAGATAATACCCAGCTGGATGCCAAATTCTATAGAATAGCAAAAAAGTAAAAAAGTTTTCTTAAATGAGCAATGTAATGAAATAGAAGAAAGTAATAGGATGGGAAAAACAAAAGATCTCAAGAGAATTAGAGCTATGAAGGGAACATTTCATGCAAAAATGGGCATGATAAGAGATAAATGGTAGGGGCTTAACTGAAGTACAAAGATTAAGAAAAATAGCAAGAATATCTTTGTGAACATCACTGTGATAACCAAAATAGTGTGGTTACTGATCTAGAGCCAGATATCTCAAAAGAATGAGTACAAATTGGCTTAAGATAGCATTCCTAATGATAAAGCTAGTGAAGATGATGGAATCAGAGTTGAGCTATTTAAAACCCTAAATGCTGATGATAAAGTGCTACACTCAGTATTGGAAAACTCAACCATGGCCACGGAATTGGAAAAGGTTAGTTTACATTCCCATCTTAAATAAGGGTTGTGCCATTTTATGCTTAAATTACCAAACAATGGCTCTCATTTCACACTCCAGCAAGATTATATTCAAGATTATGCAAGCTAAGCTTCAGCAACACGTGAATTCAAGAATTTCTGGAAAAGACCAAATTGCCAACATTCGGTGCATCACGGGGAAAGCAAAGGAGCTATAGAAAAACATCTAGTTGTGCTTTTTTGACTACACTAAGTAATGTGTGAATCATAATAATATGTGGCAAGTCCCCAGACTGGAGTACCAGCACATTTTGTCTTTGAAGAACCTACATGAGGTTTTTAAATTGGAAAAAAGGTATGATAAGGCTGTAAATTGTCACCTTATTTAACTCATATTCAGACTGCATCATGCAAAATGATCTAGTCAAGCTAGATGAATCAAAAGCCAGAATTAAGATTTCTGAGAGATTTGTCAACAGTCAGCTATAACTCTGATAGCAGAAATTGAAGATCAATCAGTAAGTCTCTTGATGAAGATAAAAGAGAACAGGGTAAAAGCTGGCTTGAAGCTTAACATCCAAAAAATAAAAATCTTGGCAAACTGGTACCATTACTTCCTGGCAAATAGGAGAAGAAATGAAACTAGTGTTCAAATTTTATATTGGTCTCAAAGATCATTGTAAACAACTACTGAAGCCATGAAATTAAAAGAAGCTTGTTACTTGAAAGAAAAACTATGGTAAATCTGAACAGCATCATAAAAAGCAGAAATGTCTTCTTGCAGACAAATATCTATATAGTGAATGCTGTTTTTTTTTTCCCTATAATAATATATGGCTGTAAGGGTTGGACTATAAGGAAAATTTGAGTCCTCTACATCAGTGCTTTTGAATTGTGGTGCTGGAGAAGTTCCTTCTATAGAAAAGAGATCAAATTAGTTAATATTTAAAGAAATTAACTGGAAGTTCATATACTGAACCTGAAGCTTAAATACTTTGGCATACAATGGATTCAGACTCTTTGGAATAGACCCTGAGTTGGGAAAGATTGAAGGCAAAAGGAAAAGGGAGTAGCAGAGAATAAGATGAATAGATATGAAAACAATAAACATGAGCTTAGACTGACTGAGTAGTGGAAGATAGAAGAGCCTGACTTAACTTCAGTAGAAGTTGAATACATCTGAACAACAAAAATAAGGTTTACAAAATACTTAAGAAGTCTAAGCTTTTAGTATTGCTTTTCCTTTTTTTTAAACCTTTATTTAAGACTTTTAACTTTTTAAAACAATTTTAAATTGCCTCTAAACTGGGAGTTCAGGTACATGGTATCTAGAATAAATTTTAGGGAAAAGATGTTACTTTGCTAATCACAGAAATCTTTTTTGGCCTTAGGCAAGTAAGTGAAAACAAATTTTTATTTTATTTTGTTGTTGTTAAGCACAAGCACAATAAGATTGTATGCTAATGTATATCAGGGATGTGTCAAATGCATTAACACTAGCATATCAAAATAAGAGCTAGAATTTTTTTATTTGCATACGTTAAATAGGAAAGTTATGCCTTTTAACTTGAATATTTCCTGCAAATATAACAAAGCAGAATGTATCCTGTCTGATAATATAGTACATTTAGTAACCTGTCAGTATTCTGTCTGTTATGTTCTGATTTGTGTTTCAGTAATTCATCAGTTCAGCTATTTTAATATGGACATATTTAAATATAAATAATCTGTTTAATAAGATTTAGATATTTTAAGATGCACATTAAGTCATGATTTCTTTAAAGTACATATATTTTTAATAATTCTTTTTTTTTTCCCTTCCTGAACTGATTTTTATTTATGCTGAAAATGTTGACCTTTTTACATGTTTGGTTGGTAACATTAAACATTTTTTAAGGAACTGGATCACAACCTGTCAATCAACGTTTTTCTAACAGTTGGACTTCTTTGTTTATGCATTAGTTTTAAATGAACTAAATAAAATACCAGGAAATGTCTTATTTATAATTACTTTTCCTTTCTTATAATTTTTTTCAGGAAATGACCCATTCATGGCCTCCACCCTTAACAGCAATCCATACACCTAATACAGCTGAATCTTCAAAATTTCCTTTCCCAACAAAGGTACAATTTTTAAACACATTAAAAATTTAGGCTGTTGCTTAGTGAAGCATTTGAATGATACATTAAGCAGTTAAGATAGAAGCAAAAACCTTTGATTTCTTAACAGAGGAATTGAGGTCAAATATGGTCTCAGACAACCTCTCTCTGCCTTGGTTTCCTGAACTTTCAAATGGTGAAGATAATAATATTGACCTTTCAGGATTGTTGTGAGGATTAAGTTAGATATTTTAAAACACTTATTCTGCCTTATACATAGTAGATGCTTAATAAGTGCTCTTTCCTTCCTGTCTCTCTTTCTCTCTATCCTTCCCTCCTTTACCTGGGATTTGAAAGTTTAGTTCTAGGTCCAGTGTGATCTTGGACAAACAGTGTATCATCTCATTTTCCTCCTTGTTAATAAGGATGTTGGATTAGATTATCTTCATTGTTATTACTGTTCTTAAATTCTTTGGGATTATGAAAAGTCCTTAGAAATGTTTTAAATTACTTTGAGTAGTATAACAATTGCTACAAATCTTTTGAGACAAGCATTTTTTAAACAATTTAATTCTTTTGTTTTGTTTCTTCATTAGATACCAAAAAGATTAGAACATTTTATATGAAATTATGTATCATTGTGTTTCCCAGTTTGCTTTTTAATACTATATAATATAGTCTAAGATATTCAATATGTTACTTTTAAAGCTATCCTCCTTGACTATATTTCCTTATGAACTTTTGTTCTCTTTTGTACATTAAAAAAAAATCTTTCAGTGGCCTTTTTGGATCACTTTTGGTATTCCACTCCACTATCACCAACCACCAAAACAAATAATCAAAAGCTAAACAAAACAAAAAACATTGTAATGAATAATTACAAGCAGGCAAGATAAATCTATACAGTGGTCATATATGAAAATTAATGTCTCTTTGAATTCATTATTTCTCTATAAATTGAGTTACCTGTTCATCACAGTGTCCTCTGTGGTCAATTATTGCTTTTATTAGAGGTCTTAAGTCTTTGAGATTTTATTTTATGAATTGTTCCCCTACATCTACTTGCTTTTTTTACTTTATCAGTTCATATGTTATTTTGTGAATCTCTGAAATCATATCTTATCATTTCTTAGTGTGCAGTGATATTACCTTTTATCTGTATGTCATAATTTGTTCAGGCTTTCTCCAGTTGATGGCTAACCTTTATCCCTTAGTTTCCACTTTTAAAATTTCCTTCAGGGGAAGCAATAAACTGGGAAAACATTTTTACAGTCAAAGGTTCTGATAAAGGCCTCATTTCCAAAATATATAGAGAATTGACTCTATAAGAAGTCAAGCCATTCTCTAATTGATAAATGGTCAAAGGATATGAACAGACAATTCTCAGACGAAGAAATTGAAACTATTTCTAGCCATATGAAAAGATGCTCCAAGTCATTATTAATCAGAGAAATGCAAATTAAGAAAACCCTGAGATACCACTACACACCTCTCAGACTGGCTAGAATAACAGGGAAAGATAATGCGGAATGTTGGAGGGGATGTGGGAGAACAGGAACATTAATACATTGTTGGTGGAATTGTGAACACATCCAGCCATTCTGGAGAGTAATTTGGAACTCTGCTCAAAAAGTTATCAAACTGTGCATAATCTTTGATCCAGCAGTGTTACTACTGAGCTTATACCCCAAAGAGATACTAAAGAAGGGAAAGGGACCTGTATGTGCCAAAATGTTTGTGGCAGCCCTATTTATAGTGGCCAGAAACTGGAAACTGAGTGGATGCCCCATCAGTTGGAGAATGGCTGAATAAATTGTGGTATATGAATGTTATGGAATATTATTGTTCGAATAAGAAATGACCAACAGGGTGATTTCAAAAAGGCCTGGCGAGACTTACATGAACTGATGCTGAGTGAAATGAGCAGGACCAGGAGATCATTATATACTTCAGCAATAATACTATATGATGATCAATTTTGATGGACCTGGCCATCTTCAGCAATGAGATGAATCAGATCAGTTCCAATGGAGCAGTAATGAACTGAACCAGCTACACCCAGCAAAAGAACTCTGGGAGATGACTAAGAACCATTACATTGAGTTCCTAATCCCTATATTTTTTCCTGCCTGCATTTTAAAAAATTTTCTTCATAGGCTATTTGTCCAATATTTCAGAATCCGATTTTTTTTGTATAACAAAATAACGGTTTGGACATGTAAAGTTATTTTGTATTTAATTTATATTTTAATATATTTAACATGTATTGGTCATCCTGCCATCTAGAGGAAGGGGTGGGAATAAGGAGGGGGAAAAATTGAAACAAAAGGTTTGCCAATTGTCAATGCTGTAAAATTACCCGTGCATATAACTTGTAAATAAAAAGCTATAATAAAAAAAAAAAAAATTCCTTCAGGATCTTTCCTTTGAAATTGAAATTTGTTTTGGCTCTCAAATATTCTCTCCTAGGTATTATTTTTCTCCATCCCTTGCTATTATCATTTATATATGTGCTACTCTATTTATACATTTAACTCTTTATCTTACCAGTCATGCACTCATTATGTATGGGGGGAAAGGGAAAATATTTTAGAGGAATCTGGAAGGGAAATGCATCTCAGGAAAAGCAATATACATAATATCTCTATTATATAACTGGGTATCTCTAGTTCATTAAAGAATATTTGTTCTACAAAAAGCTGCTTTCTTGTTATCTGTTCCCCTATTCTCACTTGAGTGATTTTTCAGTTGTGTCCAACTCTTTGTGACCTCCATTTTACTTTGCCATTTATTTGGCAAAGATACTGGAGTGTTTTGCTATTTCCTTCTCCAATACATGTGGACAAATATTGTCCAAGGCCACACAGCAAGTATATGTCAGAGACCAGATTTGACCTGATGAAGATAAGTTTTCTGAATCCAAAACCAGTGCTTTATCCACAGTGCCACCTAACTGTTCCAATCCTGCTGTTCTCTAACTAGGAACAACCTCTTTCTCTTTTAAACTGGCAGCTTTATAAACTCTTTTAATATATAATCATCCTTAAAAGGTCTCTGAGGGAATGTTACTATCTTAATTTAGCTAGCAGTTCCCATTAAGCCAGTGAACTACCCAGCTAATCTGGCTGGCTTACTGTAAACAAGCCCAACCAAATAGTCACTCCCTGGGATACTGCATTTTTCCAGTTAAAGCTTAGAATCCTTTCCTTTAAAGCAAATCAGGTTCAAAATGTCTTTCCCCTTTCTGCTTTTTCCTCTCAACTCAAAAAGGGCAGTAGAGAACCATAGGTATTTAAAAACTGTTAAACTAAACTATTTTTATTCTGAGCTTGAGACAAAATAAAATAGGCATTACATAATAAAAAAGAAAAAGAATATTGTAAATAAAATTGCCAAACTAATATTTAGTTTTCCTTTTCTCTATAAATGTAATAAATTGAACATATAATTTTAAAAAGTGTTCTACTTAACAGCCATTCCTTCTGTTTTGTTCCGTGCATTTGCAAACAAACAAACAAAAAAAAATGCTCCAATTGCGAGTCATAGTCTCTTCAGTTGTTGAAGGTTTTTTATTAGCTAACTATTTTTGCAGTCACTTAATTACTAAAGCCTTAGCAGAGTTGGCTTCTCTACTACCTGCTTAGTCTTTCCTTTCCTGTCCATTCTTGAGCACTTTGGCCCTGCTTCTTTAGCTTCTTTTCTTTGTTTTCAGTGGCTCAATTCTAGTACTTAGTAATTCACTTTGCACTTAATAAGTAAAATCTCAACAAATCTCTAGCTGTGAAAATGAATGGTTCTTTTTTTTTTCCTGAGGCACTTGGGGTTAAGTGACTTGTCTGGGATCACTGAGACCAGATTTAAACTCAGGTCTTCCTGACTTCAGGGTTGGTGCTCTATCCACTGTGCCACCTCACTGCCCCAAATGGTCCTTATTTAATTATTCCATGGTTTAACGTATGTCTGATTTTTTTATATTTTTTTTTACTTTTATCCTTACTCCTTAAAACAGTTACATGTAAATGAGGTGACAGACCACAATGGATAGCTGTATGGGAGTTGGACTGTCTACCTCAATTTGCCCAAGTATTTTATACTTGCTCCTTGAGTGTGTTGTTTAAACTATTAAAATATAGTATTTGTGAAGAAGGAATTTGGGCTAGCTAATAATATCTTAATGAATTGTAGTTGTAATTGCTCTTTGGAAATTTGAACTTCCTTTGTCTTTTAGTAATAGGCAAATCATTGTCTTAAATTAAATATTATATGTATATTTAGCGTAGTATTACATTTATTGAATTTTAATTTGACTGTTTTCCTTGGGATTCCCTTTGGGTTAGCATACAAAATTTATCATATCACTTGTATTTTCTTTGATGATGAACATGAACCCTGTGGGCATAGAGGTTGCTCCCTGTGATTTGTGCTTAGAAGACATATTGCAAATATATATAATTATTCTCCAAGTCACATTTTTCTTTTCAGCCCTATATTATTTTGTTACTCTATAGCTCACCTGCATTATAAAAGTGAAGATTGTTAGTGATTCAAATTTATAAAATAGCCAAGAAGATAAAGAAATGAACTTTTATTAGATAATTCAATTAATAAAACCAGCTTTAAAAAATAGTTTTTCCACATTTAAAATTAATAGCTTGTTAGCTTTGTATTTATAAGATTAATGAATCTTCCTAAAATCATTAATTTTGAGCTTCTGTTTTCCAGGAATTTCAGCATATTGAAACTGTATTACAGAACCACAGTAAGTCAAATTTTATTGCCCATTGTTACAAAGAGAAATTGAGCCTTACTGTTTTTTGATTTCACCAGATTTAGAACTGAGGTTTTATGGTAGAAGCAGAAAATGATTGCCTTGGGGGCAAAAGATAATTGTAAACACGAACATAGGTAACATCCCATTAGTATTATTTCTCTTTTTTCGGCACTGGTCTTTCTTATCTCACCCAGGCCAGAAATACAGTGGCCATTCAATTACTTGGCTCTACCACTATTAGCCACAGCTTGGTTCTATTTTGGTTTTGAGCTTGTTGGTTCAGTCTTTTTTGGGTATCATTGTGGTCACCCACTTCTTGGGGCTTATATTGATGCTAGGTTTCATATAGATGCTTTTAGAACAATTTTCCCCTACTGCAGTTCAAAATTATCTTATTCATGCTATCTACCAATATATTTCCCCCTACTGCAGCTCAAAATTATCTTATTCATGTTATCTACCAATATATTTCCCCCTACTGCAGCTCAAAATTATCTTATTCATGCTATCTACCAATCTCTGCCTTCCCGATAGCAGAACTATTGGCATTTGCCACTATGCATGAATATTTTTGCTGATTTTTATTTTATGAGGGTTAGCTAAATATAACCAAAGTCAAGTCAGTAAACATTTATTAGGTGCCTACTATGTGCCAGGCACTCTGCTTAGCAATGGTTTCTCTAGTTCCTGTGGACATTCATGAGTATGTTAAATTTTAAAACTTGGTTTGAAGGGGAATGGAGTTAGCTTTTCCCCAATCTTTGCATAAATTAGTCCCATTTCTTAAACTTATGAAAGTAAACCTACATGCATACTACTTTAAATCCTAAAAGGAAAGGAAAGAAAAGAAAAAGGGTAAAAGTCTTTAGCAAACTTCACTCTCTTTCACTAATTTGTTCAATAAACTCATTTCATTGTTGTCTCATTTGCTACTTTTTTTGTAACTTAGGGAATGGAAAATAATAAACGAAAATGGAAAATAGAGGGTAGAGTTAGAGAAACCTCAGTATAAGGGATCTAGAGACTAAGAATATATCTAGCAAAGTACTCATTTCATTATAATAGAAATTGTGATTATGTTACCATAGGATTTGCTTTTTAAGTTAAGTAATTGTGACAGTATTTAGGTAGTCAGAAAATTCATAGCCATATCCTGATTCTCCACTATAATTTAACTTTTGCCTTATCTCACAACAGTAGCAACTATTTGATGTATTTCCAGTAAGTGGTGTTTATATGGCATCTAAAGCTTTCCCTTTGTGTTGCATACATTGTTATTTTAATCTAAAAATTGGCACTTCATAAAACTATTAAATAGATACATTTTTATCACCATTTTATAGATGTAGCAGATGAAATATAAAAAAGAGTGACGGTTGATTTATATTTAATATACTTCTATCTCTTCACAGAACAGCATGGTACATCTTCAAAAACTTGCTCAAATTCTCAGCAGGCAACATCGTAAGTTCAGGATGTATTGTGATGTTGTAGCTACCTATCTAAATACATTCAAACATAAGATTTCATTGAGCCTTTCATTTAAGGTTAATTTTTTGCAATTAGATTAAGTGGTATTATTTTATGTTGCTACTAAAAAATCAAAATCTTTATTCTGTCTTGATCATTATAATTAGTATGGGTTTACTTTAGTTTTATAATTTCTCTAACTTTTAAAGTGTAAATATATATTTATTGATGCTTTATTAGGGAGAGGAAAGAATCATAAAAGGTATACTTATTTTAGGTTTGATTACAGTGTCAGGCATAGGATAAAAGAAAGTTAGATTTTTAAAAGTTTTTTGAAAGGAAATGTACAGGATCTTCACCCAGTAAGTCACTACTGAATTCCTACATTTCAGGGCTTATAAACCTCAGTGACAGATTAAATAATGTTGAATTTTAAAAGCTTATGTTCATAAGAAAGTACTATTTACAGTTACACATTCTTGTTTTTTTCACTTATTGCTTATATCAATAGAAAATTTCTTTTAGCATTCACTTGGTTACTTTTGTGAACATTGGTCACAAAGATTAAGGAACTTTTTTTGCCAACACAGAACACACCTGCTTTACAAGGAGAGAAAATATTAGTGAGTCATCTCAGGCCCCCTATTTCTTTGTGTGAGTACCTCTGTGAGTACTCTAGTTGATAACTAGAGGCTGGGTTAGCAATTAGTGATGTCTCTCATATGATTATGGATCAATAGTTTAAGAGTTTTTATACTTATAATCTGTGAGATATGTATTTTAAATCACTCATTGATTTGTAATGTGCCATATATTCTAAAGGCCTCCTGGAAAGAAATGGTTGAGAAATATTTTTTTAATATCCTCTTTACACACAATATCAGGAGAGCAGTAAGGATGAGATTCTCGTTTATTCTCACTCATGACCAACTTTCTGCTACCGAGAGTTCTTCACAATTTTCTACTAAAATAGTTTAAGGAGTCAAACTTAAAATAAAAAGTGTACCAACAAATAACATGAAATGTGATAGACTTATTCATTTATTATTTTATGCTAAACAATGTCAAAGAAAGCCATATTAAGCACTAATAATTTTGGGATAGGAAGAACTCTAAAGATAAAGCTGAAATAAATTACTTGCAGGCTTAAAATTATTAAGCTTCATCTTAAATTTTAAGAAACACATTATTGGGGTTTGATGAATTAGCTATGATCTATAGTTTAATTCCATAATAGCAATTAAACAGTCTTTAAAAATGCAGAGCCTTTTAAATTTTCTTAAGTGATATTATATACTTTCAATATGCATTCCAGTATATATTTAGGGCTAGTTTTTTTCAATTAGATTAATTAAAAACAATTTATATTGTTGCTATATATAAGATATAGACATAGTTAATAAGTAGACTAATTTTATTATTACTTTACTACCATATAGAGGATATATTGGAATAGGGAAGGATTTGAGTCATAAAAACCAAGTAGGAAAGACTTAGTATAGGTAAGAGATGAACTGGGTTGGAGGGATGTATACTTATGAGAAGACTATAGTGTACAAGAATGATATTGTGAAAGTAGAAATTACAAGACTGACAAGTGATTGGATATGTGGGCTGAATACGGAGTTGAATAACATTGAGTTTATAAACTTGAGTGACTTGGAGTATGGTTGTGCTCTTGGTAAGAATAGTAAAGTTGGAAGGAAATTTAGATCTAGGATATAGATAATCATTTTTGTTGTGGGCATGTTTGGTTTCATATACCTGTGGAACATTACTTCAGAAATGTCTAATGGCTAATTGGAAATGCTGTATTGAAGCGCAAAAAAATACTAGAACTAGTTTTATAGAATTATTTGCATAAAATTGATACTTGAAGTATAATGGATTAATGAGAAAAGACAAAAAAACTGAACAAACAAAAACTTTAAAAAGTGAAAAATTCTAAAGGAAAGAAGGGGTGGAGCCTTTGGGAACACATTTGGGGGAGTACTGTGAATGAAGATCTAGCAAAGCTGACTGAAAAGTATGGTAATAAAACCAAGAACAATGTCATGGACACTCGATAAAAAAGAGAGTATCAAGGGGGAAAACGTAGTCATCTGTGTCTGTGTTACATGCTTTAGACAGATCAGGAATGATGAGGTTTCAGAAAAATCCATCAGATTTAGTAATAAAGAGATTATGGTTCATTTTGAAGAAAACTATCAGAAGATGGACAGAGTGCGAAGAATTTGG
This sequence comes from Antechinus flavipes, assembly GCF_016432865.1. Lineage (NCBI taxonomy): Eukaryota > Metazoa > Chordata > Mammalia > Dasyuromorphia > Dasyuridae > Antechinus > Antechinus flavipes. The sequence continues at coordinate 156,592,187 of NC_067403.1, read as the reverse complement.
AAGCGAGAGAGAAATGTTGATCACAGAAGGTATTACCAAATCTGAAAAGATGAGTCAGGGATATAGTCACACCTCACAGACCCAAAAGATGAAATTAATAAAGGAAAAGAGATCTAAAATGAAAGGAAGTTTATTTATTATAGAGTACAGGTTCCAGATGGCATTGTGAGAAAATCTTCCAGTGTGATGTGGTATAGTTGAAGTAGAAATGAATTTTAGCAGCTGGGATTTGAGAAGTAAGGTTTATTCTTCAACTGTGAAGTCTACAATATGTTTGAATAGAGAACGGAAGCCAGTGTGGTAACATGTTAACCATTAGGAGGATTTCAGTTAGATGATGTTGATTTGCTGATGAAGACAGTGATTAAAAAGTTCAGTGTCTCCTCTGAGCCCAATCCCTTGAGGTCTAAATGACTAAAGGAGGCAGAGTTATATTCTAGGAACCTCAGCTCAAGTAAGGGAAGTATGTATTCTTAGGAAGAAGCTGTTGATTGATTGTACATCCTAGCAACTTGTCTGTAGCTTACTGTCAGTGCCTGTGAGATAGGTAAATCTGCAACTGCTATCTCTCAGTAGCACTCATTTGGGTCTTTTTAATTCTCAGACTGAGGCTTTGACCAGGGGGCCATACATATACTGTTTATTGGTCATAATCATAGCAGTTGTATAGAAATAAGAACAACAAGTGCATATCTGTGGATTTTATGTATTTTCACGGGAAGTTCTGTAATAGGGAGAGGAGAAAATTATAGAAAAAATTGTAGAATTTTTAAAATTTTTTTTTTTATTGGGGCAGCTAGGTGGCACAGTGGATAGAATACCAGCCCTGAAGTCAGGAGGACCTGAGTTCAAATTTGGCCTCAGACAGACACTTAACACTTCCTAGCTGTGTGCCCCTGGGCAGGTCACTTAACCCCAATCGCCTCAGGGGGAAAAATTATATATATGTAAATATATATAATTACCCAATTTAAGTCTGAAGTACTTTAGATTGCCTTATAATTGTCTTGAAAGAAAGTTGGGAAATCTATTTATCTCTTTTCTCATAAAGATAACAGTGATAGGAAATTAACCTTTTAAAATTGAGATTCTATTTCTGCCACTTGTGATGTTAATTTGTCTTCTTTTTTATAAAATAGACTTGTAGAAATTAGAGAATATCTTTCTTTTTTTAATGTGGAGCAGACTAGTGAATACTGTTTTCCTTAAGTGTTAGGTTACTCTAAGACTTTGATTTTATCTTAATATTTATTTTTCTCACCCTTTTCCCTGCTTTTAATACCTATATGCTATGGCAATACTCTGTTAGGCACTTGACTGAGCTATCTGAAATATGTAAGGAAAATTGAAACAGTGAATGGTTTATTCAAACTTAAAATCTGATGCTATTGAGGGAAAAGATTTTCATCCTGAATCTTACAAGTTATCAATCTTGTTCAGAATGACCGAACTGATTGATTTGCTTTTACTCTTGCCTTGATTGATGATTTTTCTCTGAAGGAAGTACTGTATGTATTGATATTTGAATTTATACGTTTGATTATAGTTTTGTAAAGCTTGAACATACATGAAAACTGTGGCACTATATATATATATAGGTTATCATATTTCTTGAAATTCATATAATTCAAGACTAAATTTCATTGAAACTTTTCACCATGCTCTCATTAGTTTTTCTATGCTTTACTGCTTCCTACTGCTTGAATTTCACAGTTGCACATGATAAAACTAAATACTGTTGTTGAATGAGTTACTAAGAAGGAACATTCAGAGTGTCCCCAAAGTCTTAGTGCAATTTTAAGCACGCATGAGGATTTAAGAAAAAGATAAAAATTATATTTAGAATATTATATAGTATTTTCTTTATTTTTAAGTTTGAATAAACCATTCACTGTTTCAATTTTCCTTACATATTTCAGATAGCTCAGTCAAGTGCCTAACAGAGTATTGCCATAGCATATAGGTATTAAAAGCAGGGAAAAGGGTGAGAAAAATAAATATTAAGATAAAATCAAAGTCTTAGAGTAACCTAACATTTAAGGAAAACAGTAAAGTACTCACTAGTCTGCTCCACATTTAAAAAAAGAAATTAGGGACCTTGAGATTTAGGGCTTTCATTATTATTAATTTTGAAACAAAGCTCCTAGTGCCTGTGCTTATTTTAATGGGGTTTTTTTGTATATCGATCACATAAGTTTTAATGAACTAAGATATTATGTAATAGAGATTCTTGCTAAAAGTAAATATTTCTCTTTATGTTTTCTAGAATGTTAGAAGATGACCTTCAGATCAGTGACAGCGAAGATAGTGGTGATGAACAAGTCAGTTTTACATATGGGATAAAACAAATTGCTTTTAAGTTAATATAATTTGTTGTGTTCTGAGTTTCATTAACCTAATAAATTCTCTATTTCTCCCCTCAATTTCCTTTTTCTCTGTCTCTACAAAAACTTAGGCCTCTGAGAAGCCCCCTACTTCATCTGCTCCTGCAAGGTACTGTATTACTCCTCATGTCTGTAGAAATCTTGATGTTCTATAGAAAATGGAAAGCTATTTTTTAATAATTTTGGGGACATTTCAGCTGTTTCAGACATTCAGACAATAATGTTCAGACATAAACTATAAACATGTAGTTTAGTTAGTGTTTGTTCTAAAGTGGGTTTAGAGTGTATTTGGATGAACCTGATTAGGGGTTGACTCTTAAGTTTAAATTGGTTCTCTTTCTTTGGTTGATAGTTTGAGAAATTCTTTTGTGGATATATTTCTTCATTTAAGTCCTGCATTAAACAGTAAAAGAAAAAAGAAAGTTCTGGGGTTTTTAAAACATAAGTTAGCTTTCAATCTAATAATTGGAAAAATTAAACTGTTCTAGTGCTCTTAAATATTTTATTGCAACAAATATGTTTGACAGTCTTTAAGAAAGGAAAATAACTTATTACCAGTTCTTTTGAAGCTGGAAGTTCTGCTCATGTACTATAACAACTGAGGGATGATAAATAGGCATGGATTAGAGATGTAACACCTTGGGAAGGAAAGCTCAGAAATTTAAAATGAGATTCCTTTAATTTTTCACTCATTGTTACCCTTGAAATAAAAATCCTGGCTTAATGTACCAGGTTTATTTAACATAGACATACAGCTAACGTGCCAGTAATTGTGGATATTAATTGTAATAATTTTAATTTTACATTAACATTCTATAACATTCATATAGCAGTGTTATCCATTCACCTAACAGTGCATTGTTGACAATGGAGAAACCATCAGTCTTTTCATTTAATTAAATGAAGTTTGCTGTTCAAAATTGTGTTTTCTATTAGAAAAAATATATATTTGAAAAATGATGATGCAATTTTTTCTTTTGAATTTCCTTTACAAATTTTGAAAACCTTCAAGATACCAGTTAAATTTTATATTCCCTTAAGTGAAAACACTTTTATTGTATGTATATACTTTGTCATAATTCTTACTGGTGTTATACAAACTAAGTAAAAATGAAATGATTGCTGAATCACTTTCTACTCTAATACTGGAGTGACTTCAAGAAGTTTGAGTATGTGTGAGTGTATTTTTGTGTGTCTGAAGATATACATTGGACACAATCCTTGTTTTATTCATTGTGAAACAAGTGGCCGGTATATGCCTACTAAGTGATTTTTCAACTTATCTTCCAGTCATCATATTTATAGTTTCTGATAGCATACAATAGTTCTTGAAGAAAAAAAAAATCAAATGTTTCTATTTTTCCTCTTGAACTGATATTATTTCAGTTGCCTTAAAAAATAAACTTATTTTTAGTGAGAGTTAAATCCTTAGGGATTCCTTAGGATTAAACTTCATAGCTGACTGTTCTAGAAGAGAATATTTCCTTTGTGGAATTCAAATCCAAAGGTTAGTGATCCCAGAAGATCATTAGCCTACCTCTCTCTCTTTTTTTTTTTTTTTTGCAAAGCCAGAACTAATATTTTCTGTTTCTCATATTTATTACTGATATAGTGGGGAAATCATTTAGTCCCCCTTGGCCTCAATTTCCTTCTTGTAAAATAGAGTTTGTACTGGATGGCCTCTGAGGTGCCCTCTAGCTTTAGAGTTATGATTTTGACCTCCTTTGATAGTAAAGGAACATTTGTTACTTCAGGAAAAAAAAAATAGAAATAGAAACAAGATGGGAGAGGAAAAGAAAGCATCTTATGTGCTGCTGTCTGATTTTCTCTCTGTTGTTTTACAGTGTTCCACAGTCCCTTGCAGACAGTGTGGTTTCAGCACATTCCAGCAATACAGAATCAGAAAGCACTAGTGATTCTGACAGCTCTTCAGACTCTGAGAGTGAGAGCAGTTCAAGTGACAGTGAAGAGAATGAACCTCCAGAACCTCTGGCAGTTGAGGTACAGTGTCCTTGTGGTGTAGGAATGTCCCACGTGGAAACTTTTGTCCCTCTTTTTCTTTTTGGTTTCCTTTTTGGCAATTGAGAATAAGTGACTTGCTCAGGATCATATAACTAGCAAGTATCGGGGGGTCAAATTTGAACTTGGTTCCTCTTGACTCCATAGTTGGTGCTCTATCCACTGAGTCATCTGTCTCCATTTTTTTTTCAATAAAATATTTGTTTTTAATACCTCTGAAATTATAAAATTAGAGAAAAACCTGTTTATTAGTTAGCGTGAGCAAGATAGTTGTTTGGATAGTTACTGGTGTTAACCTCCACGGGCAATCAAACCTTTTGGACAAAAATTTGGATCAAGAATGAGGTGGTGGGCAACGAGAGGAACATCTGAATTCAGATCTGGCCTCCAATACTTAACACTTTCTAGTTGTGTGACCCCTAGCAAGTCATTTAACCCCAATTATCTTCCCCCCAAATAAATCAATAAATAAAAGAATGAGATGGCAGGAGTTCTTGTTTAAATAATTTAATGCCTAGGGTCAGCTAGATGGCTCAGTGAATAGAGTACTGGCCCTGGAGTCCGCAGGACCTGATTTCAAATCCTATCTTAGATACTTAACATTATTCACTTTGTGACTTTGGGCAAGTCACTTAACCTCAATTGCTTTGCAAAAGAAACAAACAAACAAACAAACAAACAAAAACATGGTAAATAATTTAATGCCCTATATTAAAATATCGGGCTTAAAATCAAAATTTTTTTTTTCCCATGGCCTTTCTGCCTCTTAATATGAAGGCTAGGATAGTACCTTTAAAAGCAGATTCTTGATCCAGAATATTTGACAATATCTTGAATGTTTCAAGAAAACTTTTGCTTCAGGCAGTTAGGTGGCATATTGTCAAGAATGTTGAACTTGGCCTACAGAAAAATCTGCAATCAAATCCTGTCTCAGACATTTACTACTTGTGTGACCCCAGGCATTTTCCTCATTTAGAAAATGTTTCCTTATTTTCCTCATTTGTAAAATGAGAGTATAACACCTACCTTACTGTGTTGTTACAAATACCAGCTGAGATAACATAAGGTAAAGCACTTTGAAAATCTTAAACTGTTATCATCATTGTCATTAAAATATTATTTCCCAAGTTTGAATGCATTTAGAAACTGAGCTTATTAGTAGTAATTTCCCTGAATTAATTAAATGGCCTTAATCTCTTTAATTTTTAATGCTTTCTAGCTTGTTATGTAGTTGAGGATTTTTGAGTTGTGCTTAATTTGTGATTTAGTCTTTGTTGAAAAGCTGTTAGAAAAATAAATTTTCATGCAGAATTGCACTTCATAAATTTTGTTGTGTTTATTTGTTATTGTCTTTTTCTTTGATGAACTTTTGTATAGTTTTTATAGTTTCATCTTTTGACCATTTCTTCGGTGAATTACTACTTTATTACCACTAATTATCTTTATATTTTTTAAAATCCATTACCAAATATAGTTTTAATATAGTAAGATATGCAAATAATGTTAGTTATTGCTGCTTTCCCATATTCTTTAGTAAGACCTTTATGACTCAGTTCTTAGTCAGTTTTCTTAAATGAGCTATGCATAACTGAGACATATCTGAATTCCTTTCTAATTCCATTTAATGATCAGTAGAAATCTATTATCTCTTCAGCCTAGTGGTTTGAAAACTAGTGAATGTAGGTAGATATGTGTATACTAACCAATCAGAAAGTATGACTTCAGAGAAAAAAGTATCTCTAGTCTGCGAAATAGTCTAGGGATGGAGTGGGCTTTAGATGAAAAAATTTCTATGGCATGTTAGAAAAAATCCTGTGAGAATGAGTTGGCATTGTAGCCTGGAGAGGAATGAAGAGTGACAATCTTAATGAAGTAGATTTATATTTACAAAAAATGTAAAATGCCCAGATTACCAGAACAGGGAAATTGAATATTTCCCATATTTTCAAAAAATTCAATGCAAATTATATTAAGATTTATATATAGTCTTTTTTTTTTCCATTTCTTTTTTGCATTAAAAAAAACTCATTATTGTTTCAGTTCTGAATTTTTTTTTTAATTCCAAAAACAAAAAAAAAGTTTTTAATTGCTGCCAAGAATATTTCAGTATTTATGGGAAGTTTCTGTCTTGCAGTATATGTCTTGTAGCTGCTGTAAAAAGTATAAACAGTTTAGTTATTTTTGTCTGATAATTCCATGTTATAAAATGACTGCAATACCTCACTACTCCTTCCAGTCTTAAAGCATTTTCATCTTATCTGCCTATTTGAATGTATCTGAGTTGAAACATGAAAGATATTTTAGTTTACTATTGCCTCAATATAGTATTATTGAGAATTTTTCATATGATGACCTTTAGCTTTTGTTTCCTTTAATGGCTGTTTGTTTTCATTCTTTGAATACTTATCTCTTGCAGAATGACTCTTGGTTTCATTTTCCTTTTTTTGTTGATTATGAAGACTTTTACCATTGATATTTGATAAAGATGTTTTTCCCTGTCAAATTTTTTTTTTATTCTTATCCCATTGGTTTTATTCATACAACTTTAAAAATTTTTTATGTTTAAAATATTTTAGTTAGAATATTTTTTCTTTGTTTCTGATTTGAGTAAGAATTTTCCCTTGCATCTCATTTTTAGATGACCATCCATATTTTTTATTTTTTTGAGCTTATTGTGACATGTGATATAGGGGTCAAATAATTTTTCAAGTAATTTTCACTGAATAGGTAGTTTTTGTCCTTGTAATTTATGTTCTTTTGTTTTTGAAATATTATTCTAATGTGTTTGGTTAGTTCTACATATCTATTTATATTCCCATGATTTATTTTTTTTCTTTCTTAAGCAGAACCAAATGGGTTTTTAATCATTTCTGCCTTGGTAATGTAGTTTTAGAGTCAGTTTGGTACTGACTAGAGCATGTGCTAGAGGAGCACTGGGTTCAGGTCCTGATTCTAAGAGAAACTGGCTGTGTGCCCCATAGAAAGTTATGAAACTTCTCATGGTTGTTGGCAAATTGAAGACACTATAAATATCAGAGGTGCTGACTTGCTTTCATGAGTTCCCTCACCAAGAATTCCCAATACAAATGTTATCACAGATGCCTACTTTATCCCTTAATATAACTTGCAGTCTGGTCATGTGATGCCCTCTGCTTTTTTTGTTATTTAGTCCCCATTTTAAAAAATTATTTTCCCCTAGAATTTTATTTTGTCATTTCTTTTAGTTTTGTTAACTACCTCTATTACAAATGTGTTTCCAGAAATACATAAAATTACTCTTTATTCTCTTTAGTATTTAATACAACAAAAGAATCCACAGATATTTTGGATAAATTAAAAGGGGAATTCAAATAAATAGGGTTTCCATGATCCAGACATATGAGAATAAACCCTGGAATAAATGAAAATTTGATTTTTATTCATGGAAGTGATTGTTGGTAGTAATAACTTGATACTTTTCTCTTTTTTACCTTTAGCCTGACCCACCCACAGCAAATAAATGGCAACTGGACAACTGGCTCACCAAAGTCACTCAACCACCTGTATCAACAGAGAACCTCAATGAAACAGGGCCCCAGCACCAACATCAGGAAGTGCATGGACAAGGCAACAGTAGCACTAGTGGTCATGAGCATACTGTCTCCAATGAGCCCCACTCTGCTAATTCCAGTAAAGTCCCCAGGTCTACTCCTGAAGTTTCCCATCCTGGCAAGAGAAACTACTCAAAGTCTGTTATACAACAAGGCACTGGAAGACCCCCACATTGGCAGACAGTTGGTTCAAAGCAACCGAAAAGAGCTGTAAAAGCTTCCACCCAGGAAGATTTTCAGGATAACTTGAAGGTAGAAAGTGAACCAGTCTCTACACATGGGTCAAAAGACCAGTCTTCCAAAGATAAGCCCAAAGTCAAAACGAAAGGGAGACCTAGATCTTGTGGAGATAGGCAAGAGAAATCCAAGACTTTGTCAGTTCCCTGTGAAAAGAAGAAGCACAAAAATTCTCACCCAGTGCCTGTGAAAACACCCTTGGACCCTGAACCCACAAAAAACAATATGGATGATCAGAGACTGGAACATTTCCCTATCAGTCCCCAGATTCAGAACCAGGGTGCCACTCATGGCAGTAGCAACAGGAATAGTGGTTGTAAAGCATCTTTGATTGTTCAAGAGGAACTTGTTGGGAGTAAGGTCCTATTGCCTTTCAGAGACACAAAGTCACTCAGGGATACCCCTCTCCTACAAAGCCTAGTGGTGAAGATAGACTTATCCCTCCTTTCTCAAGTCCCCAAGATGCCTGGAAAGGGGTGCCAGCCAAAGAAAATGGAATACAAACAACTCCCAACTGGAAATAAGCAGGAGTCAGAGAATAGAAACATAGAGAAATCAAACAAATTGATCACAAAGAGAAAGGTAAGGGAAAAATTTATTAAGGCATTATTTGTCCAGGTTATTGTTCTTTTTTCTTTGGTTGTTTACTCTGTTTTATTCTTATTTTTGTGATATATCCTATCTCATCCCACTGAATATTAGGAAAGAAATGTAGGCAAGGGTTAAGATTAAATAAAAATGAATAATTTTTATAAGTTCATTAAGAAAATTTTAAAGTTGGTTTTTTTCTTTTTTTTTTTTTTACTTCAAGTATGCAGTGGTGAATCATCTAATGACTTCTGGTATATTTTAGTGCTGTGGCCTTGATTCATGTGAGAGCTCCAACATTTTTATCCACTATTACTTTTGTAGTACCATCTATACAAATGTCTGTATAATTAGTTATTCCAAGATTAACCATGATCTTTATTTATTTTTTAAATTTTTAATAGCTTTTTATTTACAAGTTATATCCATGGATAATTTTACAGCATTGACAATTGCCAAATCTTTTGTTCCGATTTTTCCCCTCCTTCCCCCCCACCCCCTCCCTTAGATGGCAGGATGACCAATACAAACCATGATCTTTAAAATAATCAAGACATTGAATATTTCAGCATCACTGGTGGTTGTTGTTAAGCATTTACATGAAAGAATATCATCTTGGATGAATAATTAATGCTTATACTCAATATATGAGTTAAGTAGATGAATACAAGCAAAATTTTTGAACAAGTGCAACCACTTGTATAGATTTGTATTTGTAAGGCAAAAGTATAGATAAAAAGACTGAGTTATCGTGTTCAGATACACAACTTAATAAAGACTGATCACAAGTCATACAGTCTTTGAAAAATTCAAGTGTATACTCAGAAGGAGAGTGGGAAAAGGCAAGTACAATTTGAGTATTATGAAAATAGTTTTGATGTCACGGACATGGAAGGATCTGTGGACTTGGAGAGCCTCTGATCTAAATCAATTATCTATGTACCCTATCCCCCAAACCTTTGACTTTCCCACTATGCTCTCTGCTCCCTGCCCCCAAGATAACTCTATATTTCCAAATCCCTTGATATCGTTTCTATTCTTTTTTGACTAATTTCCAATGAAGCAGTGGCTTTTCTCACCATGGCCATCCTCTCTACATAAATCCTTAGTCTGATGCTGTCATCTACATAGCCCATTGTCCCCACTTCAGGCTTCTGCTTTAATCTTCATTTTTATTTGTCTCTGTCACTGTTACTTAAAAATACATCATAATTTCTTTTATTCTCAAGAGTTATTAGTCCGCCCATCTCCTCAAGCTACTGTTCTGAATTTCTCTTTCCTTTTTTTAGTCAAATACCTCAAAAATCGACTATTCTCACAATTTCTTCTTTTTCTTATTACAGCTACTTCAGACCTTTGTAGTCTCTTTTGGTCTCGTTACCTAACTGAAACTGCTCTCAAAAGTTACTTCATTTACCATACTTAAAAACATTTTTTATCCTAATTCCTTCTTGGATTCTGAAACTTGCTGATACTGTTAACCACTTTTTCTTTGCTGCTGTCCTCTCCTCTTTGAGTTTTCTCTTGTCCAGGAGATCAGATTTCAATTGGCCTGTGTGCACTAGGAGTATTGAATGTTACATTTGAATCATGCTTGCTTCAAGTGAACAACACCCTACATGATACTAGGGAGGAAAGTGATATCATGGAACACTTTTAATCCTGGCTAAGTCACTTGCCCAAGGTCCACACAGCTAGGAAAGTGTAAAGTGTCTGAGACCAGATTTGAACTCAGGTCCTCCTGACTTCAGGGCTGGTATCCTATCCACTGTGCGACCTAGCTGCCCCTGGGCTTGAGTTTTAGCATCTATAAAAATGACGGTGATCCAAGGCTTCTTATATCTATGCTTACTCTTTTGGTGTTCTCATCAGTTTCTGTGGATTTGATTATTAACTCTTTGCCTGTTCCTAAGACATTCAGTCTTCCAACATTGTCAGTTGGACATTTCAAATTTGATGCCCTAGAGACATCTCACATTGAATATATCCAAAGCAAAATTAATTATCTTTTTGCCAAAACTCACATTCCTTCCCAGTTTCTCCATTTCTTTTGAATTCCATTCTTCTAAAATCTCAGTTGGTAACCCTTGTTAGACTTGATTCTCTGTCACCTCACAGAGCCACTTAGTTAGCAAATCTTGCCATTTTTATCTCTGCTGCCTTTTGCTTCCAAGAGAACTATGTTCCAGAATCCCTTGATCATGTTTTATTATCTTTTATATTACAGCCTCTCATGAAATGATTGTCTTTCTATGACTAACAGTGTATTGTCCCCATGTTCCTAATTCTGCTTTAATTAACTTTTTCGATCTGCAAGTTCATTCTAGGTGACTTAAAAATATATCCTCTTTTTCATCCTTAAAAATTCTCACTAATCCTTAATTACCTTAATTACACAGCATTAGTTCAAGTCCTCAGCATCTCTTGCCTAGATTTTTTTATATTTTATTTTTATTAAAGCTTTTTATTTACAAAACATATGCATGGGTAATTTTCTTTCTTTTTTTTTTTTTTTAATAACTTTATTGACAGAACCCATGCCAGGGTAATTTTTTACATTATCCCTTGCACTCACTTCTGTTCCAATTTTTCCCCTCCCTCCCTCTACCCCTTCCCCCAGATGGCAAGCAGTCCTTTATATGTTAAATAGGTTACAGTATATCCTAGATACAATATATGTGTGCAGAACCGAACATTTCTCTTGTTGTACAGGGAGAATTGGATTCAGAAGGTAGAAATAACCCTGGAAGAAAAACAAAAATGCAAGCAGTTTATATTCATTTCCCAGTGTTCTTTCTCTGGGTGTAGCTGCTTCTGTCCATCCTTGATCAATTGAAACTGAGTTAGATCTCTTTATTGAAGAGATCCACTTCCATCAGAATACATCCTCATACAGCATCTTGTTTAGGTATATAATGATCTCCTGGTTCTGCTCATTTCACTTAGCATCAGTTCATGTAAGTCTTGCCAGTCCTCTCTGTGTTCATCCTGCTGGTCATTTCTTACAGAACAATAATATTCCATAACATTCATATACCACAATTTCCCAATCATTCTCCAATTGAGGGGCATCCATTCATTTTCCAGCTTCTAGCCACTACAAGCAGGGCTGCCACAAACATTTTGGCACATACAGGTCCCTTTCCCTTTTTTAGTATCTCTTTGGGGTATAAGCCCAGAAGAAACACTGCTGGACCAAAGGGTATGCGCAGTTTGATAACTTTTTGAGCATAGTTCCAAATTGCTCTCCAGAATGGCTGGATGTATTCAGAATTCCACCAACAATGTTATCAGTGTAAAGTAACTTTTTCTATATAGATCCAGCTTCTTTATCATTACAGAACTCCATGAGCAAGGTATTGCTGTATCTGTTTACTTGTACCCAGTCCAATATTTGTCATTTATCTTTTTTGTCAAATTTTCCAGTAGGATTTTAACATAAAACGCAAAATGCAATTACTTTTGTTTGTATTTTTCTAATAATTATTATTGATTTGGAACATTTTTAAATACAGCTGCTGATAGCTTGGATTTCTTTGATATTTTTGTCCATATCCTTTTCATATGCTTTATATAATATAGAAATAAGACTTTTACCGGAGAAAGTTGCTACAAGGATTTTCTGGATTTTACTTTTTAAAATTTTTGCTACATTTTTTATGTAAAAACTTGTGCAGTCAAAATTATCCATTTTACCTTCTGTGATCTTATCTATATATTGTTTGATCGTCTCATCTAGAAATAGTACAAGTAATTTTTTCTTTGCTCTTCTAATGTGATTGTTGGTGGGACATTTATATGTAAGTTGGGATGTGGCATGAGATCAATAAGTCAGCCTAATTTCTGCCCTTCTGTTTTCTAACTTTCACAAGTGTATACTAAAGCTGTCCCACTGGTTGACTTTTTAAATTTTTTAACCAATATCAAATCATCTCGTTTCCTTGGAGATTTTTGACTTTTTGCTCTTCCAGATTGATTTTGTTATTTTTTTTCTAGCTGTATAAATTAATTCTTTGGTAGTTTATGTTATTGAATAAATAATTTAATTAGCAATATCAATTTTATTGGCTTGACCTTCCAAGGATATTTGGTATATTTCCTTATTTAGGAGTGTTTTTATTTTTGTCATTGGTTTTCTGGAATGTGTTGTACCTATATTTATATGACTGCTGTTGATTGATAGACTTCCAATTCCATTTAGTAACTATTTTTAATGAAATTTCTTTTTTCTAAAATGTCTTCTTGCTTAATTTTTTAAGTTCACAAGTGCTAATTATGCTGATTTATTTTGCATCCTACAACTATGCTGAAGTTATCCTTTGTTTCATTTTTTTTTAATTTATCTCTGTAAGGTTCTGTAAGAAAACCCTTAACACCTGCAAAAAAGTGATAGTTTGTTTGTCTTTTTTGCCAGTTTCTTTTTTCTATCTGTTACTATAGGTAATAACATCTTTCAGAAATATTAATTTATTCCACATACCACCTTTTTTGCATGGGAAGAGCTAGAGGTTTTAGGATAGTATTTTTATAGTTCTGGCAGTTGATAATATAGGAACCAGTCTATGCAATGCAACCTGCTTTCTTCCTTGTTATTGGAGAAAGAATCTGCAATTAAAGAGGATGGTAGTCTGTCTCAATAAAAGGGATCCTACTGTGCATCCCCAGCAAAATTTCTTGAGTCATTTTGTGTAAATGGTTTTTTCACTGATAACTTTTAACACTTTTACACTTTTAAATTTCTTTTTGTCTTCTGGATTCATTGGGAATTGGCCTATATCAAGTGCATGATGTAGGAGTGCAATTTCTTTTAAAGGATTTTTTGAGTGTGAGTGGGAATTGATGGAAAATTTTAGTCACATTGATCATGTGACCTGGAACATTTCTCTTATCCTGCTAATTTGAGAAGTGAATTATTTTCTTTTCCATCTTAACTTTTGAGAGAGAATTTCAAGTTTTTAAGAAAGGCTGATTTGATGCTGCCTTAAGATATTTCACCTGAGGTAATCAAAAGTTGGAAGATCTGAATTATGCTATGGTTTCCACTTCTTAGTCATGTAAAGAAGTTTTCCTGAGTAAACTTAGAATTTCAATACTGGTATGAGGAAATTGTAGTAGTAGAGATGAGAATATTCAAGTTTTATGTCATCATTTTCAAATCCTAGCTGGATAAAAAAGATTAACAAAGTTTTTATGGGATCTTTGGCTAGGTGATCCATTTGAATAAATAGATCAAAAATATTATTTAAGCTCATAATAATACACATAGCTGCTTCTCTCTTGCTTAAAACTTTATTTCCTCAAGCTAATTAAATAATCATAATCACTGTAAGTCCTTTACTTCAAAGCCTAGGAAAGCTTGATGTTAATTTTTTTCCCTATATATTGATAGTTTAAAAAGAAAAACGAAATCTGAATTGTCAGGTCATAATTTGTCTGTACTCTGGGCATTTTTCATATATTGTTTTACTTGGATGTTTAAGTCTGTGAAGTTTCTCTTAATTCACTTACAGAATGAAGCAGAAAGAGACTTTGATAGCAAGAAAATCAAACTGGAGAAAGAAACCAAATTCTCGTCATCATATGCTCACAAAGACTCTAGTAAACAAAGGTGAGTGTAAAGATGAACACACTAAAAAATGAAATGATCCATTATTATATAATGGCTTCCATTTTTTCAATTCTGCAAACCTAAAATTGGTCATCTTAGCCCCATCTTTGCTCATCTTTTAAATTTCTAAGTTACATTCTTAATTCTAAGAATTTAAAATTCTAAGTTACAACAACATTACATTGTTGACACACAATACTTCCCAACAGACACCTCATCAAACTTAGAAAATATATCCCCTGAAAAAGTTAGTTGTTCTTAGAGCTCAGTTTTAATGAGACTGTCTAGAACAATGTGTGAAAATATATTTGTTTGAAGTTATGCAATAACACTCATTAAAATATACTGAATGTGATTCACTTTGGTTGTACATATATACAGAAACATATTGCTTTTGCTTGATATTATTTTGTTTCTGAGGATAATTTTTATGCAAATTAACAAGTTTACATTGCTGTAAATTTGGGAATATTAGAAATAAAAAATTCTCTTTCATAGAAATGAGATATATATGTATCTTGGAAATTATCCTTTTTATTCATGTAAATTCTATATGTAGTTAATATTTTCCTTTTTTCTAGTATTACACATTTTAAGAATTATTGAATGCATATTCTGTTCTCTCTTTTTTTAAAATTCCTATTGCTACTCTTTAGGCATCTGAACTGTTAAATTAAGGAATTGATAAGCCTCCCTTTTAATCTCTTTTGTAAAATTGTTTCAGAATAATCTTCCTAAAATACAATACATATTGTAAGTATTCTTTGGGAAAATGCCACAGTGTTTAAGATATTTTTGATGGGGAGCAGATTTTTAGACTGGGAGATGACTTGGAAAGAAATTGCAATAGGTAAGGCATGAGGTTATCAAAAAGCTCGAGTTAATATGGTAATAGTGGAAGAGGCGACAAATTGGAAAGATTTGGGTTTTGTTAGGACTTGAGGAGAGGGAGTATTCATCAATGATGCCAAGATTTCTAGCCTAGTTTAATATTTTTTTTAAAAGTTTTGGATGTTAGTATTTTAATACAGAAGTGAGGAAAAGGAACTAATTTGGTAGAAACTTGTTTGGGAATTTGTTGTGTTTGAGGTACAGGTTGGAAGATATCCACAAAGAAATGTCCAAAACACTAAATCTAAGATTGGCTTTTGTTTATACGGCTAGAACTATGTATTTAAAGTGTCCCTTTTAGGTAATGACAACAAAAAGTGATGTTGTTTTATTTTTACCAGTATAAACTTTAAAGGAAAATGTTAATTTTTTAAAAATATTAACACAGCTAGTAACTTATGTGAAGCTATTTTTCACCCATATATTTCATTTCCACAATTCTGCTAATTATCAGAAACTCCCAAAGAGGTAAGAACTTTCCTCATAAATAAAAGCAACATGTATTTGAATCACATACCATACTTACTTCCTCTTATTTTATGGGTCAAAAATTGGGTACAGAGGAAATGATATTGGTGGCTAAGTTCACTGCGTAATAGATTTTATGCTTTTTCTATAAGCTTCTGTTGTTGTCAAGTGGTAATCTAATATTTTAAAATATTGAAGTGTTTTAACTTATTTATTTGCTTTAGTCAGATACTCCTTCCCTGTCTCCTTTTCTATTCTCTCTTTTCCTTTTTCCTCCTCCTCACTTCCCCCCTTCTCCTATTTCCTTTGGTGATTTTAATTACACTATTACTCTTGTTCTTTTTATTATTTCCATTGTTTTAGAAACTGCATATTGCTGTCTTGTCTCTGCTTACTACAGTCTCCATGGATATGCCTTCTCATATTCCTCTGAATTCTTTATATTTGTCATTTCCAGATAGTTATAGTAATATTCCATTAAATTTCTTTTCTGCATTTTGTTTAGCTATTTCCTACTCAGTGAGTGTCTCTTTGCTTCTAAGATCTTTGTCACAACAAAAAGTCATGCTTTAAATAATTTTGATGTACATGAAACCCTTTAAATCTGACTTTAACCTCCTTGATCCATATATCTAGATGTGAGATCTCTTGAGTAAAAGGGTCATTTTTTTAAAAAACTTCATTCTAATTTTTGTTCTAGAATGAGATTATCTAGGGTTACAAAAATCCCCTGAGATTTTCTTTTTCTCTTAGTAGATTCTTTTCTGTCTTTTATTTATATATCTAAAGCACATAAAATAAGACTTCTTACAGGAGTTTTTTCCTTATTCTTTTCCACCTTGTTTAATTGAACAGTTATTTTGACTACAGCAACTTTTTCTTAATTTAAGTATAACTAGCTGGTCCAGCAGCTAATATCATAGCCAGATTTAGTTTAGTGTGGTATTCTTCTCCAGATTGAAGCCCTCCTCAGACTTCGTGAAGAAAGAGCTACCACCAATACCACCTGAGTCTCCTTCCCACAAACCAGCCAAGAATGTACAGAAAAGACCAAGGAATGAAACCTCCCCCTGTGCTCAGGGGCACTCCAAAAGTACTAGCACCACTAAAGATAGCCATAAAGATTCTTCTTCTAAACATAAGAGAGAGGAAGGAAAGCCTTCTGGAAATTCTACAAGTAATAAAGTGAGTACAGATAATAATGAATTGTTAAAATCTAGATAATACTATGTTTTCTTTGAAAAGTATATCTAACAAAAAAAAGCCTGTATGTGAGTGTATGTTATTATATATTATTTTACATACACATTTTATTACATACATATGTAATTTAATTTTCCAAACAAGAGAATATAGCTGTTAGATTTCTCAAATGTAAGTGTAACAACCCAGGTTGTCTGTCACACATCCACATTTTCTGACTGATTTTTTTTTTTTTTAATTTGAAGACTTCAGGCTGGAAAGAGGTATATATCACATATACTACTTAAAATCACATAGAAGCTATTTTATCTTAATTGGAAAATAAGGTTTTTGGGATATATTAACTATTCTAGGTTTAACTCTTTAGGAATTGTTATCATTTTGCTTTTATATCATCTATTCTTCTTCCAAGAAAACTATTTCTTAGAATAACATGCTTGCAAAACTTAACTAGCAAACAAAAAAGTGATGTGATTGTTACATATCAATAATCTTTGCAAACAATTGAGAAGATGTTTTCTCTTAATTTTTCTTGGGGAATAAACTGGTTCAATATAATTTTGAAACATTTAGTTGTAACTATTTTGTTGCTTTTCTGTCTACTACATTTTATATTTATTGTATATATTGTTTTCTCATTACTTCCTTTTGAATCAGTTCTGTTACATTGTTTCTTATAGCATAGAAATATACTGTTAGATTCGTGCAATTTTGTAACATTCCCTAATCATTGAAAATTACTTTCAGTTTTTTCTTACCACAAAAAGTGCTGTTGTATATGGGCCTTTATTTTTATCACTCATCTTCTTATGTATATACCTGGCACAGTACTCTCTGGGTCAAAAGTACTTAAATGTTTTAATCACTTTCTTTGCATTATTCCAAATTCTTATTTAGAATGATAAGACAATTCCTTTCATATCTTTACCAGCCATCCGTCATTATCCCCATCTTTCCACAACTCTTCTAAGTTAGGCTATTAATTTTGGTTGTTGTCATCCTTATAAATAGTTATAAAATGAATTCTCTTGAGTGTTCCCTTAGTGATTTGGAACATTCTTTTTGGTTGTTAATAGTTTGCAATTCTTTTGAGAATTCTTTGCATCCTTTGTTCATATATTTATTGGGGAGTGACTTTATTATGTCACAAAGATTTTTCCCTCAGTTGATTCCTTCTTAAGTGTCGACCTTTTCTCTCCCTCATTTTAAGTATTTTGAACATTTCCCAATAAACAATACAGTAGAGAGATGTTCGTGATTGTACAGATTTTTTGGGGTGAGAAGAGATCAGTTGGAGTGACTTGCACTGGGTCACACAGCTAGTTAGTGCCTCTAGGCTTCTCCTGCCTCTAGGCTAGTCCTCTATCCTCTGTATTACTTAGCAACCCCCTACAAATCTCATATTATATACTGCTTGCTCTCCTTTTAAAGTATATAATTAATTCAACATGTTACTTACAAAATTGTCTTTAGGATTGAAATAACTTTTGCCAAGTAAATCTTGAATCTATATTTTTCAAGAAATGCTCCCTCTTCAGTCCTTTATAGTCTACAATTAGAGTTTACGTTTATCTTCTAAAGTCATTTAGTATTATTTTCCTTCACATTATTGTAATGGTCTTGTTTTCCTAGTTTTCCCTATTTTTATAAAAAATCTTGCCATGTTGCTCTAATTTCATTTAATTCAACACTTTTACAGTGCAATAATATAGTTATATTCATAGACCTCATTTTGTTCAGCCATTCCCTATATTCCTTCCAGTTCTCTAATACTATCCATATTTCTGGAAATCTCTCTAATGTATTTTAATCTTCTTGGTACTAGTAGTAGTACCAGTAGTACTAGCAGTATCATAGGATCAAAGGATATTTTTGTACTTTGGAGTGAATTTTCCCATGCAATTCCAAATTGTTTTCCAGAATAATTGGATAAATTTACAAGACCACTATTGGTGCATTAGTGTATCTTTCTTCTCATACCCCTCCAACAAGAACCATGTCTGTCTTTTTTGCCTATCTGATGAATATGAAATGAAGCTTTAATTCTTTTATTTATCTGCATTTCCCTCAAAGTGATTTGGAGCAATCATTTATATGGTTGTGGTTATTGTAACATTTCTTTGGCCATGTGTCTATCTATATTCTTTAAAAATTTGGTTTTGCAGAATTATAGATTTAGAAATAAAAAATACCTCAGAGGTTATTTAGTCCAATCTTTTCATTTTATAAATAAGAACATTAAAAACCAGGGGAATTAAGTGATTTATTGCAGATGGGATTTTAACGTAGGTTTTCTAGCTCTAGATCCTGGGGCACAAGGGGAATTTTTCTTGTTCTACCATTTATATCCAATATGTGTTTTATATGACTTTTCCATATTGCTATAGTCTAATGTTTGAATCTTAATGATTTATAATTTCCTTGCTACCCTCTTCTCTACCCCACACACCCTCTTTTAAAAAATTTTATTTATTTAAAACTTAAATAGGAAAAGAAAACAGCCATATGAATAGCAGAACACAAGAGGATTAAAACTATAAAGCGATATGTTTATATTTTTAAAAAACTTATATAGTAAATATTACACATTGTGTTCAGAGCTGTCCATTTTTTCTTTGTTTCCTTCTAGGGTATTTTTTTGGTTTGTTCTTTCTCATATACTTTTTACTTTGTTCTCTTCCTCTCCCTTCCTTCCTCTCCTCCCCTCCCCACCAAGAAAATTACAATTAAGCATGGATACACACAGATATCTATAACAATATGTACATTTGTATAATACATTTTTTAAATACATACTATTCTTGTTTTTCTGAAGGTGAAAAATATCTTCCTTCATAAGGGCAAGTCTTTCCACATTTCCCCCCAACTTATCATTTCCTGTACTACAGCAATATTCCAACCTTAAAATAAGTAGTTATTTTAAATAGTATAAAACAGTATGGGCTAATATGAGTGACATATAATATAGTTTCTCTACTTTTTTTTTGTTTAAATCTATTTTAGCTTTAACTTTTCTTGCTATCATGATTACTAACCCTGATTTTTCAAATTTAATAAATTCCACTCTTCCTCTTTATTATTATATTTGTATGTATCTTTTTTCACCCTCATTTTTAAGACTAATTGAATCTTTGATATGAATTTGAAGGTTCCTTTGTAATTTTTAGAATAAAGCAAATTTTCTATGTACCCAGTAAAATATCTGAAATATTCAGAAAATTGCTATATTTTATAAATTGACATAAGATAATTAAGTAACTGTATCTGAGATTATAAAATTATTTAGATGATCTCTTCATTCTGTACTTCACTTTCAATATTTAAATGTGGTCTGAAATAGTAAAAGGTGAGAAAGAGAGACACAATATTTTAATTGTTTTTTTTTCCTAAAAGCAAATGAAATTACATATTACTCATTTATCACCCAGAGTGAGTAAATTTGTAGCAGTTTCACTATTACTATTTTAAACATTTATCATTTCTATTATTTGGGTTTTTTTACTCACTCATTCTTTAGAATGTTATTACTTAGTTTTCATTTAGGTCTGTATCACATGCTCCTGGTTCCTTTATTCATTATGATTTTTGTTTCCTTGTAGTCTTAAAAGACTACCTCTGAGAAGGGAATAATTTCATACTATTAATTCTGTTATATGTCAGTATCTTTAAAAGTTAACCATTGTGACATGGCTTTTTAATCTGTTTAATATAGTCAGTTTTTCATTGTTGAGGTTATGATGCCTTTGACAGTAATGTAGGTTACCAAGGTTAAAAGACCCCACTTTAACAACTGCTCTTGAATCTTTCTCCAAAAATATTAATTCTCAATAGAGGCAGTCAAATTCAGAAGACTGTGTTTTGTGACTATACCTCAGAAGATCTGTTGATCTTGTTTGTGTTTTTTTGCTTATCCTTTATTCCTCTTCAATCTTTGATTTGTTTCTTCTGATCATTCCCAAATCGCCAGTTACTTCCTTATAATTATTGGGTTTTCTTTATAATTGTAAAAATGAATTTTATGAAGAAAACATTTTGTTTTGTTTGAAAACATTATTTTAAAAGAGGCTCTTTCATTAGAGTCAAGAAACTGGAAACTGAGTGGATGCCCATCAGTTGGAGAATGGTTTGAAAAGTTATGGTATATGAATGTTATGGAATATTATTGTTCTATAAAAAACAATCAGGAGGATGATTTTAGAGAGGCTTGGAGAGACAAGCAGAACCAAATCATTGTATATGGCAACATCAATGTTATATGACCATGAATTCTGATGAACGTGACTCTTTCCAACAAAAGAGATGATTGATGCTAGTTCCAATGATCTTGTGATGAAGTTATCCAGTTGCACCCAGAGAAGGAGGACTGTAGGAACTGAATGTGGATCACAACATGGCATTTTCCCTCTGTTTGATGCTGTGGACTTGCATTTTGTTTTCTTACTCATTTTTTTTTCCTTTTTGATCTGATCTTTCTTATGCAACCAAAGAATTGTATAAATATATTAGAGGGGTTAAAGATACAAAAAAAGGTGGAGTCTCTAATTTTGCGGAGCTAGTTTTTTTTAACACTAATTACCTATAGTGTACAGCTCTCCTAAAAGTGTTAGTGGTAAGGGCCTTATCTCATCCTCTTTTATATGTCACCTCTCAACAATCTTTTAAAGTAGATGCTATATTATCATCCCCATTGTACAAACAGGATAACTGAACTAGCCCAGGATTATTTAGCTAATAAGCATTTGAAGTGGGATTTTTGGTCAAGTCTAACAATTTCTATCATATAGCTACCTCAGTTCCCTATGTCTGGGTAGTTGCTTCATATCACTGTCCAGGTCAGGCCCTGCTCTTCATAAATTGTACCTTCATGTTCTGTTCTTACTTTTTTGCCATTCCAAAAGGATAAGGAAAACTTGAAAGCCTCTCAGCTACCTTTCTTCTAGAGTCTTGCCTCTCATTATCTGGGCTGCCCTTTCCCTCTATCTAAGAAAAGTTTTCTCTCTCATACCATACAATTGCTTTAAAATGAGAATTGAAAGGCAGTTGTGGTTTAGAATTTTCCTTGATGTCAACGAAATCTTGGATTCCAATTTTGCCTTAGTGCCCAAATAGTTCTGTAAAACTAAATTGTAAAGCAGGTACCATTCTACATTGGTAAAGAGTTTCTTCAGCCAGAATTCCTGTACTAATAAAGTCATGATCTATTTATCCTTCCCTCCATGCAATGAAGAAACAAAGATTTTCCCTTTAAAGTAGAATATTAATTCATTGTTTCAAAAAGATCCTCACTTTCCAACTTTATGTTCTTATCTAACTTGAGCCACATGAAAACAGAGATTTCATTTCATCTGCTTTTATTACTTTCTACTATTTGGTCAACTTGGATATTAAGTATTCTGTTGAATTCTTAATTCTTTGAAAGGGGTAATTAAAATTTTTCCCTTTTTATGGAGAGTGGATTTTTTTTTAATGTTGAGGCTTTAACATTGTTTTAAGAATACTATCTATCGTTTTCTACTCTTCAGAATATCATTCCAAATTTTCTTTTTAATTTCTAGATTGATCTTCCATGGACCTCGTAATCTTTTTCTATTCTGTTTGGTTTTCCATAGAGTGTTTTCCATAGAGTATTTTCCTTATTGCCTACAAAAATTTTTCTTTAGTGTTATGGTTTTGACATTTGACTAATACGTTATTTGGTAAAATTGGGGTCTTTTTCCTGTCCTGTGGGTTTATACAATCTATACATTTGCCGTCTACTTTTTATATAATTGCTTGTTTTTCTTTTCATGAATTTTTTTCTAAAAGTTTTACAATTTCTTGTTCTTATTTTGTAAGAACTTTGTTTTTCCTTATTGATGCTCTATTTTTCTTTCAACTTTTACGTTTTTGCATTCTGATTCTTTTTTTCTTTTTAAATAATTTACTTTAGTGAAAAATGTTGTGTTTTCTTCTTAACTTTTAGCTTCTGCTTATATTTTTTCACTGATTACTTTCTGAACCATTTTGGAAAGCTTTATTTGACATTACCTTCACGTCATATCAAAGACTCTTTCAGGATTTTTTTCTATTGCCTTCAGATTTCCCACAGGGACTTTTAATTTAGATTCGTTTTTTGTTTTTGTCCGTGAAGATGACTTTTTATTTAAATTTTTTATATACTGTCTTCTTGTTCAACTTGAATTTGCCTTTATCAGTCACTCCACTGATTTTTAGATCATGTGTATCATGAACTGTGCTTTACTTAATCACCTGAAGATTGTGCTCTTTCCTATTACTTGTTCTTTGTGGAATCACAGAGTGCACCAGACTTTTGCTCTTTAAAGTTTGTGAAATACTGATTACTTTGTTATTTCAGCAGTCTCAGAGGCCACAAATGTTGGATTTCTTCTCTACTTTTCCCATTCCTAGTCTTCTAGGTTTGTTTCATGCTTTCTAAGATTTAATTTTTTTCACATTGATCCAAGAAGAGTAGGAGCTGGGGAATCTGGGGTAGATGGATTCTACTTTTACTTAATGAATTCTTTTGATCTGCTGCTGTTTTTTTTAATAGCTGTAAACATCCTTGTACT
Organism: Antechinus flavipes; assembly: GCF_016432865.1. Classification (NCBI taxonomy): domain Eukaryota; kingdom Metazoa; phylum Chordata; class Mammalia; order Dasyuromorphia; family Dasyuridae; genus Antechinus; species Antechinus flavipes. Next base: position 156,568,630 of record NC_067403.1, on the reverse strand, counting down.
TTTGGCTCCTCCCTCCTCATTTTACTTCACCTTGGCCTCCATATTCCTATGTAAATATATCCTGTGCCACAGGGCTGCTTTGCTTTCTGAAATTCAGACTACCCTATGCCAATGAATCAGTAGGCTATGGGAGGAGGGAAAAGGCCAGAGCAGCAGAATGGACTAGGGCTCAATTCATAAAAGGGACATCAGTGCCTAACATTGTTGACTTCAACAGACTACCATGTTGGGAGCTAGCCAGGGGGAAGACTGTAGAAGAGCTGGAGCAGCAAAATAGAAATGCCAGGAATACTATATGTTTTTTTTTCTGTTTCAATTATCCTGAATTTTTCTCAAAATTTAAAAAATACTTTTTTCATTTATGGATTAAAGAACGCATTTCCATAACGAAGTCAACAAAACAGACGATTATAAAACAGATGATTATACATGAAACTGCAAATTTACTCAATAACTTGTCATTTCTTTCAAATATACAACAAAGTTAATATGTAAATTTTGTTTTTGTTCTCTTCCCCCCTTTTTGCCCTAGAGATGGCTATTATTAGTCACAAATAAGTATATGTATGTAAAATTATTCTCAGCATAGTTCTTTTATCAATTATTTCTCTGGGTGCATTATTCCTCATATTTAGCTTGCTCTAGTGTATTTGCTTTGTATTTGAGATAGAAGACTTTTAAGCTTTCTTTGCGTTTGGTCTTAACTATCTTCCTAAGATTCCTCCCTTTCTCTTCCTGTTTGACACTGTCAAATTATGTGGGACTGTCAAAATTATGATCATATTCATAATTACTGGAAGAAAATTTTAATAGTAGCTATGCTGATAAATTATGTTATATCTTTTAGTCTAATAGGAGTGAAAAGAATCAATAAATAACCTAGGATTTTTTAATGATCAGAAAAATCAGTTCTTGGATTTAGCCAACTTTATTTGGTGTTTAGTTTCACCTTTATTTTTCACTTCTGAAGATTGATTTCAGAACTCTGAACTGAAATACTCAATTCTGAACTGCCTTATTTTTCTAGGCATCTCCAGGTGATCTTTTTCCTGTGCCTTCTTTGCCAAATGGTAACTCCAAGCCCCCAAAGCATCAAGTCAAGCTTGAAAAGTAAGAATTTGAGTAGTTTGGGATTTTTAAGTTAGTCTCAAAAAGTGCACCTAAATCCTGTGGATTTTTGTGTACTAATTTGTGGTGGTGTTTTTTTTCTCCCTTTCAGACAAGTTGCTGCTTTTCACCTGAAGGAAGCCAAAAAGTTAAAGCACAAGGCAGAGTCAATGGTGAGTGTTCTCTTGCCTCTCTTCTGATCATATTTCCCCTCTGTTTTTAAGGGTTCAGCGTCTTTTAGTATTTTTAATCCCAAGTTCTTATGAAAATTATAACAGGTTCCTTTAGACTAGCCTTACATGAGCATTTGTGGAAAGTACAGATTTTAGAACTAAAATTACTGACAAATTTTTATTCCCTTGTTGATTTTTTAAAAATGTGCACATATTTTCTTTCGTTTTATATATATATCTCAGCATCTCCAAAATTTCATTACTCTGTGATGTATAAGAGGATATAGTTTCTGGGTAATTAATCCTTTTGGTAATCATGGTAGCATGTAATTAATAAAGACACAAATACCTAATAACCTCATGGAATCCACACAATGCTTTTATAATCTTGGAAGAGTGAGTTTACCTGAGAGTACCAACATCTAATGAAAGAGAATAATATTCATTCTATAATATTCATAATGAGAGGTGGACCTATTCTAATAAGGGGGTGAGGAAAAATGCCTTTGATTGTGTCCTTTACTTCCAAATCATCTCTTGCTTTAGGCAATCTAGACAAAGGTTCTGTCATTTCCCTGGACTTCTCTGTGTAGAACACAATGGACTGGAATTCACCATAAATTCTTTGTTAAGTTTTCTATTTGAGGAAGCAACAACTCCACCTAGATTGAGATAGTTTTAAGTGAGGCAAATTTTGGGGAAACATCAGGGATTACTCCAGTAATTTGTCATTTAATAATCATTTAAATTCAAATGTCTGGAATACTCAGAGTACAAATTCAAATTACTGTGCAAACTGGATCATTACTATACCAACTCCAGTCTAAAGAATATAAATCCAATTCAATTCAACAGGTATCTGTTATATACGATATACATGACACAATATAGGAGACTTCACATTCTGAACCACAGTGGATCTAGGCTTATAAGTCATTTCCATCCTAAAAGCTAGAATTAGTTTCCTGAAGCAGTTTTATTGTAGGAGTGATTTTGGTTACTGTAATGAGCACTGGGAATACCAAAAAAAAAAAAAAAAAAAAAAAGCCTCTTTCACACTTAAAAAAAGCTACCTTTCAAATAGCTCAAAATCTAATGGGTAAGACTATATATAAACTATCTACAAATCAGGAAAAATTGGAAATAATCAACAGAGTGAAGGCATAGATAAAAGAGTATTAGAGAAGATTTTTGTTTAAGGTAGAATTTGAAGTGATACTTAAGGGAAGCCAGGAAGTTAAGATGTGAAGTAAGAAAAATTCAGCCGTGAGTATAATTAATCAGTATGGAGTCAAAATGGTATACAGTTTCTGGTAAGAAGGCATGAAGGGCAGTAATGTGCAAATAAGGAGATTGGAATATATAAGAGTGATCCAGTTTTCTTTTCTTTCTTTCTTTTTTTTTTTTTTTTTTTTGATTCACTCATTTTTCATTTGTGTCCAACTCTTCTTACTCCATTTGAGGCAGAAATACTAGAGTAGTTTGCTATTTTCTTTTCCATCTTCTTTTACAAGTGAGGAAAATTGAGGCAGATTGGGTCCAGGGTTACACAGCTATTAAAAGTGGCTAGATTTGAATTCAGGAAGATGGGTCTTTCTAACTCTCGAGCTTAGTAACACTCTATCTATGACCTAGGATTTAAAAAACAAATACAGAATTTTATATTTGATCCTGGAGGTAATAAGGAGCTATTTATTTCTTCAATAAGGAGATGACATGGTCAGATCTATGCTTTAGGAAAGATCATTTTGAAAGGTGAATAGAGACAAATAGCCTGGAGTGGAGGAGACAAACCAGCAGGTTATAACAATGGCATAAGGTGATGAAGGCCGTATTAAGGGGGTCAGTGTTGGAAGTCAAGAGTTGTTACAAAAGTATAAACATCAAGACTTCATTATTGGTTAGATTGGGATGGGGGCGGGGGGGGGGGGGAAGGTGAGGAAGGTGAGGGAATGAAAAGCCATGGTTGTGAATTTGGATTACTGGAATATTCCAATGACTGCCTAGTACCCTTGACGGTTATAGGGAAGCTAGCAAGTGGAGAAGATTTTTGGGAAAAGATAAATAAGTTCAGTTTTGGACTTGTTGAATTTAACGTTAAACTGGATATTAAGTTTGAGATGTCTGTTTATCAATAAGAGATTTGAGACAGGAGGTCAGAAGAATAATGAAGGATGAACAGATCTGAAAATCATTTGCATAATGATGATAATTGAATCCATGGGATCTAGGGTAAGATTACCAAATGAAATATAAATAATGTGAGAAGAGCAGAGGGTCCAGGACAAAGTTTAGGGGACATTCTCACTTTGGAAATTCCTTTTAAGGAGACTCAAATGGGAGTGGTCAGTATCATAAAAATCCAAGAATTATGTAAGTTTAAAGGAAAAAGGGGTGATCAGCAATCCCAAAGACTACAGAGAGATCAAGAAAAATTAGAAATAGGGGGAGGGTTAGATTTGGGATTTAAAAGATAATATTGAAAGTTTTGATGAGAGCATTTTCAGTTTAATGATAAAATTGAAAGATAGGTTTTAGAGTTGAGAGTGAAAAGTTAGAGAGGCAATGATTTGTAGATGAATTTTTTTTAAGATGAATCCTTTAGTCCCAATAGGGAACACAATGGTAGCAAAAGTGGATAACTCAACAGAGAGTTTAAGTATGTATGAGGATGGTTGCTGAAGAAAATTTAGTGGTGTGAGAAGTTCACCTTGGCGATGAGAATGGCCACCTTACGTGAAACAAAGGTAAAGACAGAGATTGGAAGAAGGCATCTGAGTGATAAGGAAAATAAAAGAAAATTTAATTTTCCAATGTAACATGAGCCACAGCTCTCAGATGAGAAAAAGTGGAATGAAGGAGGGATAGAGGAAGTGGGACGAGAAATGAAAAGTTACGAAAAAGCCATTATAGTGAGTGGGATTGAATTGTTGACAGTTATGTAAAGGGCTTGCTTTGCTTCAGTGAAGTTTGAGATTGAGATTATATATAACATTAAAGAATTATTATGGTGATAGTGAAGTTCAAGACAAACCCTGAAGAGGAGAATAAGCTCCAAAGAATCATAAAGCTTAAGCAAAAATTCAATTAAGAATTCTAGAAAGAGTTAAAATTAAAAGATTTAAAATGTGTTTATATGAGAGCACTAGAGGAAAACATTTTGAAAAAAATGAGAGCTATGGAATAAAGAATTTGAAAGGTAATTTTACAGTTAGACAGAAGCTATATACAAATCCTTGCCCATGCAACACCTTGAAAATCAGAATGGACCTCTTCAAAAATCCAATGACCACATAAGATAATAAAAATATTAAAGCAAAGTGAAACGCTGAAAAAATAGAAGAAAAATACATGATTTCTAAGTAAAAGCACAAGTAACATTGAAAACAGATGCAAGAGAAATTTTAGGAAGCATTGGACTAACTGAATATTATGCCTGGGGGAAAAATGAGCTTAGATACCTGTTTTAGGAAATCTTGAAAGAAAATTATCCAGAATTTTTGTAACTTGAAGGCATAGTAGAAATAGTGATCCAAAATGAATTCCTAAATGAAATTCCAAAATGAATTTAGAGTTTCTAGGTCAAAGAAGTACTGCAATGAGCCAGAAAGAAAAAACTGAGAAGCACAATCGAGATCACACATGATTTAGCAACCTCTTTTCCAAAATATTAAATCTTGAAATATCTGCCATCTGGCAGAATAAATAGACAATGAAAACTTAATTTATTCAGCACAACTATGTATAATGCTTTAGGGGAATAATGGATTTTTAATGAAATCAATTTGCAAACCTTTCTATTGAAAAGACCAGAAGTAGAAACTTTGAAGTTCAAACACAGGAATTCAGAGAAACATAAAAATATAAAACATGAATGAACAACAATAATTGTATAAAAAAAGAAATAAACTGCTTACATTTTAATATTGGGGGGGGGGATGCATTATCCCTCTGAGCCCTGTAATTATTTGGGGTCATAGAGGAAATCTAATTAGACAAGGACTAGGAATTATGCTCTTGATGATTTTAAGAGAAGAGTTGGCTAGTTAGCAAAAGAGGAATATGAGAAAGGAAGATTAGGGAAAATTGTTTCACAGAAGCAAGGTGCCCTAGTACATTGGTATAAACAAGAATAAAGTTGGGGGAGGGGGGAGTGACTTATACTTGAACCTCACTCATCTGAATTAGTCAAAGGATAGAAGAATGCACACAAACACATTTGGGCTTAGAAATACATTTTATTCAACATGAAAAAGGAAGGGAAAAGGAGAAGTAAGATGGGGTAATCATAAGGAGGGTAGAATAAAGGAAGAATTAATCCTAAGCAAAACAAATTCTATAAAGATACACAGAAATGTTGATATCTTTTTTTTGAAGTGGCAAAGAATGGGGAACTTTGAAATATCTTTTAGTCTAAAAATGATAGAATACTATTGCATTATTAAAATGAAGGGGATCCTTTTAGAAAATCTTGGGAGGACTTGTGTGTACTGATGAAAGTTTGTAATAATGACTACAATATCATAAAGATAAAGAACTTCGAAAGAATTACAAATTCTAATCATCATAATGACCAAATGTGATTCCAGAGAACAAATAGTGAAATATATTAATCATCTCCTCCTGATAAAGAAGTGAAAGATTCAGAATACAGAATAAGACTTTTTTTTTGTACAATTCAAATGCAGAAAATTTATTTCAATTTTGTGTATGCTTCCTTTTTTAGTTGTGTGAATGTGTTTGTGTTTTTCTGATAGTGAGATTCATCTGACGCTCCCATCTTCTTCCATGTTTGTATGTTCCTTTTCCTTTCACGTATCTCAAATATGACATTCCACCTTCTTTTTCCTACTGTCTCAACTAAAATTTTAAACTAAAACTTTCTGAACTAAATTGTTCCTTTATCCTCTCTTAACACCCTCAGAACAAAACTAGTTTACCCTGGGCCCTCTGTTTTGATTTTAATTCTCTCAGTAGGCTTTGAAGACAATAAAGTCTTTTTTTGAAAGGACCCCTGTTCTTTTTTTCCCCCTTATTAGAACTATTAGCACTATATTTTTCATACCCCTCTTCAAATGTTCAAATAAATTTACTTTTCGAGTTTTTTTTTTTTTCGCGTTTTCTCTGAACTTTTTTTTTTTTTTTTGCATTTCACAGATCTTATTCTGTTTTGATTTTTTTCACTAGAAATTCCTCTTCTATTAAAAAAAATACTTTTTTTTCCTCTATAGAATTATTCTTAAATTTGCAGAATTATAAGACTATCATTTACTTTTTGGAAGACTGTATTCCATACTTTTCTCTTTCTTAGAACAAAAAGTAATAGCTCTAGGTCCCTTACTACTGGAAGTACTTTTTTTTGAATTCTTGTGGGTTTTTTTTTTTTTTCTTTACTGTGGAAGTTTTAGGTCTTGACTTTCACATTCTTTGGGATTTTCCTTTTGTCTTTCCCCTTCTCCCCAAGGAGTTAGGTAGTATGTTTCTGTCATTACCTTGCCCTCTGGTTCTAATAGATCTTGGCATTTTTTATTTATGAGTGATTTGTGATAAATTTCATTTAGGAATCCCTTTTTTTTTAATCATGACTTTTTGAGTGCTTAATGATTGAGATTCTTAATCATTAACATTCCTCTGAGTTGGAACTCTTTTTTTTTTTTTTAAGTTGGTATGGTCAGAATTTTACATGAACACAACTAGTTTCTAATAATTTCTAAGAGAATATGATAACAGATTTCTGTAGTAGAATTTTAGTTTTTTTTACCCCTCAAGATTTTTTTTGAAACATTTAAATATGAAAAATACAGATGGATTTCTCCCTAATTGTTATTCTGCCCTCTAGATCCTTTATCTCTTTATCATAATGTATGTAGCATGATTCAGTAACTGGAATTGTGGTTGAACAGTACAGTGATATGAATTCAGCATGATAGCATTCTGTCACATTTATATATTATAGCTTATTCATTAATTTCTTACTCTATGGATACCTCCTCAAGTTCTACCTTAAATAAAAGTTAAAAATATTTTTATACATATTTAATTTTTTAATACTAATCTCTTTCTTAATCTTACTTCCCTCTAATTCCTCTTCCCAATTTTTTCTTTTTGAAGCAAACATATTTCTGTATCCAACTGTGTGTATATGTTCTTTTGACCAGTTAAAATGATAATGAGATTCAAGTGTCATCCACTCCCCTCAAATCCTCCTCATTTGTATGGATGTTTACTTTTACACGCTGAGTCTGTGAGATAATTTCCCATTAACTTCATTTCTCTTCATCTCGGTATAGCCCTCTTTTTCTTAAGATTAGCAACATTTGACAGAACTACTCCTAGACTTTGTTTAATTGGACTTCTTATGACTTCTGATGATGTCATTCACATCATCTAATCTAGGGGACATGTATCATCTCCACATATTTGATTGTAGGAATTTATCTTTGTTCATTCATGTTTACTTTTTTTTGTGCTTTTCTTCCTTTCTATGTTTGAACTTCAAAGTTTCTACACAGCTCTCTTCATAAGGAAATTCTCTAGTTTATTAATAGTCTCCATGTCCCCTTATAACATCATACTCAGTTTTAGTGGGCAAGCCTTCTTGACCTTTAAATCCCTATCCTTTTCCGTCTGATATATTCTGAGTTTTAAGTTCTTTAAAGTAGAGGCTGCTAAATTATGTGTGATTGTGACTCCTCATTATTCTGAAATTCTTTTTTATGACTACTTGTACTACATTTTCTATAACTTGGAAGCTTGGAATTCAGGTAATGATTTTTCTGAGTTTTCACTTTAGGATTTCTTTCAGGAGATGACTAATAGAGTCTTTCTACCTCCACTCTGTGCCCTCATTTTGATGATTGCTCCTTTCTAACATGAAAGTTTGGATGTGTTTTTCCACACTTCATCCACATTGTTTTTCCCATGATATTCTAGATCTTTTGTTTTCCAAATAAATTTGTTATTATTTTATCAAGTTGTGTAAAGTTTCCCCTTGATCATTTCATTGACATAGCATTAAAAGTCAATCTCTTTTCAGCCTAACAATGATTATGTTGTTTTTTGTTTTCCCTACAGTCAGACAAGGTTGGAAAAGCATTTAAGTACTTGGATGCTGTCCTGTCCTTTATTGAATGTGGAATTGCTTTAGAGTCTGAAAATCCAACATCCAAGTCAGTTTACTCCATGTTTTCAGACACTGTAGATTTCATTAAGTAAGTATAGTGACTTTGGCACATTCTTCCCCTCCTCTTCCTTATGTTTACTTTAACATATTTCTATTGAAATTTCTATTACAGTGGTAGTTCAAGATAATACTTTGGAATGAACTTGGAATAGACTTGGAATGAAAAATTCCATCCATTTACTAAAAGAGAACTATGGGGCCTGAATGTGGATTGAAGCATAGTATTTCCTTTCTTATGGTTTTTTTTTCCTTTTTGGTCTGATTTTTCTTGTATAACTTGACAAATATGGAAATGTATTTTTAAAAATTGCATATATTTAACCTATGTCAGACTTAAAGTCTTACAAAAATGAATTGAAAAATATCTTTATACCTAATTTGGAAAAATAAAATACTATTGAAATGTTTTTAAGAAGAAAAAATAAAAGAATTTTCTATTAGAACATGACTTTCCCTGGAACTTTAGTTTAAGAATCTTTTACATAATACCTGAACTTAAGTACTCAAGGAAAGGAAATACCACCAATATATGCAAAAAGTAATGGATAGTTTGGACAATGGATAGTTTGTGAAAGCTGCCTCTTACCATGAGTTCACCAAGTCTAGTTTTCTTCATTCCTTTCTTAGTTCTAATTCTAAGGTCTACTTTTTATTATCTGTTTTTTCACCTTTCTGAAGGGAAATTCTATAATACAGGAATTCTTGAACATTGGATTGAATTACTATCTCAAGCAGTCATAGTCAAAGTGACATACATCCTCATTCAGATTTTTGAATGACTTAAACCATTAGTGTTTCCATCAAACAACACTTATTAAGCACCTAAGAGTGTGAAGACTTTAATATATATAAAAGTGGCATAGACTGCCATATTGTATTAGCTGTACTATTATGATTTAAAATATTTTATGTATGCTGGCAAAAAAACTGAATTTCATAACATTTTAAAGTTTTTTATTCATCAAAATAGTGTCTAGATACTTTGGAAACACAATACATCTGTGCCTTGTAAGAAAACTCTTAAGCAATTTATTTACATGTACATATATAAAAAATGATGGTGCTTGGGATATACCTGCTTTATTTGATCTTTTTCCTCCAGGGAGCTCACAGGCATCAAGTTGGTATAGTGGCTAGAGCATTATACTTATAATCAGGAAGGCCTGAGTACAAATCCCTAGCCTAAAAAATACTTCCTAATAAATACTTAATTAAGTGTATGGCCCTCAATAAGATATATAACCTGTTTGCCTGAGTTTTCTCATTAAAAGTAGCTATCTTGCTGCATTGTTGTAATGATCAAATGAAATAATACTTGTTGCTTAGCACAGTGTCTGGCATATAGTAGGCACTATATGAATGCTTATTTCTTTTCCCTTCTTTCTCTCCGCTCCACCTCTGTACCCTTTCTTCTCCTCCCTCCTCCCTCCCCTCCCCCCAATCCCTGCCCATCTTTCCTCAGAGCCTCAAATTTGGAGATCTTGGTTTTACCTTTATCAAAAGCTGGGTCAATATTTGACTCCATGGATCATCATTTTTGTTGCTTTTCCTTCAACCTGCCTTCAGTGTTTGGCTCCAGGAAAATTTAATATGATGAGATTTTGTTTGATTTTCCTAACTCACTGGGTATGTTTCTCTGCTTCTTTACAGATTCATACTGTCATTAAAATCCTTTCCAGATTCCCCACCATCTACACAGGAAAAAATTTTCATTGTTTTATGGTGTGTACCTTTTTCACTCCATGTATTGCTTAGAATTTATTTTTGCATCATCTGAAGACCTATTATATGAAGAAAATTTTTCAAAATTTTAATTAAGGGTTTTAAAATTTTTTCTTCAAAATATAGTGTATTATAAAGAGAAGTATTAGTATGATGAATTAATCTGAAAGGGGTAAATCAAATTAAATGCTTAAACATTAAAATGCTTTTGGGACATGGTCAAATTTTATAAACTGATTGATAGCCAAATGATTTATACTTAGCGTTTAATAATTTGTAATATGTTCAATGAATATTCCCTCTATATTTTTATAAAACTCATTAGATACATATTTAAATATTTGCTATTTCAATAAATTTTCCTTTTTTGTGATATCCCTAGGAGACCAATATGTGTATATACATTTTTTTCTCTAAGATATGTTTCCTCTCTAGTATTTTATTTACCAAATTATACATATATATTTTTATTATTTTATAAGTGACCATTTATCTTGATCTTGCATTCTGTGGCCTTGATTTATTTTTAAATTTCATTAGTCAGCTCATTTCTATTTTCTTTTTATATGTAGCATGCGTTGTCAGTCCATTCTTTACATGGCAATGTTTCGTTGTAAGAAAGACACTGCAATAAAGTATTCTCGGACCCTTAATGAACATTTTAAGGTATATTGCAACTTATCTTTCTCTTCTTCTTTTTGACATTTTTTCCCCCAATACTAGGAGATCTAAATTTAATAGAGTTTGGTGATAATGCTTGGAGGTCATAAACTTCCCCTTCTTTATTGCAGAGTTCATTCAGAGCGGCACAGGCAGCTTCTTCAGGTGTCTCAAGGTAATTGCAAATCTCATTAAAATCTCTAAAACTGATCTTTACATTTACTACCTGGTCACACATTTTATACATATAAACATAAGTATCTAGCCTTAACTTTTACTTTTTAATTTAAAAAGTCATCAGATTCAGTTCATACTTATCTGTTCCTTGAACTTAAGTCATTATTTCCTTTATAAAATTCATGGTTTCATAAAAAATGTTCAGGACATTACATTGAATTTCATAGTTGGAAGGAATCAGATAGATATGGATTATATACAGATATACATAATATATCTCTAGATTAACCTCTATTTTAATATAGATATTTTATACATTTGATATAGATATGTTGGATTATAACAGATTTAGATCATATACCTGTATGTAATCTATAACTGCATATCATTAATATAGACTAATATCAGATATAAAACTTATATCTATATGTACTTATGTCTAAGTGTGTGTGTGTGTGTGTGTGTGTGTAGTTAATTCCTTTTATTTTTTATTTTTGATTAAAAAAAAAAATGAAATTCAGTGGTTCAAGATCTTACCCATGGTTCCTAGCTGCTTATTAGGACCTGAGCTATGATAATAATGTAGCTCTGACTTCGAGCTCTGTTTTCACTTTTTTAACAATAACTTTCCCTGATTCTAACATTTTGTCCTAAGGATGAAACTACTGATCAAAAAAGGAAGTAGCTTGTTCTGCCTTGTATTTGTGAGACTATTTTTTTTTTATCTAATTTATAAGAGTCCTTGAGAGAAAGTGCTACTAAATCTAAAGTCAGGGACAAAACTTTTGCAGGGTTCAATCCTCTAGTTTCATCCTCGAAATGGAAATTGTAGATCTCCAAATATTTTGCACTTCAGCTCTGGAGAGTTGTCTCTGCTCCTTAATTGGTTAAGTGACTTGCCCATTGCCACACAAATAGTAATATGGTATCAGAGGTGAAACCTGTCTCTAAGAGGCTGACTTCCTAACCACTCAACCATGTCACCTGCCAAAGACCTTATCCATTTGGAACATTTTTCCATGACGGTAGATAGCCATTATTATGCAAAGTACCCTTGCATCTTTACATCCACTTACCTCCAGAAGATTGCTTCTTTATAGGGAAGAAAATGATCTTTTTTTTGTATTGGAAGCAAGAGACTTTTTGGTTTGTTTTTGTTTTTTTTTTCCCTTAGAACAAGGGCAGCTTTTAAAATTTATTTTAATATATTATAATATAACATGGTATTTACTATGTTTCCATCTACTCGCTATTTTGATTGTTTACTCAATGCCAGAAAATCCAGATGTGCTTTTCTGAATTTATAAGCTGATCACCTAAATATGTAACAAGATTCTTTCTCTTTTTTGCCAGAAATATAAGCACACCGTCACCTCTGTCTCCTATGCCTTCTCCTGCAAGCTCTGGAGTTTCCCAGCCAGGATCAGGTGCTGGAAGTGCAGGGAATGGTGGCGTCAGCTCAACTGTCAGCACCCCCGTTGTAATTCAAAATATGACCTCTTCCTATGTCACCATCACTTCCCATATCCTTAATGCGTATGATCTTTGGGAACAAGCAGATATCTTAGCAAGGAAGAATACAGGTGAGAGAGAGAATGTGTATATATCTGTTCATTTTTCTGCATTACAAAAAGGGGAAGAAGGACATATTAAAACAGGGACTATTAATCAGATTGCTGAATTTCTTTTGTCTTCCTTTTTTATCCTGACAGAACTGCTTAAAGAGCATCTTCATTTCTTGGCCCCAGGTCCTATTCAGCAAAATGAGTAAATGCTAGAATAGGATTCCTCTTCACAAATACCAAAATGAGAGCTTTTTTCTATAACTTTTATTTTCTTTATCAGGTTGATAAAGCAGAGGCTTTTATCATCTGCTGAGTCCAACTTGTGGACTTGTAGTATGTGTCCATAGGGAGAAAGGTAGCATATATTAGGGTTAGTTACCATTCTGGCATTTTGACATAGCTGGAGGGAACATATTTAGTTATCCATTTGATGTCTTTTTGATCACTCACTTGCAGTTCATTTCACTCTTAGTAAATTAAGTATATGAATTTGTGTTTATATATACTGTTTTAGGTTTGTTTGTCTTTTTAGATGAGTAGAAACTTTCACTATGGCAAGGGCCATGATTTGGAATGTGGAACAAAGGTTTCCTTAGTCTATATAACTTAGAATTAAATCCAGTTTGTGGGCTGTGGATAGTCTGTTCACAGACAGTAGGATAGACCCCCACTTATCCTCCTTTTATTACTATCTGTTACTTATTTATTATTTTATTTATTTATTACTATTATCTTCTTGCATTCTGTTCAATGCCTACTGAGAATCATGCATGTTCTGAGTAGCTCAGTGGTGATGGTTTGAGATTCCTGTTTTCTATCTTTAACATATTTCTGGAACCCTAACTTCATTTCTCCTTTTTCTTGTTTTCTTCCCCTCTTAACAGAATTTTTTACAGAGCTTAGTGCGAGTGTCTGTGCCCTGGTTTTGAATAGCAGTCTGATGGAGCTGGTCCTCTACATCAGACAGGCCTTAAAGCAGCTACGGCAGATGGCAAAACCGCTCTAGCCAGTGGTTAGAGTGGCTCAATGCCTTGTTGCACTTTGGAAACCTCAGAAAGAGTGGCCCTCGGCTTTATTGGGACCCCAGCTCAAGAGTGGAATGAACTCCAGTGGGAATGTGACCTTGCTTCCAAATCCTGAAACTGTGCCTACATCTTTGGGCAAGGACTGTGTGAGTCTACACTAGAGAAGAGAGAGATGAAGAAGCTGCAGAGTTGGTGATTTTCTTTCCCAAAGGACAGAAGTGCAATGTATAGCCTGAAAAGTTGGTTGTGTGTCAGTGGTCTGTAAACATTTCTCTGGCTTTATAACAAGCAAGATAAAAATTATAATTTGATAATAAGAAAAGGTAATTCCAACTTTGAAACTAGATACATCTCATCTCAAAATCTTCCACAGTCCATTCTTACTAGTAACACAAAGAATTCTTCCCTTGATTTTTTTTTTAAGAATGAATTTTGGTATAATGTTTGAAATGTTTTATGTCCCTTTCTTTATTTTTCAATTTTATTTATTTTTTTAATTGTGAAGAGGAAAGGGGAGTATTTGTTTCAGCCGCCATACATTGAAACAGAAGTTGTGAAGGATTCTAAGGTATCATTCTGTCTACCCTGTGAAGTAAGACTTTGATGAAATCTAGTATTTAATTCATACAATTTGAGATATGATCTTCTATACTGTAAGTTAATTTCTTAAACAATACTACTTTGGTTTTCTTTTACTTAGGGACAGACATAGAGAGAATTATTCTGAGTCCAGAGCTGTGGAGAAGAAAAGAGACAGAATTTATGGAGGCATTCTAATAAGAGTAACTATATTCTGCATTTCCTGCCTTAATGAAAAGGGAACCAGCCTTTATTTCTATTAAGCTTAGTATAAGGCTCATGGGTTTTTGTTATTTTTTTTCAACTAAAGGTAAAATATGAGGGATTAAACTATAAGACACCCAGAAACTCAAAACTCAAAGAAAACTGAAATCTGTTTTTTTTTTTTTTTTTAAATTATAGTGGCATTGTTTTATTTTGGTCACAGGTTATTTTATTTGCAAGATTCTATCACAATGAACTGTTCTTTCTGGAGGAAATTAATTTCAAATCTCTTGGGGGCAAATTCTGTTTCTTGTCATTCCAAGAGATATGAAAGCATTGCAGTGATGATTTTTACTTGTTAATAAATTTTCCAGCACATCTTGGTTCCAAAGCTCTTGAGTAAACCAGACTTGATTATATTAATATAAAATTATACTTTTCCTCCTAAATTCATTGCCCTAATGATGCACAGTTTTTCATTTTTAAAACCTTCAAATGGGAGAACTTGGGCAAAGACCTTGTATTGCTGAACAAACATATCTGTTGTACCAAAACAGATTTTTCTATGAACTAGAGAATTTAAACACTATTTTGACTATAATGTATTTAAAAGCCAATTATCCTTTTTTGTTGACTTTCTAATACAAACATTTTCCTACCCATACTTGCCCTGGAATCATTCCATTCATTCCATATGAATTTTTGCAATTTCTTACTTATTTGAAGTTAAATTAATGAGACCCAAAAATGTCAACTGATAGTAAAAATCTTCCTGGATAATTGATTGTATAGGCTGCAAATGTTACAAATGAGAAAGGACAAATTTCTATATGTGAACATAATCCTTTAAACTGCCTTTATTCCGTTCTTCCTCATATTTTCTTGGGTAAAAGTTTGTGGAATTTAAAAAGTCCAGAGCAAAGACTAGAAAAGCATGTCAGGCTATCCCAGCACTAGGAATATGAGTTCTTAGTCCTGAGGCAAAGCTTAGTTTTGATCCTTCTAAAAATACATCATCAAAACTAGTTCTAAATAAGCAATAATTGTCAGGTTGCAGTTTTATGGCATTATGTGTATTCACCATTTTGGAGGTAGAGTAAAGAGTAGCAGCACATCTTGGGATCATTTAGCCACATATACCCTCTATTCAGGTAGCAGAGGAGAAAAAGACAACTTTAGGATGTTGAGTTTTGTTCTTCATTGTTATGTTCTGATCTATGCACGTCAAGTTGGTGTATGAGCTCTTTATGAGGTCAAGTCCATATAGACTACTTCACAGGCGATGAAAGAGCTTTTATTTTATTTTTTCTTTTTCAGTGGCCTTGCACTTTCTGGGGATGGGGGGGGTGGGGTGTTTTATGTTGAAAATTCATTTATTCTTTATAAGGTTGATCGATTTACATAGTTTTATGTGCACAGTTTGTGAGCAATGTATGATTCAGGTTCTTACTGCAATACATACTGCACCTATGAGAGAATTACTCGTGGATCCCTTTTTATATATTATATAAAATGTGCTGAGTCTTGTTAATTAATATTCACAAAGTCTTTTGCTGTTACAATTGTATATAGGAATTTAAAGGATGTTTTAAAAATCAGATGCACTTTTTTCATTGCATGCTTCAAATCCCGAAGGCAAAATTTATACTTAAGCAGACAATTAAAAGACTAGTTTATAAAAGTAAACCTTTCAATTATGTGATATTCTGATACACAGTAAGAAGCAAGCAGTACACGCTTGACAGTGAGATAAATTGCATTTTCCAAGAGAAAAAGAAAAAGCAACATAAAATCTTCTTTTGGTACTATAGTTTTTGCTGGATGTCTCTTTATTTTTGTTTTTCTTTTTGTAGGAAGAGGAGGAATATTTTACTTAGAAAAGGAGCCTTCAGTTTTTCTGCCCTTCTGGAGACAATTTAAAATGTGAATGAATTTGATATTTTAACGTAAGAACTCTGTTTAATAAAACCCACTTTATAAAGTATATACTCAGTTCTATTGAAAAGATGATAGCCAGAGAGAGTGAAAGAGAGAAGAGAGAGAGAGAGAGAGAGAGAGAGAGAGAGTGTGTGTGTGTGTGTGTACAAACTAGAAATAGACAAGAGAGGGCACACAGAGGTAACTGAGATATTGAGATATGTTTTGGCAATCATTAGGTTGGGGGTTTGGTTTTTTCCCATACCATTCAACCTGGAAAATATTTGATTTTAGGAATAGAAGGACTTTAATTTTAACACTACTCATCTAGATCCTCTAGGGCAAAAATGTCAAACTCACATCTTGAACCTGATTAAGATATAATTAAGAAGTTTATCAAAAATAAATTTAAAATATAGTTCAACATAGAAAATATTAATTTGTGATTTTTTGGTTCAGTTAGTGATTGGGAGAGATGTTTCTCTTTGAGTTTGACATCATTGCTCTAAGGTATTTAGTAATTGTATATAGATTTCCTATTCACCAATACGGGTTTAGTATTATGATTAAATGTAAACTTTTAAAAGAATGAATTAATTCATTTCTTTCCCCTTATAGTCCCCAAAAAAGAGTGAAGAAAGGTTATATTTTTGACAGCTAAGGCTATGTGTCAGGGGAAAAGTGGGTCCAATGAAATTGGCCTGAGTTTTAAAATGAAGGGTTTTCTTCATAAAGGTTTTGTTTTGTTTTTGTATTTGTCTTTTTCTTTCTGAGAATTTTCCCCACTCAGTGGATATATTTATTGAGCCTTTATTGACCAAACTTAATTTTAAAATACTATATTATTTATTTAGAGTTTGTTTGCTTTGAATCTTTCCTTTTTGTAGCTCTAGATGATAATAAATATGATGATTGAAATATTAGGTTAAGGAGAATAAATATAAAGCTTAATGTGTGTTTTCACTTTCCCCCTCCTTGTCTTCCAACGTACACTTTCTCCTCTTCACCGTTCTTTGTTCCAGACACTACATGACCCCATTGGTCATTGAAGTTTGTCTTAATAATCTAATACTTCCAATAGCCACTTCCACTTCAGATTAGCAAAATCTAGAGTCTTGTAAGAGTTGGTGTTGCTTTTTTTAATCATTAATTTTCTCATTGGGAAATAAAATCATCTGAAAAAGAATTGTGTTATAATTATATAATTAATTGTGTTATGATTTGGATGGTGGTAGAAGGCTCAATTTCAGTGGAAGTACTTCCTCCTCCAAGTAATTTTTTCCCCTTTCTCTTTAACATGCTACCTCCTTTTACTCTTCCCATTATTGTCATTAAGTGGAAATAGGGCTATTCCCCTTGCCCCCAAATGTGTTTTTTTTATTTGTTTTGGAGGTGTGAGGTGGGTGGAATGGGATTGGGAGATTTAGGGTTCATCTCCAAAAACTTCGTGTGGTATTTTTGGTCACCATGCCATAAATACATAGACCAGTATGGAAGTACTTTCTCTTTGAGCAGTTTTGTACACTGGCTGGCAATATCTTTAATTCCTCTTTATATCCTCGCTTTTCAAAAAAATGTATTCTTACAATATTGGTGGTTTCCTATATTCTTCTTGGTCTCCATAGGGAATTCTGCCCCATCATGAGTTGTCAGCTGATAAATTAGTTATATTGAGAAATGTCTATACAAGGGGACTTGGAGAATGAAAAGTATGGTTTGGTTCCCTTCTTGGTGAGTATGGGAAATAAGACTGAAAACAACTAATAATTTAGCCACATTTGTTAGTTTTAGGCCCTTTATTATGAGGCCAGATGGTGGCTTTTCTAAAGAAATGAAATTTATTTTGCTTAAAAGTTAACTTTTAAGTGATTTACACAGGCAGTATTAACTTTGCCAATTGTCCAAGACATCAAAATGTATTGATTAAAAAAAAAAAAATTACTGCACATCCTCTTCAAATTAAGTACCCTATTATCCATTTTTATCTTTATTTTTTTAGAATTTTTGAATGTGATCATGTTTTGGGTATTTGAAGCAAGTTTTGCCTTTTTATTTATTATCATTATGTCATATTTTTTGGCGCCTTTATTTGTAATCTTTGTGATAAATCAAATCTTGGTATTATTCATCTGAAGAGGTTTATTTTTAAATGTATAAATTTCCATTTGATGAATGGGGAATCACTGGTCTCGAAATAATCTACATTTTCATTTAATCTTTATTGTCAAATAAAGTGTCAGCAATATTATTCAGCAGTAGTGATTTTTGTATGTAGACTTTGTATTTATATAGTGATTTCAAGGGGAAGATGTGCAAAAAAAAATTAACATAAATAAATGTACTTTATTTTCTTTAGTGATGAGATTGCCTTCTAGAACTTCTCTGTTCATACTATTTAGCTGCCATATATTGTCCTGCAAAGGGACATACCAGAACTGTGAGGAAATTTTAGTTTTTCTTTTATGGAAGAAAAAGTTTGTGGAAGATAATTCCAAAGATGGCATGTCATAGATCTTTTGCTCATAATTGCAGTTTTCAAAATTTTTGAATTTATTTGTTATTTTTAAATTCTTTTCTTTTTACAAGAGGATTGTTATAAAATAAAGTATTTAGAAAAAATTCTGGATTTTGGTCCCTCTGGTGTTATTTCTTTCTTGCTTGCTTGCTTGCTTTTTTTTTTTTTTTGTCTTCAGATCTTTTCATGTGCAGTATTTTGTTATCTCTTCATCAAAGTCCTACTTCAATGGTTCATCATAGAGACTGAATGTATCTCTACCACTTGCACTCCAAGGCAAGTTAGGTTAGTTTTACCAAGCTAAACTGACTTCAGGTGTGATCCTAGAAGTTGACTATAATATGTTTTATTTGAGAACCAGTTCTGAGTAGTATAATTCAAACGTTGTGGACATTTTTGGGGGGAGGGGAGAACAAAGGGAGTGTTTTGTGTTTCAAAGCAAATTCAAATGAAATATTTGCCTTTGAAGAATGCTAATGTTGTGCCCCAGTTCCCTTTGATGTCCTGACCTAGTTTCCCTAACTCTACCTCAGGTTATAACCTTTCCCTCTTAATGTTTGATGAGATAAAGGTCTACCTCAGTTGTTCTGTCCCAAAATCCCAGGCTATAATCATTCCCTCTTAAATGGTAGATGTCATTAGAATATCAGTAACCTCTCCAGAACCTCCCTCCATTATTTCATCCTAGGTGCCTCCCCCTATTAGGTTATCCCCATCCAGGTACCTCTCCTATTATGTCATTGTTCTTGTTATCCTATAAAATCAATGCTAGATTCTTTGAGATGATAGTCTCCAGCCTTGGGACCAAGATCCATTTGGTCCCAGTGTTGGTCCCAGTGTATCTCTCCATTTAATAAACTATTAAATTGGTCTTTAAGCTCTATCTTGCTCAGTTTCTCCGGCATTACACTATAAGAAGTTGGAGACTGTGTATGGGACCTTATTTCAAGTGTGAACTGATATTCACTGACATATTTTATCTAGGGCTAAATGTCAGAGATGTATAGCAACATTCCATCAAATTAAAAATAAATAGATGTATAGGAACTTAATGATCATATGGAAGAATACTTCAAATCACTAACAAGAGAAATGCTTATTAAAATCACTTTCACCTCATATCTAACCTGTTGACATAAATTGGGTTTATTGACTGAAAAATCTTCACAGAGGGTGGGACCATAGACCTTAACTAATCTCCATCAGAGCCTTTTCCCTTCATGAACTAGGGATCAATTTTATTAATTCTTCAGTTTCTCTCTGTCCACCACACCCACCATTCAGGATCTCACCTGACAACCAAAAAATAAAAAGATTTACCTGAATTGACGCAAAGTGAAGTAAGCAGAACCAGGAAAGAATCAGGATCCTGAGGGAGAGAAAAAGGGATCCCACTCCTTATATGGGAGGAATTGGGGGGGTGGGGCTAAAGTTTCAAAATCCAGCTCAAAAGGCGAGAGTCCAGGGGATCTATAGGAAGGGGACCGAATTGAATAAACATTGCCAGACATAAATCCAGATCTTGATAAGTGACTCTTCTTGGGACAGAGACCTAGGCTTGTGAATCATGAATTATAACCTACATTTGAGAAAGTTAAGGTGCTTTGGGACCCAGCTCCAAAGGGAATCACCATCAGATGGGCACAATGTGAGCAGTACAGAAACTGGAAACTGAGTAAATGCCCATCAATTGGAGAATGGCTGAATAAATTATGGTATATGAATATTATGGAATGTTATTTGGTAAGAAATGACCAACAGGATGATTTCAGAGAGGCCTGGAGAGACCTACATGAACTGATGCTAAAAGAAATGAGCAGAACCAGGAGATCATTATACCCTTCAACAATATATATGATGATCAATTCTGATGGACGTGGCCATCTTCAGCAATGAGATGAACCAAATCAGTTCCAATGAAGCAGTAATGAACTGAACCAGCTACTAGCGAAAGAACTCTGGGAGATCCTAAGAACCCCTATATTTTTGTCCACCTGCATTTTTTATTTCCTTCACAGGTCAATTGTACAATATTTCAGAGTCCGATTCTTTTTTGTACAGCAAAATAACTGTTTGGACATGCATACTTATTTTGTATTTAATTTATACTTTAACATATATTGGTCATCCTGCCATCTAGGGGAGGGGGTGGGGGGAAGGAGGGGAAAAATTGGAACGAAAGGTTTGACAGTTGTCAATGCTGTAAAAATACCCATGCATATAACTTGTAAATAAAAAGCTATTAAAAATTTAAAAATAAAAGGCCAATTCTCTGAAAAAAAAATTTTTTTTTTGGTTTAAAAAAAAATGTTTGCAATAGGGGAAAATTGGGAGGAGGAAGTGGAATGGAGAGACTGAAATTTCCAAAGATCTCAGAAGAAAGAAAACACAAAGAATCTGAATATAAGCAAATAACTCAGTAGTGAAAAACATTAATCCCAGGAAGGAATTTGGCCTCCAGAATCCAGTAAATGAGTCCAAGTATCTGTGGAGAAATGTTTCAAGACAAAGGAAAATGACTCAACAACTGAGATAGAACAGGGATTCTTAAACTTTTTCTACTCATGACCTTTTCACTCAAATTTTTATGACTCCAGGTATATTCATATATAAAATAGGTATATAAATCAAGTATTTACTTTTAATCATAATGTGATCCCCACAATTATGAGACCCCACATGGGGTCATGAATCAAGTTAAAAGGACACCAAAGAATTCAAGAACTTGAAACATACTGTTCCTAAGTGGTTCAAAATAAGCATAATTTTGGCTCGCAGAGCAAAAACAATTGGCACAGTCGAAAAAGTTAACAATGCACGCCAAGCTTATCAAAGAAACAAAAGACAACTGATATGAAATGCAAATAAACTAAAGAGAAGGACAACCTAGCTGCAGTTAAGAAAACACAGTAACATTAAAAGAAAAGGTGCTTCCTATTCAATCAAATCATTGATCTCTAAGACAGGAAATGCAGAAAATTCTGTCTTATGACAGGTCAAAAAATCTGAACACCATAATGCAAGAAATAATTCGAAGAAAACTGCCCAGAACATCTGAAAATAGAGATGAAGGGATGACTAGATCACTTCCACAGAATAAAAGAATACAAATAAAAAGCTCCAAAAATGTAAAATTGCAAATTTCCACAACACACAGTGGTTGAATTTAGAAGCTTAGCCCCCACTATCTTGTAAGTCTGAGTTTAATTATAAATGGAAAAAAATTGATACTCCATATTCAAAACTTTCTTAGAAAACCATATCTGAAGAGATTGTTTCTTTAACATTCCAGACAAGAGAAATGCACGAATTTGGCAGCTGACATAGCAAGAGCCACAAAGTGACAGTAGAGAGACCCATAAGAGACTTTTAACTGTAAACAAAGAGATGGGTAAAGTCTGGTGATGGTGGTAAAAAGTGGAAATGCAGGCTCCGGGTATTGTGTACACAACCTCTTGGCACTTTGTCTAAAAGTGAATGAATGGTTTTGATTTTTGTTATGGACCTAAATTACAGAGTGAGAAGGTACATGGAAGGGGGAAAGTGAGCAGGGGAGAGGGCACTGGATGATATGCTTGAGCCAAACTGAGAGCCAGCAGTGAGAGTAAGATGATCTCGGTTCATTTTGATGCGGGAAAGATTCCTTTCTAGATTCCCACCCTCTCCTAGTTAATAATGTAAATTGCCCTTTAACTCACAAATCCTGGTCCCTTTGAATTCCAATAGAAGATCTGACCTGTTCCCAGCCCCACCCGGATATGAGCCAACTTTGGGGCTACACCCGAAAGCCCCTCGAGCTAAGTCTCCTATTATAAAAAGGCCACGCTGGGAACCCCTCTTTGCAGAGATTCCAAACATGGCTACCATGTGAGGACCCTCTGTCCAGTGCCCTCCTCATCTCTATCTTCACCTATACTTTAACTTTGCTTACCAATAATAAGCCTCTTTTATCAATCTAGCTCTCTGGGCCAATAAATGCTTTTATTGGGAACTCGCGCCGCTACTAGACCCCCTTGCGCCGAATCTGTACCCCAAACCTGCCACTAGACCTTAACCCTAATTTCATTTAGGTACCCCAAAGCTAGACCTCAACAATTTTATAGAAAGGGAAGAGTCGGCAGGTAATCAGGTGAAGAAAAGAGGGAAACTAGGAGGTTACTGCTTTTGGTGGTGAAAAGGTTATAACTGATGAATGTACTGGGAAGAGGTATGTCCTGTTGATGTAGCCCTTAGGGAGGATGTAGCAATAACCCCAAGGCCATCTGATCTCGGGAGTGAAATAGTTCCCCAAACAATGCTGACTTGCATAACAATCTGCTGGTCAGTAAATAACATTTTTGAGATAATCTAAACCGTAAAATTCAATAATGGGATGCAACTCCACTTCTAAAGCCACTCCTCAAATCTACTTCTAAACCATAAAATGAGCATAACCGTGACTTGAAGAGTCATTTATCAAGATCTGGATTTATATCTGGCAATATTTATTCAATTCAGTCCCCGTCCCATAAATCCCCTGGACCCTCGCCTTTTGATCTGGATTCTGAAACTTTAGCCCCCCCACCCCCACCCCCTCAATTCCTCCCATACAAGAAGTGGGATCCCCTTTTCTCTCCTTCGGGATCCTGATTCAGTCATCCCTCCTAAACTCTGCCCACTGAGAGAAGTAGCAGACTCTTGGGGTGGAGCACAGGGTGCTTGTGCCGCTGTCAATATCAGACCTTTCTCAGATTAAGGAAAGACTTGGCTATTACTCTGAGAACCCCCCACTAAATATATTGAGGGCTTTAAAACTAACAAGGAGATGTTAATGTTATCTCCTTTATGTCACCATATTGGGGGGGGGGGGAGAGAATCTGGGATCTAACTCAGAAGTTTGCTGATGATATGGCTGTGTCCTCCTCCTCCTCTTCCTCTGGTAGATACTCCCTAGAGCTATTACTGTCTCAGTTGCAGACCACTAGTGGGACTGATGAGGTCTAGATATGGGGTACCTAAATGAAATTAGGGTTTAATTGAGGTCTAGTGGCAGGTTCGGGGTACAGGGGAATCAAACAGCTCCCCTACAACCCCATTGGATTCGGCGCAAAGATACCACGGTAAATGAGATCTAGTATCCCCCCCAAAAGCTAGATTGATAAAAGAGGTTTATTATGGAAGATTTAGTTAGAGGAGCCTGTGGGTGTAGCCCCAAAGTTGGCTCAGATCCAGATGGGGGCTGGGACAGGTCCCGATCTTCTATTGGAATTCAAAGGGACCAGGATTACATTCAGCTCTGGGACCAAACCATAGTTTCATTTGGTCGCAGCAAATCTCTCCCTTTCAAATAAAATATTATAACTCATCTCTATCTTGTCTCAGTTTCTCCGGCATTATGAGGAAACCCCCAGGCCCTTGTCCTAAGTACAAATAGGAGGGGCACTGGAAGAGAGACTGCCCTCACTGCTGTCCAACTGCCTTTTCCCAATGCACCATCCTTCAGTCTCCTCGGATCAGCAGTGAAAGTGCTGAGGATTTGACCAGGCTCCCTCTTACTCTAGAATGGCCGAACCAGGGTAACTTTGGGTGTGGCAGATGTGTGGGTCAGAAACCATTAATAAAAACAACTGGATGGATCTCTAGAAGCAAAGCAAAGTTTATTATGCGTTCTCAGGAGAATCGGGCGTCCTACCAATCGAGCAGACAATTGAAGGGAAGAAGCACTGTAGGGGGCAGGGTCGATGCTTTTAATCCCTAATGCAAATTCCCCTCCCACCACTGACTCTCATCCTTATTGGCTGAGGATCTTACATTCTAAATGTGGGAACTACCCAAAAAATTGAACTTGACCAATAAGTACATAGTTGCCCATATTTGGCTGAAATAGGGAGGATAACAAGAAGGGGGCTTAAGTATGCCCTTAGGGGCATAACAGGGAGGAGACTTTATTGTCCTTAAGAAGATAGCAGGAAGGAGACTTTAAGTATGCCCTTAGGAGAATGGCAGGGAGGAAACACTTTAAATATGCCCTTGACTTAATGCTTAAAGTCCTTCAGGCCTACTCAAACTTTGAAATAGATGAAGCCTTACTCGATTTTCACAACTGTCTTAAAAGATCTCACCTTATCTCGTTCACCGATAAATCCATTGAATTTCTCCTTGATGCTGGGCTTCTATTCTGTCCTGCCCTGGTACTCTGAGCTCACCAGTCCCTCCCCTCAGGGTGATGGGAATTGAAGGAAAATTTAGAAGAAACTGTTTGGAGATCTTCCCTCTGTCTTGCCAGTTTGATGATTTATTGTTCAAACACTTTTCTTATCATCTTGCCTTGCCCCTCTTGTTGGGATGTGACTTAATGGTGAAATGGTCCGGGTACCATTTTTGTGCTTCTCTCAAAACTTTCCCATATTCCACCTGAAATCTGGGAGGAAGTAGATTCCTCTGGCTGTGACCAGGAATCCCCAGGCCATCCCACACCATCCCAGCTTTAGTGCTCCTCGGGGATTCCAGAAGTTCCCTCTTAAACACCAGAACCCAATGAGCCAGAGACCAGAGAGAGAGAGAGCTTCCAAAAGATGCTTTCTTTTGTATATCACTGCATAAAGACTCACAGTTTCTTTTTGTCTTTGGATGGGCAAATCCAGAGGAACCTAAACCTCACCAATTAACATGAACAACCCTGTCTCAGGGCTTTGAAACAGCCCCCACTTATTTGGACAGGCACTGGCTAAAGATTTAAGAGACCTGGAGCTGCTCAATAGCAGCCTCATCCAGAGTGTATTGATAAAATATCTTTGCCTAAGACCTACATCACTTGTCAATCTGTTAAGTATTTGAGCCACGAATTAACCCATTCACTCACAGAGGAGAGGAAGCAGATGATTTTGTCATTCCCAGAAACAAACTCAAAGAAACAACTGCATACTTTCCTAGGGACAACTGGATTTTGTAGAATCTGGATACTTAACTTGGGGATTATTGTCAAGCCCCTCTATGATTCTATTTAAGGCCCTGACACACTTCCCCTTGATTGGAATCCTGATCAGTCCAAGGCTTTCAAGTCTCTGAAAGCTAAACTGATCTCTGCTCTAGCATTAACCCTGCCTAATTTAGGAAAGCTTTTACTTTGCATGTTGATGAATAGCAGGACCAGGCCCTAAAGGTCTTGATTCAATCCCTTGGACCCAATCCCAGTCCCATAGTTTACTCCTCAAAGAAACCAGACTCAGTGTTATCTGGGTGAACCTCCTGCCTTAGAGCCGTGGTTGTCACAGTCTTTCTAATTGAGAAAGCCTCCAAATTCAACCGAGGCCAACCACGGGTGGTTCTAACTCCCCACTTCATTCAGAGCATTTTGGAAGCCTAAGGTCATCAGTGGCTTGCTAGTGGGAGGCTTACCAGATATCAGACTCTCCAGTTAGACACCCTAACTTGACTCTCTGGGTGTATCACATCTCCACCCTGCTCCCCTGCTCCCTGACAGCACTTAGATAACATTATTCAGAACTGTGAGAAAGCCTTGCAGGGGTCCTCAAACTACAGCCCAAGGGCCAGATGCGGCAGTTGAGGAAGTTTATCCCCCTCACCCAGGGCTATGAGTTTCTTTATATTAAGGCCCACAAAACAAAGTTTTTGTTTTTACTATAGTCTGGCCCTCCAACAGTCTGAGGGACAGTGAACTGGCCCCCTATTTAAAAAGTTTGAGGACCCCTGCTAGGGTCTATCTATTCCAGTTGACCTGACTTGAGGGACATTCCTCTCCACAAACCAGATTAGCGGGTTTCTGAAGGGTCTCACTTGAAACAGGTATACATAAATCCATCAACATGAGTTATTACATAAGCATATAGCATAGTAGTGATGTAACAAGCAACATGAATCAACATGAGGAATTCTACATGTCCCTAAGTCCTAGAAATAGCCCCAAACCAAAATATTGTACATTACTTCATGTGTCAGGAAATCCAATGATTCCTGAAAGTTTTGAAGTCCTGCAGCAGTCTCATTATCAGCCATGCTCTTTCAGTGTCAGATGTTTCTTGAGTTTCTCCTTTGTTTAGAAGTTTTTCTCTTTTTCTGTCTCTCTCCAGGTGCTCATTAGCATCCATCTGATTCCTTCTCCATGTGTAGAGATACAAGCAAACCCTCTGTATCTCTCCACACCACCTGGTGATTATAGTGGAGCTGCTCGCACTGGATACTGCCCTTCTATCGGGTTAAGTAGACTGTATTCTCCCCAGTTGTAATCCCTTTCTCCCATCTGATTAATTTTGGGCTGATTGATCACATCAGAGCCCCAAAGTCCTAAAGAGTCTCTGGGTGTAACCTCAGCTGCCATCATGCCCAATCTGGGGCCCTGAAGCTGGGCCTCGCCTCTCATTTCCTTGGGTCAATCTACATTCTGAAGCCCAATGGAAGCCTCTGTTGCATTTTGGACATGGGGTTTGGGGTCTTGTTCTCCCACCCTGTTTTTTCACTTTATCTTTATACCAACATTGAGCTTTCAGATGCCCTACTTTACCACACTGAAAGCATTGACGAGTCTCTCTAGAAGTTCCTTGCCAAGAGGGACCCTGTCTTCCCATGTTCTGCATCATAGTCTGAGTATAAAAGGCATTTGTACCCACTGTGGCACAGCATCTTATGATCTCTAAAGGAGAATCCTTGTGTAATTCCAGAATAATTCTTCCATAAACCTCATTAGCCTTTTCTTTAGCCAATTGTCTTATCATAATTCCTGTAGCTGCATTTTCTCCAATCGTTTGTGTGACAGCTGTTTGCAGACATCCCACAAAATCAGCAAAAGGTTCATTTGGACCCTGCTCTATTTTTGTGAAGGCTTCCCCTCGATCTTTTCCTGGAAGGATGGCCCATGCTTTTATAGCAGCAACAGCAATTTGCTCATATGCTGTCAAAGGATAATTAATCTGTGCTAAAGCATCTGCATACTGACCTTTACCTACTAGTTGATCAAAGGTGATTGGTATTTTAACTCCAGTGTGCCTATTTCATTGGTCTTGTATTCTACAGAGCTCACTATATTCAGAAAGCCACAAGTTTTGTCCAGGTTCCAAGCATGTCTTTGCTGTAGATTTCCAGTCACTAGGGGTTAAAATTTCATAAGCTAAATTCTCTAATACCATCTTAACATAAGATGATGTAGTCCCATGAAGAGTGAAAGCCTTTTTCAGATCTTTGATCATTTCCAGATCAAAAGGAATGTATCTTCTCCTTTCTTTACCTGAAGAGTCAAACTCTTCAATAACAGGATATGCTTCTATTCTTAAATCAGATATATCATGTCCTTTTTAAAAATTATTATTATATAGCTTTTTATTTATAAGATATATGCATGAGTAATTTTTCAGCATTGACAATTGCAAATCCTTTTGTTCCAATTTTTCCCCTCTTTCCCCACACCTCTTCCCCCATTTGGCAGGTTAAATATTTGGCATGTTAAATATGTTAAAGTATATGTTAAATACAATATATGTATACATGTCCAAACAGTTATTTTGTGTAATGGGCTGAAACTGAGCAGATGCACTTGGACAGCCAAGCACTTAAGGCTAATTACTTATTGGACAATACTCTATTAGCATATGCTTGGAAAATGGCCTGCCCCAGTATCCTGTGCTGGCTTGCTGTATACAGAGAATTGTAGCAGGGATTAGAGAGTGAAGTAAGAGAAGCCAGAGTGACTTCTGGCTGGAGGAGGAAGAGCAGAAAGGTGGAGATTCCTGTGTCCATTCCTCTCAATTTGACAAACAATAAAGATCAAGGACTTTTGCTTATCCTTATTGATCCAAAAGAAATGGCCAAATGATCACTCTCTTATTTTTAGCCTCCTGGCCTTATTAATAAAATTATTAAATAACCTAGAAACTATGTGTCTCAAATCTTTTTGATATGGCATCAAATCTCGGGTCATACCACTTAAGAAGACAATGATTTGAAGATATTCACAAGCAAAAGAATGCAAATTGGACACAAACTCAGTAAAGAATTCTTAGAACAGTTTTTGTTAATATTAAAAAGAACAAGAATATTTTAAATCAAATAAAAATAATAGAAAAATCGGGGGAAAAGAGATTGTAAGAATATTATATAAAAATAGCAGATTCAGTTCACAATATGGAACAATCATGATGAAATTATCACAGATTACAAAGGATACTATTTATTATGTGAATTAACACACAGGAGTTAGCAAGGAAAGGGGTTTTAACAATTAACAAGGGGAAAGACAAACTCCCTAGTGGAATTCACAGTTAACCAGAAGGAAGAAACCATTAAAGGGAATATGCCATGAGGTGAGAGTTTAGCAGACCAACCCCAAAGAGGGTTAGCAAGGGAAGGTTGGTAGGATAATCCTAAAAGGATTAGTAATTTAGATCCTCCCTTTTAAATCTAAATAGCTGGGGTTTTTTTTTTTTTTTCTGTATATTAAAAAAAAAATCTTATCAGGTTAATCTTTTTCTTTTTAATTTTGTTAATCATTGTGATTTTCAGAATCTCCATTTTTGGTTGTTTGTTGTTGTGGCTTTCCTAATTTTTAAGATACATGCCAATTTTGTGTCTTCATAAATTCCACAGGTTTATCTCAGACAAAGGGTCATTTTCCTTTATTTCATAACAGATGCCTGGACTCACTTATTAGATTTAAAGATTATATTGCCTTCTGTAAACCTAATAGATTTAGGTTTAATGTTGTATTAATTAATGTTACATAAATTTACAGATTTAAATTTAACTGTTTATGTTCAAGGTCTTTTGAGTTTCCTTCTTTAAAACTTTGGTACTCCCTCCACAATCTTCTCCCTTCACTTTATGACTCTCCTCAGATGATGGCTTCCCTAAGGGTTGAATCTTAGCCTCCTTCCATACTGGGTAATTTAGTCTCTGCCCTAGCTGATAGAGTGGTCAGCAAGGATCCTGGCTAGATGCCAAGCTCTTTCCTTCAGGTTTTGTGGAATATTGCACAGTTCCTCACATGCACTGTCCTATCTTGGGAGACCTGTCCCATTTCTTCTGTTCCTCCATTCTGATTTAGTATCCATAGTTCAGGACTTGTTTCCCCTTGTACTGGCGGTTCAAAGCTTTGCAACACGGATGCTTCTGGCTTGCCCCAATTAGCTTTTGCTATTTAGCTGTGGCCAAATAGGCTGTGGAGGCCCAAGCAAACTTTCATAGCCTGAAGTGAGAGCCCTGGAAAAAAAAGAGGAGGGACCAGAGTATAAGGGTGGGTTTTACTGAAAGCTTATAGCATATCCTGGGGTCTGCTGGCATATTTCCAATGCAAGAAGATGGAGGAGTGCTGAATGAAGTTGGACCTCAGGATATAGTAACAAAACAGTTTTCCACAGAGAACTAGAATTCTGAAAGTTGCTTAACTAAGGGGAGTCAACCAAAGGATCTATGTATCCTTTTCAACCATAGTCTTACCACAGACTCCAATGTGGCTCAGACTAATCTAATTTGACAAAGACACATGAGAAATTTGTTTGCTTAATAGACTAATTGCATTTTAACCAACACACCCCACAGAGAAGTTTTCTGCCATCTTTGAACATGGGATGCATGACAAGGGGGGAACATGAAGAAGTTGGAGAGGAATTAGTAGAATACTAACCAATCAGGAAGGACTGGAAGGATACTGGGTGGTAAATGGGAGGAATCTGGTTAATAAAAGCATGATCTTGCTTCTGGACCAGTACACTCCTTCACCATAGGGACATACCCACTTCTTGAAGGAATGGTAATAAATGCTCCTTCATTTACTCCAGACTTTTCATCATTTTGGGGAGTTTCAGACTCCTGACCATGTTCATAGTAGCTCCTGTTAAGTTTTTTTTTTTTTTTTTAACTTTTTTTTAGATTCTGGATATCCCAGACCATTATGGGCCAGAACTCTGAACTTGAAACAAAGGATGCTTACAAGGTACTAATTTAGTGGAATTGATGAGACAATGGTTATCTAGTTTAGCATAGCTCAGTATGATTGATTTAATCCTACAACAAATAATGGTTTCCTAGTGATATGATTGGTTTCCACTCAGTGTGGAGCATATAAGCAGGGACTGAGAGCCACAGAAGACAAGCAAATGAGAAGCTCTCGGATCCAAGGAGACAGAAATACATTTCACCTTCAGTTAGAGCTCCTGGTGGCTGGCTCTTCTCCTGCATTTTCTCCACTGAGACCAAGACTCCAGAAGGCCTCTAAGAAAGCTGCCCAGCCCCAGGCAAGGAGACAAAGCATTTTGACTTTAACACCTGGCAGTTCTTGTGGTAGTTACTGAATTAAAAACAAAGGCTGCTCCCAGAGACCCCAAGAAAACTGACCAGAGAACATTACACCAGACCAAGGAGACAATTTAAGTCGCTTCATATTTGGCACATAATTTATGTTTTGGAGAGGTTTTGCAAGGATGTGGGGAACTGAAAAAAAAAAATCTCATCTACCCTCTGATTCCTTACCTGCCCTGGTCTGCATGACTATTCATCAGATACAGTGGTGCCTCAGTTCTCATCATTAATTGGTTCCAGAAGGTATGACAAATGGGGAAAGCAGAATGGGCTTTTCCCATGACTACATCTCCAATCTGCAACTAATCATCCTTTCCCAAAAGGGCAAAGGGGGCTTCCAGCTGCAGAAAGCAAATTTGCCAGGCTCCTCCTTTCTTGATCCAACTCACTTTCTGAAAGGAATCTTAACCTTTATATTTTTCTTCAGCTCATTCAATCCAAGCTTCCTTGGGGTGGGGGTGGGGAAGCAGGATGTGGAGGTATGATCCCATGCCCTCCACTGCCAAGGGCTGTGAGCCACTGCCCTGCTGCACCTCTTGCTGAGCACTCTGGTCCATGCCCCTTTCAGTACTACTGTTTTGGGAGACAGTGTTGACCAGCTCACTAATGTGCACAACTTCAGCATCATGGGTACCAGCCTGACAGATTATACACCATTGCCTTCACTGGCGAAGTGCTATCCACAGCCTAGAGAATGGAAGTGGGGGTGGGGGTAGGTAGTACACATCCCTACTGCTCAGCCAGGACAATAAACAATGCTTAACTCCTAGTATTGAAGAGGGGACCCCAAAACTCTAAAAATCTTTAAAGGAGAAAATCTTCAACTCTGCCTCAGTGAGGGACCCCGCCCCTTAGAACAAACAGTTTCATCTTTGTTATCTGGGTGTGGGGTGGCTCAATCCTGAAACTCATTGAATTCAATTAAAATTCTAGCCCTAGTTGAAACCCAGCAGAGCAGCCAATTTGGGACTCCACCCACGGGCCCCCTTTAGCTAAATCTCTCATTATAAAAAGAGCCAAACTAAAATCCTCTTTTTGCAAAGGTTCCAAACATGCCATGCTATGCTATGTTAGGCACACCAAGGGCCTCTGTCCACTGGAATTTTTCCATTGCCATCTTCTCTTTACCCTCACCTATTTCCCTAACTAGACTTTAATCTTACTTCCAATCCCCATAATAAATCTCTATTATCAATCTAGGTTTTCGGGTCTGTAAGTTCCTTTACAGAGAGTCTTTGTGCTGACAGAAGGGAGTTCCCCAAGATTCCCTACCCTTGCTCTGAATCCTGAGGGATTGCAGGGGAGTCAAACCCCTCCATTTGATTCCCTGAACCCCTTATCTGCCACTAGACCTCATTTAACTCCTGACCACAAGAAACCCTAATTTCACTTGGGTTCCCCAAATCTAAACTTCATCAGTATCACCAGGCTTTTCCTTTTTGCTATAAAATTGTTGAGGGGTAAGATACCTTGACAGTGATGGGGATCCCCAGGCTAGGCAGGTTTTGCAAAAGAATTCGCAGTCCCAGTCTCCAAGCAAAGTTTGCGGAAAATGGCTTTATTTTCACTTGAGAAGTCTCTGGGCAGCTTCCAGATTAAGGAAGATAGCAAAGATTTGGGATACAAAGTTTTGATTTAATTTAGCTTTCTATGGCCCAGGGATAGGGAATGATCTAGGGGCTAATTTCTAGGTCACTAATGGGTGGTGATTATGATCCAGGCCAAGATCTCCAAATGAATTAAAGGTGATTATTGTGGGCACTTAGTGCCTAGGAACCAAGTAGGAAGATGGGGTTGAGATTCAGGGTTTTTCCTAGGCACAGCCTCCACAAAGATCAGGGGACACAGAGTTCTATTATATCATTCCCATCACTATTACATCAAAACTGCTTCTTCTTTATATTTTGCCTCACTCAATTAGAATGAGTTCTTTTGAGTGTAGGAACCATATTGACTTTTAATTTGTATCCCCAGGGTTTAGTTTAAGTGCTTGATATTTAAATGCTTTGACAAATGACTGCATTAGTGAGTTGTGAAAGCTTTCACGGTTTATCACCAGGACCTTGAATATTTGTATAGAAAAAGATATTTATAGAAGATTCTGTCTCAAATTGAATCCACAGGATGAGGTTACTAGCTAGACCACTGTAATGAGTTTAAATGAGGGGATGAGATAAGCAGTGAGTCAAGTTGTCTGCAGTAAAGAAATAATGATGGTTTGAAGCACTTGTTTACTCATTTGAGGAAAATCTTGACTTTTGAGTCCTGTTTCAAAAAGGAGACTGGGGATGGAGGCAACTGACTTGGTTTCTCACTTAACAAGCTTGAAGCACAAACCACAATTAAACATTTTATTATGATGATTTTCATCGTACAGCCACAATTTTTTTTAAACATATTTTTACTATCAACTTAAGATATGTCCAAAGAATTGTATCTAACCATGGCATAAGGACTACCTTCAAGAAGGCATTTAAATGATTAACAATGATATACACAGATCAATATGAATTTGAATGACTCTTATAGGCTAAGGGAGGGCCCTCTCCAGTTTTGTTACCAGTGGATCCAGATGCCTTGGAGGAGAAAGTGAGGCCCGAGAGTCCTCCTCCCTTAAATCCAATTCACTTGCTTGTCAGGGCATTGCCTCCCTAATGTCATGGTCCTCCATGAAAAGACAAACAACATAGGCTAAGAGCACTATACTAGGTACTAGAATAATAAAGACAAAAAAACACTGCCTGTCCTCAGGATATTACATCCTATCAGTGAAAACATGTACATCTATAATCTGAAGTAAATACAAAAAGTTAGGGAGGTACCAGCAGTTTTTTGAGGGGAGATTAATGGGGAAACTCCTTCTATAAAAGGTGTCATTTGAGTCGAGTTTTGAAGAAAGCCAAGGATTCTAAAAGAGAGGAAAGAGTTTCCTAAGCATGGAGGATTTAAAACCTGTGCTTTAAAGGGATAGATGGATGGAACTTAGATTATATGAAAATGATCTGAAATATTACTGTTGTTTGTCCTTTGTTCTTCAAAAAACCATGGCAACAGAGAGCTGATGCCATGATATGCAAGTGAGTTGGATTTAAGAGAGGGAGGGCTGTGGAAGATCTTATTTTCCTATCCAGAACCTCCTAGGTCCAGTGGCCAGATATAGAATAGGATACCTGGAGATGGCCCTGGATGAAATAAGAAATCTTGGCTGAGGCAGCAATCATTCACTGATTAAGGCTAGGTAGCAATTAGGGCAAAGAATTTCCTCTTTCAAAATAAAAGAAAAAATCCAAATAAATAAATCCGGGAGGGGAAGATCCTCAGAGTCTATGCCCAAAACAGAAATGATTGCTATTTACATTCAATCTGAGTCAATCAGGATCCAAACAATGACCAAATGAGGCTTGGCCTGCCTCCTATTGGTAATAGTGAAGCGAATTAAACATACTATCATTCCAGGATTCAAATAATAAGTCATCCAGCAGCATAATTCACTAGGACAATTAATTGCACGAAGTGGGGAGGGTGGAGAAACAGTTGAAGCAAAGACCAGAGAGATGGAGAAGCAGTGACTACTACATCAATTACACCTAAAATGATTGCAGAGGAATCCACACTGGCAGACATTGATTTTTCTACTTGCTAGCTGTGCATAAACTCACCACTAGAAGGCAGTCATTACCACAACATTAACCAAGTTGGATAGGACCAAAAATAAAGCGCATAAAGAAAAAGTTGGAACATTAGGTTTGAGATTTCACTATAATTAAGCAACGTACATTCAGGTCAGAACCTTAACATTTGTGGTCTGAGGCCATTAAAAAATTTTCAGAACACAGGACAGTGCTTTTACAAAAGCTTGTTTTTGTCAGAATACAATTCAAGTTTGATGTTGGCTTTATGAGTATTGGTAGCAGTGGGTTTCGTATTATTTGTGAAGTTGCTCATGGTTAATGTGTGTGGGTCTCCTTCTTTGTGTCCTCAGTGTAGGCAGGACTGAAAACTCAAATATTAAGACTGAATTTCATTGCTTTCACTGAGAAAAAAAATACAGTCTGCTCTTTGAAGCTTTTCTTGACCAATGTTCAGATTTAATTAATACTTTCTAAGCATCTACAAGATTCAAGAGGTATAGCACAGGCAGACCTTGTTCTCAAGCAATTAACAATTTCATGAGTGGAACAAGACTGATGTAATGGAGTGAATGGAGAAGGCCAGGCAAAGTGCTCCAAGAAATTTAAAAGAGGGATAGATTTTTTTTTTTTTTTTTTTTTTGGAGAGGGGGGAAAGATAGGGAAGTGAGAAGTAAGGGTTTGTGGAAGGCAATTTTTTTTTTTTGCTTCGGCAATTGGGGTTAAGTGACTTGCCCAGGGTCACACAGCCAGATTTGAACTCGGGTCCTCCTGACTTCAAGGCTGGTTCTCTATGCTTAACACCATCTAGCTGCCCCCCTTTCTTCCTCCCCCTCCGGCAAGGCAAATTTTCTTATGGGAATGACATCTAAGTTTGATAACAAGGAAAGGAGGCACTTGAACATTTGCCATAAAGGTGGAAGTCCATTCTAGCCAGGAAGGTTAATGAAAGCAAAGATACAGAAAGCACTAGCACAACATATGCAATTCTGGCTGGAAACGTAAAATGTATAAAAGGCAATATGGCTGGAAAACTCAGATATGGATTGTAGATAGTCCAGAAAGTTAACAGTCTGATTTTTGAGGCAGCCAGTTTGTAATCTGTTCCCTCTATGTCTGCCTTGCATCCCCCAATTCTGTTTGTTCTTCATCCTCATGGCTCCATCCTTTCCCAGGCTATCACTCCTGCACTGATATTCTCTCCTCCCTTTCCCATCTTGACCTCTTGGAAAATAGTTCAAGTCTACAATGTGATCTTCTTTTGAATTCTTCACCTCTATAAAGGATAAAAACCATCTGAGATGAAAAAATTCAGATTTTCCAATAAAATAGCCATAACCCTTATATACCACATCTTTGTGGTACAACTTCTTTTCATTTAGCCTTTCTACTCTAAAGACCTTGCTTTAAGTCTGTATTCCAGAGTATACCTCTTATAATTTAAAAAAAAGGTAAGACTATCATTGTCTACCCCCTTTTTCCCACTGTAACTTTATTTTGGGTGTTTTTGATAATTTTTTTTCAGGTTAATCTTCTTATCTTCTATATATACTACTGAATATGTTCACATTCTTTGATCTCTTCAAATGTTCACAAGAGTTTTAAACAAAAAGGTATGGTTACAATACCAAACAGTAGAAAAGAATATATATATATATATACACACATATATATATATATATACACACTAATGACTCTCATAATTAAAAATTAAAAATGTTAGTGTTCTTAACAATGGTCTGACTCCATGCTCCATATACACAAACAAACCCACCAAAAACTTCAAAGCAACGAACCATTTAAAATCAAGGTTTAATAAATTCACGAAAAAAAAAAAAAAAGTTGACAGGTAGTTAGCACTATATCCAATTTAAAAAAAGTGACAGATCCATAAAATATAATAAATAACTTTTTGAAGTGAGAACAGGGCTGAGTGGTGACAATGTTTTTATGATTGCCTCATATGTTAAATTTTATCCCCAAAGTAGTGTGTCTATAACCCAGCCTGCTGTGCAAGGAAGAGCCTGTAGTTTGATGTCAGTGCTTGAAGACAAGCCTGTCAACATGGTTTCAAGTCCTGTTTATGAATGTCTTTTGAGTCTTCCTAAGTATGGCTCTCTGAACAGAGATTAACAGCTTAAGTCTAGCTTTCCTCTCTTGTGGGACATGGAAGACCCAGGATTCTTTTTTCAAAACATCGCAATGAGAAGAGTCCAGTCATTTTTCCATGGGCAAAGCAAAACTAAGAATTCCTTAAATCTAGGGGATTTTGACTTTGGGGAGAACTAATCTTCACCTTATGCCACTGGAAATGGTGTTCTTTGGTGTTCTATTACAATGAAATGCTGAAGCTGCTGCTTTAAGCAGCATGAGGAAAGTTTTAAAACATTCCTCATAACAACATGCAGGGAAGTTTTTCCTCTATACTTAAATAAAAGTAGGATTTCTTCCCTCAATTACTCAGTATTTAACTTTACTAACTTGTAGATAGAAAATAGAATCTTTAATAAATAGTTGTGAACAAATAAATACACATTATTCAATGGTTAAGCCATTTTACAATGCTGGTTATTGTCATGAAAAGCTGTCAAGTCAGTAGGCATAGCAATATTTGGGTTCATGATCCAGGAAAGTTCTTTGTCCTAGAGCTTAAACAAATGAAATATAACTGGCAGGAAAATGGTTAAACTTTTTACATTTATTAACACTTGTCTTGTGCTAGTTTTATGAGAGATTAAACTTATTAGCAAACCACAGCCAATGATGAAACTTTGTTTAAAAAGTATTTCATTTCTTACCATGGAAATATGATTTACATGACTATTCATGTTATAATTTATATCAAATTGCTTGCCTTCTCAATGATCAGGGAGGGGAGAAAGATAAGGAATGAATCTGGAACTCAAAAAGTTTAAAAAACAAATGTTAAAAATTATTTTTACATGTAGTTGGGGAAAAAATAATTAAAAAAAAAAAGTAACTTCCTTAAGAACTAAAACCATATGTTATGCCCAGGAAAGGGACAGGTCAGCCAGCAGCCCAATGGACAGGAAATACTAAGTTTGGGCTTTAGTTCAACTAGAGCCTATCAAAAAAGGACAATAAAAAAAGTTTTCCTGATTCTCTGCCTTTCAACACCATTTGATCAAGATTCCTGGCTCATTCCTAAGATTTCCAACTGCATAAGATATCAAACAAGACAAATATTTTCCTAAAAATGGATAAGCTCCCTTTTGATTTACTATATAAAATAAATCCATTAAACAGTCAAATTTTAAAATCAGAAATATGAATCTTTAGCTTAATATGACTGACTGAGTTTTACTAGCTTTGCACAACATTGCTACAAGCATTCTTTAAATGCGGCCTTGTGCACTCAGAATAGTGCAAACATGTTTTACATTTGTAAACATCTGAGAAATTTAAATCATCCAGTAAAAAAAAAAAAGTGAAATAAACCTTCTTAGTATAAAGGATTATCCTTCATGAAGAAAAAAATCGATACTTAAAGTATTCCAATTTTCTCCTCACTCACAGACTGAAAACTCAGTAGGATTGTCTCACTCTGAAAAAGAAAGGACTGCAAATTTCTCTGCTTTAACTTTAAAAATTACTCAAGACTAAAAAAACAAAAAACAAAAAACAGGATTTTCAGGTGTTTTGGCACTTGTTTTAAAATCATCTCTCTTCTGGAAACTAAATTGGAACAAAACTCTGATATTGCTTAAAGTTTTGTCAAAATGACAGTGTCAGCATTCATCTTAGCCTTGATAATTTTTCATGGAGCATATTTGAAGATGTGCTTATTTAGAACATTATAAATAAGAAGTCAGCTATAGTTATAGCCTGTTCCAAGATGATCATGCCAAAACTTTAGCTTAGCTGTCTTTACTTTTGGGAAAGACAGAATTGTTGGTGCCTGGCATATAAGTCACATACAGTCAACCACATTACTGGATCCTTGGCCGACATCACGAATTTGAGTACTTAAACAGGAACACACAGCTACACCTGCTCCTGCCCTGCAGTGAGACACTGATCCAACAAGCTCCCACCTGGAAATGTAAAAAAGAAATTGTATTATCTTAAAGTCTCATTTATCCCATTCTAAAGTAAGAATGATTTTATTACAGAAGTCATAGGATTTAAAGATGATGTCATCCAACACTTCCATTTTATACATTAAAAAACTCAGGTCTAAAGAAATGATGAATAAAGGTCACATAAAACATCTGAGCTCTAGTGAGTGGAGTCTATAACTCCAAATACAGTGTTCTTTCCATCATACCATAAAAAGAAGCCTTTTTAAGTGGTTGTTTTTGATCCATAGATAAGAGGTAATTACATTCTTCTTATGCTGTAATAGCCCTAATACTATATAAAGATTTAACAGGCACTCAAAAAAAAAAAAAAAAAACACTTGTTGAATTAACTGTTACTAGCAAAAATTAAAATTGTATGAATGAGTAGAAATCATGATTAAAATAGAAAATAAAAATGCTTAAAATTCAGTTAGGAGGCAAAAAAAAACAACAAGCTAAGACCAGGAATTATAGAAGAGAACACACACACATACACACAAAACAAAATAATTACCTGTTCACCACTGGATCAAAAGCTTCCACAGTATTTAGGTATGCATTGCCATTGTGACCACCAACTGCAAAAATTTTGCCCATCACTGTAGCAATACCTACACCACCCCTAGGAGTAGTGAGCTCTGCTACATATTCCCATTTGTTGTTTCTAGGGTCAAACCGTTCAACTGAACTAAGAGGAGAATTATCATCAAATCCACCTATAAAGAGAAAACATTCAAATCCTTAATTTGATAATGCTTATAACTTGATATTTACTAGAGCTAATCAGTGGTCTCATAATAACATTGATAATAATGCTGACATTTCTCTGGAACTTATTATGCTCTTTACAACTATTATCTCAACTGATCTTTACAACAACCCTGAGACGTAGATGCTTTTTTCATTTTACAGTTGAGAAAACTGAGGCAAAGAAGTTAAGTGACTTGCCCAAGTTTATATAGCTAATAAGTATCTGAGGAAGAAATCTGAACTCAGAGGTCTTCCTGACTGCAAGTCTTACTGCTCTATTCACTACTAATTGAGATTAATGAAGAAAAATATATCCCTATATCAAACCAGGGAACTAGGGAAAAACCCGCTATCATTCCTATAAGATTATAGAATAATAGAAACTGAACTAGAAAGGGCTTTAGAGAATACTTAGTCTAGCCTTTTGAAAAAAAAAGGCTGGTGGTATTTTTTTTCTCTCATGGCTGAACATTAAAATGAAGATATAATGAGACAGTTTCTTTAGAATATCAGCTTGGAATAATGAACAGAGTAGTCTGAAGTAAGGAACATGGATTCAGATCTTGCTTTTAATATTCATTAACTGTACAATTATGGGTAAATGTCTAATCTTCTTCAGCCTCAGTCTCCATATGTGTAAAATGGGAGGACAGCTTATTTTTCAACCTCATTGAAAATATGTTGACAACTTTAAATCACTATATGTTGGTTTATTTTTCTCTTAACACTAAGATCACAATATAGATGAAAAGAGGCATTTTGCTCTATTCTGGATAACAAAAATACCTGAGAAGGAAAACATACTACAGTTTTTCCAAAGTCTAGGGAATATGTAAAAGTTCACAAAACTAATAATTTAAATAATTCCCTCCCTTAATCTTGAATGACCTAAGATTGGTCAACATAATCATATTTAAATCTATGACAATTTCTACCCAGCCTGCAAGTTTCATATAATATCTTGGATGACAGATAATGTATAATTTGATGTTTCAAAGGGTAAACTAGTTAGATAACTGAACAATTCCCTCCTTCCACCAAAAATAAATTTCCATGTTGTTCTTTTAAAGCTTCTTTTCAAAGTGAATGAATGACAGTTCTTCAGTGACTAACTCTCTCCACTAAACAATCATAGACTCGGAAGTAGTAATGACATGCTCAATATTTAGGTAACTGGGTCACTGAAAGAAAAACCTTATTTTATTTTGGAGGCACTTGAAGTAAAGTGACTCATCTAGAGCAAGTGGCAAGTGGCTGAGGCTGAATTTGAACTTAAGGTTTTCCTGACTCCTGGGTTGGGGTTTATTTCCTTCTATGCTATCTGCTGCCTTGGCTAGATAATTTATTATTATTATTAATTTTAGAGATAGTCAACTAATAGCTTTGAGATATAAATTTAATTTCTGCTAATCAAAAATGTTGCATTAAATGTCTTATCTTTCCTGAAGTTATAAAGTTTATAGCTTGGAAGTATAAATAACCCTACAATAATAGAAGGACAGTGTGACTTGCAGGAGGGAACAGAGGAGAAACTGAGATCACGTTTATTTAAACAACACTAAATGTAGGTATCAAGACTTAGAAAGGAAGTTCATTCTTCCCTTTCTGAACCCAGATTAAAAAATAGCATGCAGAGTCTTCCCTGCTTCAGTCCTAGTAATATTTGTGGTACTCTTTTCAAGAAGTGTTCATTTACCAAATCATTTCTTGTTTCTTTCCCATTTTAGTTTACTCAAGTATAGTTGCTCATTCATGGGCTTACCCATTCTTTTTTGGTTGACTATATTATTCATACAAAGTAAAGTTTCTGGGGGAACAAAAGTCTTGCTATCGCTATTCATCTATTAACATGGTAATAGATCACCACCTCCCCCTTTTTCTTTTTCCATTTTTTGGTTTTTTATATATATATATATATAGGGGCATTTTTCTAATGTCTGATTTCTTAAAATCTTGCCTGAAGAAGAAACAGTATGTCATGGTGAGAAAGACTTGTTTGCAAATTATAGAACTTGGTCCTACTCCATGCCATTACATTAACTGCTTATCATAGGCCATTATGTGCTTCCTTTAGAGTTGTTTCTGATCACACTGGAGGCCTCTAAAACCCTTTCTGATAAGGTGGATTGCATCCAATTCTGATGATATAATATATCCTATATTGTGTTATAAAAAATTAGGAAGTAAATTGTTTCAAAGACTTGGATGTAGTAATGTGAACAGTGAGGATAAGATACAGTGTGCAATGAGCATACTGTAACACACCAAGATTACAAAAATGAACAATTTTGAATATGCTTTTAATTAAAAATAAAAAGAGCAGAATGATTTCTATAACACTGTAAAAAACAGTTTAAGAGCCAATACAATGATCATTCATGATTCCAGAAGATCAATGATAATGCTCTTTATTCCAGAGAGGAGACAGATTTAGGGATATGGAACCAGAAATTTTTCTTAAGTAAGGTAGTTAAGAAAAAGTATAAAATAAGGAGGAAGAAATAGTGGGGAGTGCTCAACACAGGCATACTCTAATGAATGCAACGATTGACCTTATTTTCCCAGAGGATCTATGATGAAATAAATTACTTCCTGAAAGGGAAATTGGTAAACCAAAAAGCATGAAGAATTTTTTTAAATACATCTATTATGAAGCTTTTTTTTTCTATTATAAAGCTTTTTTTTTCTATTATATTTGTTACAAAGATTTTTCCTTTCTTATCCTGCATTTTTAATGGTGGAGCTACAAATAGTAAATTGCCCCCAGTACAAAACAACATTGTTAAAAAGCAGATAGAAAAACAGAACAAAATTCAGAAAATAGCCCAAATAAGCAGGATAGATTAGAAAGTAATCTATTAAAAAAAAAAAAAAAAAAGAAAGTAACCTATAGAATTTGCTATATTAACTTATTTTCTTTTTTTTTGTTTTTTTATATAACTTATTTTCAAAGTAAGCAATATGACACAGAGATTCAGTTTCATAATCTTCTTTTTGTGTTATTTAGTTAATTTAATTACCTCAATACTCTTTGAAGATAATAAAGTTTCTGAAGGTTAGCTACATATTATCATATAACTTCATGTAATTTCTCAAATAAAATTTACTTTCAGTTTCTCTACATGTTTGTACTTATAAAGTTTCTACTCAATTCAAATCTTTTAATGAGAACTACTTGAAGATCTCCTATTCCTTTAAAATCTATCCTCTTCCATTATAGTCAACTCTTCAAGATAAGTTGGTTTTTGTTGTATGAAGCCATATGTGTTTTTCCCCTTTTATAATATTACACAATCAAGCTTTCCTATCAGAAAAGAACCTATCAAATCTTATGCAGCCTTGCCTTTTTGATGTAATTCAGTCATTGTAGTCTTGAGACTCTTCATGGGGTGTTCTTGGCAAAGATACTGGAATAATTTGCCATTTCCTTCTCCAGCTTATTTTACAGGTGAGGAAATGGAGGAAAACAGGAAAAAGTGAGGTCACAGAGCTAAGTAAATTTCTAGGCTGGATTTGAATTCAGGTCTTCCTGACTTGAGGCTAGGCACTACCACTGAGATACCCAGTGGCCCATGATTCTGGCTGGTTCTTTGATACTGTTTTTTTTTTTTGTTTGTTTGTTTGGGGGGTGCGGGGGAAAGTTTGGAAAGTTTTGGTTGTGGGAATTCCCATTATTGCCTATGACACTCTTAGGATTTTTCATTTGGGGGTTTCTTTCATGAAGGGATTGGTAGATTATAGAATATAGCTTTATTCTGCCCTTTTGTAATAAGATGTAGGAAGTTTTTGTTTATTATTTCTTGAAATACTGTCAAGGCCTTTAAAATAAAATCATGGTTTACAAACAATCTCTCTATTTCTTCTCTTCAGAATTTTTACCTCTTTTTTCTCTATTCATACAATCTTTGTGGAAAATTTATTTTTTTAATTTTATGAGTCTCTGCTTACAATGAGGCAGCTAGGGCATGAAATGTGCGGAGCTTTGGGCCTAGAACCGGGGAGATGTGAATTCGAATCCAGCCTCAGACATTTAGTCTGCATACTAGTCTTATAGTTATAAATATATAACTATAAGACTATAAAGTTATAGTCCTAACATCTCATTTCCTCAACCATAAATAGGGTTATACTAGTAGTACTTGTCTCTGAGATTTTGTGAAGATCAAGTGACATATTTACAATGTGCTTAACATAGTGCCCGATATATAGTAGCTGCTAAATAATGGTTATTTTAATTATAGTTAGCATTAATAATCAACAGAATCATTAATACTAGCAATTATATTAATAATTATATTGATATACTTAATGGTGATTAATATTTAATGCTAACAGTAATTATAAAAGTTAAAAAGTTATTATCTCTTAGTCTAGATTTTTAGGCATCCCTAGATTGCTAATCATTTTTTTGTTATTCAATGTCTCCTTTAAGATCACTTTTCTCAACTGTTTTAGGTTCCCAAATTGCGTCTTTGTGCCAGAGCCAAATTCTTCCCTTTGCTGTATACTTTTGGGTGATGTGGTCAGCCCTGCTTGGTTTTGGCCTATGTCACAGATATTCCTGTGCTGACCTCCACCTCCTGTACTTAGGAGTCCTTGGATCTTTGAAGTTTAGAGACACATTTTCAAGGCTCTTCCACGTTATCTCAGGATAGAGTGCTAAAGATTTTGGAGCCTCTGGGAAGTCAAGTTATCCAAGTCTGAGCATTGATTGATGTTATTCCTGATGGTTTTCCAGTTTCCTTTTCTGGATTCCAATGAACTTAGGACTTTTTTTTTTTTTTTGGTGGGGGGAGGGAAATTCTTTGCTACTGCTGCCTCCAGACACCAAGCC
Organism: Antechinus flavipes; assembly: GCF_016432865.1. Classification (NCBI taxonomy): domain Eukaryota; kingdom Metazoa; phylum Chordata; class Mammalia; order Dasyuromorphia; family Dasyuridae; genus Antechinus; species Antechinus flavipes. The sequence continues at coordinate 156,524,223 of NC_067403.1, read as the reverse complement.
TTGGTTAGTATATCTGGCTGTGCTGAAAGATTTGTATGCCTAGGATGGTCCTGGCTTTCCTTCCCTGCTTCCTTTCTTATTTGGCTAAGGGCTTCTGGTGTGCTGTTCCAGAATGGAAGAAATCACTATTCTTTCTCATAAGATTTTCTGAAAATTCAGTTTGATACAAATTTCAGGTAGGTGTCAGGCAATCTAGTTCAGGTAGCCATTGTGAGCTATACAGAGGTTCTTCACATGACTTCCTTCCTCTTGCCAGAATGCTGAAGTCACTGACAATTCTCTGAGTCATTACAATTGCTCAGAGTAACACTTCTTTTTTTGTGGTCTTTTTATTTGCCTTATATTTTATTCCATATAATTTCTTAAGTATTTCTTAACTTACTTATGAATTATTCATAAGTGTCACTTCTTACTCTACAAAAATTTTTCTACTACATCTATGTGCCATAATGTTTTCATTCCCTAATGAGAGGCAATGATTTTAGTTCCAATTTTTTTGTAACATAAGTGGTATAATAAGTACTTTCAGGACTTTATGTCTTTGATCTCCTTGGGATATATATGGCCAGTAGTATAATGCTGGGTCAAAGGATAGACAACAGTTAAGTGACTTTGTCTAGCTTCATTTCCAATTATATTCTCAAAAAGTTGAATCAAGTCATACTTCCACTATAAGGATGCCTGAATTGCCACAGCCTCAACAAAATTTATTTTGTGTTAACTTTGCTAATTTGACAGATGTAATGTGAAATTTAGGAGTAAATATAACTTGCTTAATAAGCAATAACCATTTCAAATGTCATCTTTCCCAATTCCCTCAAATATTCTTATTTCTGTCAAAGGCTGAAACATCTTTCCAGTGTCTCAGGTCTGAAACCTCAGTATTAGTCCAAACTCCTCAATTTATATATTTTATCAGTTGCCACATAGTGACATGCTTCCCTTCCTAACATCTTTAGTACCTTCTTCCTATTCACAAAACTATCACCTTAGCTCTTGTCACCTCTCACTTAAAGAATTTCAACAGCCTCCAACGATCTCTCAAGTTCCAGCATCCCATTTCTGCAATCCATTCTAAACCTCGTAATTTTCCTCAAGTACAAATCTGAGTACTTTATTTCCCTACTTCAGGGGCTTCTTATTGCTGCTAGATAAAATATAAACTTCTCTGTTCAGCTTTAAAAGACTGATATAAACTGGCTCTAACATGTCTTTCTAGCCACATTAGACATCACTCTTCTTCTCTTACTTTGTGACTGGAGGAAGCTATTTTCAAACAACACTCCACCTTTTGTATGGTCTTTGCGTTGGCCATCCTATATCATTGGAATGCATTCTTTCCTTACCTCAGCTTCTGAGTGCCCTCTTACTTTTATAGCTTAAGTTTCATTTTCTGTATGAAGTCTTTCCTACTAGTACCTAGCTTACTTTGCATCTATTTTAGTTGATTCTTTTACTATGTGACTCTTTTACCCCCACTAAAAAGCAATGTTTTATTGTTTGTACTCATATGCTCAAAACCAGCAATGTATTTGATTGATTTCCTCCTCTCCAAACAATCTTGTATGCTTTGTATATAGCTTATACAATATTTCCTCCAATAGAATGCAAGTTCACAGAGGATAGGCTCTGTTTCACTTCTTTAGATCCCAAGTACCAAAAACAATGTCTGTCACTAAAATGCCTGTCAATTGATGTATGTCAATTCTTTACAGGTCTTAGACATCAGTGAGTTTTCCATCACTTCAATAGTTTTCCTCCTTAGTCTAACTGCATTGCATAACAAATTGTAATTGAAAATTTCTGGTTTGTATTTTGTGACCTTCTCTACCCTTCAGTTATAAATATTTCATCTAGTAATTTGTCAAAGGTATTTCATTTTGAGTTTCTAATTTTTAAAACTGATGTGGCCTTCTGTGTTTCCAGTCACATATTTTTCTTGTGCTTAATTCATGGTTTCAGATCCTGGGTTCTGCCAAATTGCTTTTCAGTTTTCTAAGCTGTTTTTTTTTTTTTTTAAACCAATCAGGAGTTTCTTCCACTTATTTCCTTGAATTTATCAAATGTGGCACATTATTTTATAATGCTCTTAATTTTTATTTATCTTGTCTATATCAATGCCCTAGCTTTTAACTGGTACATATAGTTTTGTAGAATGATACTTTATAATTTGATGTATGATCATTTTTAAAAAGAAATAAAGAGCATGCCATTATTTCCCTTGAAATCTTAAAATTTTTTGCTTCTCTAAAGGTATTGTTGTCTAACTTATATTACTCTTGTAATTGAGTACAGCACTAAATCTGTTAGTAAATTCAAGCAGTACTGTCATGTTTCTCAAACTCGAGCACTGATTCTCCTTGTATTTCCTCTTTCTCCTAGTACTGAACAAAAATGCTTATTTTTATGGATTTATTTTATATATTGTTATTCATTTTGATTGGTTTCTATGCTGATTTTCTGAGCTTTTTACAATATATCATATTTGAAAAGAGATAGTTTGTCTGATATATTGTACTGGTCTATAAGTTTCTTCCTCTACTATTGTCCTTTAGTTTAAGTATCAGGGATCATTTTGTATCATTTAAAAAAAAAATAAGTCTGACAGCATAATTTATTTATTTTTGAAAAAACTCAAGAGTTTAATCTTTAAAAAAATTTTTTTAAAGTAATTTTTTTCTTTAAAATTTCACTTGTAAACACATCTGTACCAAGGATTTTTATTTTCAGTTAAAATTCCAGGACTTCCAATTAGAAAGATAACTATGGAGCATCTTGTTTTCTTTTTAAATAGGGTTTTCAGGTAATTTTCAAATACAAAATTAGTAGCATTTCTTAGTTTTTAGCTTGGTCTATATTCAAACTTTTCCTACCATCTGTTCTAGCTTTTCAGTTTACTTGATATAAATGGATGAATGAAAAAATACTGCTAAGCACAGAGGAAACAAAAAGAAAAACATAATATTCCTCTTCTCAAGGAGCTCATATTCTAATGGTAAGACAAGACACAATAGAATTTCAATTGAAAAAAGTTTCATGGTCTTTAGAGTGCAAAGGAAAGCAGACAGTAATCATTTTAATGTAATTTACAATGATAAAATCATATTGGTTTATGATGTGAAACTATCTGACAGTGTGAAGGTGTTCTAGGTTGGGCCTGACTCAAGACAGTCTTGTAGTAGTTTATAACAAAATTGGACACCTAAATCATTTCAGTTAATAAAAAGAGTTTTAAAGATAAACCCTAAAGAACCCTAAGTTGAGTCATCTGAGGGAAGCTCTCTTGCCTTGGTTGCCCAACATTCTTCACCGGCCAAGCATGAAAGAGGACCTGGAGCACCTTATGACTGCTTTGTACTTGGGGAACCAGAAAGTGATATAATAGCCTAAGTCTTTATTATCCTGAGCAGCATATCATAAAGATATTTTTAAATATTTGTTAGAGGAAAAAGTAGCTTAATTTGCATAGGAGTTAGAATATTGGTCCCACCAATAAGGTCTCTGGATAAAGAATTTTCTGGGTCTTTAGTAGCTGTGGGTACTGAGAATGTAGGGTCTTAATAATAATCATTGGAATAATCTGGTCCCTCTCTAGCAAAAGCCTCAGTGGTTTGTTTTTTTTTTTTTAATCTACATAGCTGAAAAATTATAGAGGGTAATTATATTGGGGTTTGTATTTTCTTCCCTTAGTATGGAAGACTGGCTTCATACAACTAGCTCTCCTCTCCCCTGTATGTGATAGCTGGTCACTTTTTTCAGGGGAGAGGTCAGTGGGATGCTACTTTTCCTAACCTCTACCCTCCTCACCCCCCAACATCTTTCCTTTTTGCCGCAATTTTAATTTGGTGAGGTAGAGGGTTACAATGAACAATGATTTAGTCCCCTCTACCATGTTACAGGTTCTGTTTGCTGATTTTAAAAGTCAACAATATTTCACCTAAAGCTACAAGTTACATACAAATACCAACTAAAGAAGATTATTGCTATACTTCTATTAAGGTTGAAATGAACAAAGAAACAGTTCAGAAACATTCAGGTAAATAAAATTTTTGTCTTCCTTAAGGCATTCAATAGTTCTCTGGAAATGATAATCAAAAATCTGGCTCTTAATAGTTTTTAAATATTACTTGACAAAGAAAACTTATTTTGTGAGGTTAATATTATGAAAAGGCTTCTCCTGTCAATAAAAAGTTATTTAAAAATTTTTTTTAAAAAAGAGAATAAAAAAAAAGTTTCTCAAAGTAGCACTTTATTTTTAAGATAATTATTTTTAAAATAGGGTTTATATTAGAGAAGAAGATTTGAAGATATAAGAAATAACTAAGGAAAGAAAGAAAAAAATCAATACTTAGCTCCTCCCTAATTAGCTTAACAACAACATGTAGATAATGATTTTAAAACACCATCATTATTCTTACTATATGAAATTAAAATGATAATTATGAAAAGGATTTACTACTTACCTACAACATATAAGCAGCCATGAAGCTCACTAACACCATTGCCTGCTCTTCGCTGACCCATCTCTTTAACTTCTATCCACTTATTCAAATGTGGGTCATATCTCTCCACACTAGACAAAGAGGCCAGCCCATCATTGCCTCCCACAGCATATACATAGTTCTAAATTTTAAAATAGAAATTAAGGCTAGCTTTTGAATTGATTCTACATATTGCCAATGATATACCTATGATGTACATAAAAGTAATTATTTTACAATATGGTGTTAAAAAGAGACAGCTGGGCATTCAACAAAGAAACACAAACACTGATTTTATCTGATTAATTTTGAAGAACTGAAGAAATCTAAAGAAAAAAACAATCTACAAAATGTTTTTAAACCTTGGAGAGTTGAGACCCATCAAACTTCTGGATTTAAAGGATTATCTATATCAGCCATTTTGATGAGAAGTTTATTTCTTACTAACATAAGAACTTGTTTAATATTTTAAAGATAAACATTTTAAAGATAAAATTTCATGTTGGTTTATAAAACATGAGGTAATTTACTCTGCAATTAGGCACAATAATAATAATTCAATAGAGAAGTCAAAAGATAACTTACTATTAGAGCTACTGAACCAACCCCACCTCGTGGGGTATTCATCGGTGCCACTCCACTCCACTGATCAGATTCAATGTCGTATCTCTCCACGTCACTGAAGCATGTATTGTCATCTAACCCTCCTATTGCATAAATTGGACCTCCTAGAGAGGCCAAGGCAATTCCTCGCCTACAAAAGCAACAAAACATCTTTAGCATGTGGGTATATTCAGGAAGGAAGTAAAAAATGGTTTTTAAATGCAAATAATTGGTCAATGTGCCATTTCCTCATCATTAACATCCAAATATTAATATCCCATTATCAATATCCTCCTCATCATTTATAAACTCACTAATATACAAAATACATGGTCAGCCTAACATTAAAGGGACAATTTTTATATATCTACTAAGACCATTTACTTCCAAGAAACATTTATTCGCAAGATAATGACATCCATGGCAAGGTAAGAAATATTTATATGGCATCTACAATCTGCCAGAATGGTATGAAACACTTTACAAATATTACCTTATTTGACCCTCACAAAAATCCTTCAAGGTAGGTGTTGTTACTATCCCCATTTTGCAGTTGAGGAAACTGAGGCAAATAGAAGTGAAGAGACTTGCCAAGGTTACATAAATAGTAAATGTCTGAAGCTGCATTTGAGCTCTGGTCTTCTTTTTTCTCCCCTCCAATTACATGTAAAAATAGTTTTCAATATAGTTTTTGGTATGATTTTGAGTTCCTATTTCCCTGCCCTGTTCTTGACCTTCCCTTTCCCCAAGAAAGCAGGCAATCTGATGTAGGTTATATATGTACAATAATTTAAAACCTATTTCTATATTAGTCATGTTGTGAAAGAAAAAAACAATACAAAAGGAAAAATACAAGAAAGAAAAAGCAAACAAACAAAAAAAAGGCAAAAATAGTATACTTCAATCTTCATTCAGTCTGCATAGTTCTTCCTCTGGATGCAGATGGCATTTTTAATCCCAAAGCTATTAGAATTTTCTTGGATCACTTCACTGCTGAGAAGAACTAAGTATCCATTGATGACCACATAATCTTCTTGTTACTGTATACAAAGTTCTCTTGCTTCTGCATACTTTACTTAGCATCAGTTCATGTCTCTCCAAACTTCTCTGAAATCATCCTGCTGATTGTTTCTTACAGAACAATAGTATTCCATAACATTTATATCCATAACTTACTCAGCCACCTTCCAACTAATGGGTATCCACTCAGTTTCCAGGTCCTTCCCACTACAAAAAGGGCTGCCACAAACATTTTTGCATGTGTGGGTTCTATTTCCTCTTTTATGATCTCTTTGGGATACAAGTTCACTAGAGACATTGCTGAATCAAAGGACATGTGCCATTTGATATCTCTTTGGGCAAAGGAACTTGGATCTTCTTGACTCCAGCTTATTACTTTATTCATTGCCCCACTTAACCTGCCTAGATTTGAATCCTACTATTAAGAGTTAAAGGGGAAAAAAAAGAACTTTAAATCTTTATGACTCTCAAAAGCATTGGAGAGCATATTATGAAGCAAATAGAGAACATTTGTTAAGTACTTACTATACACCACACTTTGTAGAGGGCTAGGGATATAAATACAAGCAAACATCTGATAATTCCTGTTCTCAAGGAACTTATATTTTAATGTTGAAAGACAATATATAAAAGTTATTTGGAAAAGTAGAGCAAAAATGCTTGCTTGATTCAGAGAGCTAAGCATGGTAAAGCAGAAGCCCAGATCCTAGCAGTTAAATAAGGTGAAAAGTTCATTTATCACATTAGAATGAAGGGCAGAATCCAAGTGTTTTGCAAGTTTGATGGCTGGAGATCAGCAAAGTTTCAAGATGACCCGGAATTAACCATTATAGGTTGTACAATTCAAAACCTTTGTCAATGACTTCACATGTATGTTATTTTATTAATTTTTATTGTATTATAAATGTTATCTCCCTAATTCTTCATAAAAATGATACGAAATCAATCAAAAAGCTTTTTTTAAAAATGAAATATCTACTTAAGATACCACGCAAGGTCATGTATTTTATTCACTTATAAAGAATACCTATTGACATCTACTAACTTAGGGCAATGCTTTGCAACCTGTGGGACTCAGCTTTATGCAAGGTTATTGTGTGTAATTCTTGAACATATAAGACAAAATTATATTTATCTAAAAATTATATTTATTTCCAAAAACATCTGCACTATGGCACTGCTGAACATGGAGGCATAGTTGCTGTAGATTGACTGAATTGAATGTGTGTATACATGTGTATGTGTGTATGTTTGTATATGAATATTTTTCAAGAGCTACTTTGAAGAATTTCATCTAATTGCCTATTCAAAAACAAAACAAAACCAAAAAAACTTATAAGTGAATAAAAAATGTCTATTGGGAAGACTATCATGCAATTAATAGGCAACCTATAAAGCTCATCCATCACTATATACAACTTGGCTGCAAATGAACTAGTTGGGTTCAGAATTAACCAGTAGGAGAGAAGAGATTGCTTTTAAGAAATACAAAGTCCAAATTCCCCTGAACCAGAGGTACTTTTTAAAAGCAATTCAATTAAATGTGCATTTACTGATTGTATATCATGGATCAGGTATTACCTATGTGTTTGATACACAAATATCTGGGCTTTTAAATTGTTATATTATTTTGAGTTAAAATTTTTTTTTCTTCCAATGTACTTCATTCCTTGAAAGAAAAAAAGAAAACCAAAACCCTTGAAACAAATATTGTGTTGTATTCATAGCTTTTGTGAATATCTTAGGTAGAGCCCCAACTATTTTTGTACTTTTTTAAAAATGGAATTCCTCCTTCTATCTATTCCCACTGTATTCTGTTGGTCAATATAGAGATTATGATTTATGTGAATTTCCTTAATATCTTGCAACTTTGCTGAAGCTATGGTTATGACTTGACATATTAAACAGATCACTTGTTTCTTATTTTAACAGCCAGCATATCTATATCTCTTTCAAATAGTAATGGTGACAAAAATAGTTATCTTTGTTCTGACACTGATCTTACTAAGTTACTGGCAAGGTCCCTAGTTTATCCTTATTACATATAATAATGATGATTGTTGGTTTTACTACATAAAATATTAAATATACATATATTTATACACATTTCTGTTTTCTAGATGAAAAATGGATACTGTCTTGAGTTTTTCTGCTTTTTATGTGATGCTAGCTAAGTTACTTAATGCTATTTTCCTTCCTGGAAGAAGGAAATGGCAAACCACTCCATTATTTTTGCCAATAAAACTTCAAAACTTCAAATGAATCATAAAGAGTCAAGACACCACTGAAAGAACTTGAACAACAACAATATTGAACCAACCTTTCATGTGAACTCAAATTGAGCATAATCTTTGAAGCATATTACTATAATTTGCTTGCTAACACTAATTTTTTTGTGCTGATATTCATGGAAAGCCTTCTTTCTTTGTTTTGACTCTTCTTGTTTTATGTATCAAGAAAATGTCCTATTTTATAAAGTTTATGTTAAATTTTCTATTTTTTTCTATTAATTTGAAAATTTAATATTTAAAAAAATACTAATCAATTTTTTGTGTTGGTTTTATTGATATATAATTAGAAAAATAGTTTCTAATGATTTCCTTTTTGTTGTGAATTCTTTTTATATTTCATCATTGGTAATTTGGTTTTTATCTTCCTTTTAAAAAATTAGCCAAATAAGTTTCTCCACTGCTACTTTACTTAAAAGATAAGCACCTGGGTAATTAATTCAACAGGCTTGGTTATTTTTGCTTTTTTGCTTTGTGTTCTGCTTATCTCCTTAATTTTCAGAATTTCTATTTTAATGCTTTTTTTAAAATTTGTGAATTTTCTAGTTTTGTTTTGTTTAAAATACCCAATTTCAATGATCTGGAGTAATTGTTGTCTCTTTTGTATACATCTTCCCCTAAGGATTACTTTGGTTGAATTACTTTGATTGAATTCTACATATTTTGGTATGTTTTCTCGTTGATGTGCTTATCTTTAATAATAAAATGTCTACTATTTCTATGATTTGCTTGTTGATTCACCAATTCTTTAGGACTAAGTTATTTAGGTCCCCTACTACTGTCTATTTCTCTGTAAATTTTAGTATTAGATTCTCTGTTATTTGGTACACATATTAAATGACAATTTATTGTTGATCTCTTTCAACTTTACCTTTCAAACAAGTTTTGCTCTTGTCTGATATTGTCTTATATTTCTTATAAAAACAAAACAAAACAGCCTATTGTTAAATTAGAATCCATTCTGATTTCTTCTATTTTAATGGGTGAATTCATTGTATTCAGTTATAATCTTTAATTGTGTATTTCTCTTTAACCGTAACCTACTTTCTTAGCCTATGTCCCCCCCACTGTCCTATTGAGAAAAAAAATGATGAGAGAAAAAAGAATGCATCAATGTTTTTTCCTGCTATATTCTCACTACCTTGTCTTGCCCTTCTCTTCTCACTTTTACCTCAATCAGAGGTTCTTTTATTTTCTTTACATTTAAATCTCTCTAGTGCTAGTGTTTTCTCTGCTTTTTCTCTTCCAAAGTATCATATCTAATGGCATTTTAGCTTACTATAAACTTCTCAGAATTTTTTTAAAATGAAATTATATTATGCACAGTTTTCTCATGAACCCATATAAGAACACACACATCTCTATTAACTTTCATTATTTATGTTCGGAAAATCAAAGTGACTAAAAACTGCTTTCAGAAGTATACCATCGCACTATATTTAATTCAATATATAAGGTGCCATGTATTCAAATGACAAAATCTAACATAACACAAAACCTATCTCAAAGAGCTGACAATCTAGTTGAGCAAGGTAGAAAAGACAAGGACAACAACAATACAGGTAAGGTCCTATTAGAAAAGAGGAAGAAGACATGTCTTTTACCTTAGGGGACCGAGATTTGAATAAGTCTTCAAAAAAGGAAAAGGACTTTATAAGATAGAAATGGAGGAAAATAGGGAGTCTTTTCAAGCACTGGAGATATTATAAACAAAGGCACAAAAATCGAAGAGGTTTATGAGAAAGAGAAATAGTTTCATTTGCCTATACTCTGAAATATGTTAATATAGATATGGATAGAGTTAAATTGTGGAAGGTCCCAATATATAAAAACTTCTGATCCTAGAATTTACTTAGTAGGTAATGGAGAATGAGTGAAAATTTTTCAGTATGTAAATTATGTGATTAGACAGGCAATTAGGAAGATTATTCAGACAGTCAGATGGAGGATGGATTAGAAAGGGACAGACTCTAGCCAGGAAACAGTAACATCAGTAAGAAGAGTTGACTGAGAGTGGCAATATATAGCAATGAAAAGAAAGGGAATAAGTGAATGAAAGAATATTGAGATGAGAGAGAGGATGTGGGAGGGAGAAGGAAAAGAAAGGAAGAAGGGAGAAAGGGAAAGGGGGAGACAGAGGAAGAGAGAGAGAGAGAGAAGGACCAAAGGTTTCCAGTGTAAGGGGAGATAAAAAGAAGAAGGGAAAAAAGAATGAAGGTAATGAAAGCCAGGGGACAGAAAAGAAGAATGGCTACCTCACACTCCTAACCCAGAAAAAATTACTGGCAATCAGTGGGCATTTATTAAGCACCTACTGCAGTTGGCTGTTCCTTTAAATGCTGCTTGCCCTGTCAGTTACTTTGTACATTGGCAAGGCAGGTAAACAGAACATAAGAAAAACATTCTCCTCATTGTATAGTTATTCTTAAACAAATCTTGTTAGGTAGAGAAATTTGAGAAATATCTTAAAATAAGAAAAAAAAGCAGTAACAATAAAGTATTAGAATGAGAATAATAAATGATAACGTGTTAGCATAGAAACTGATACTGGATACCACTCTTAACTACTTACCTAGTGATAATTGTGCATAAAAATACACTCAATTAATATTGATGATCTAAAGGCATGTCTCTCTATTAGAGAATTTTTCTAAAAGACTTTGCTCTTTGATTTAAACATCTTTCCAAGAATTCATCAAAGCACCTTTAACAGTAGAGATACTGAAGTTTCATAATGAAGATGGAAACAGGGGAGGAAGAGATATATATATATATCTATACCTATTATGAAATCAATTATAAAATTTATTTTAAAAAGAAGAGAAGTAATTACTATGGAAATCTGGAATTTTTTTCCATTTCTACTTCTTAAGAAGAGCTAAGAGGATATGACCAAGTACCACTTTGGTTTATATAAAGCATAGGAACAATGGCTTCATTTTCTTTTGGTTTGCCCTCCAACAAAAGCAGAGCATTATCACAAGTGTTTAATAAATGTTGTCAGAATGTATCTAATAGGGTCTTGTATATTTCTCGAAAATAGAAAGGGATAAAAGACATTAAAATTTTTCTTTTCAAATAATATGAAGAAATAATCATGTTATCATTTTTAAATACTAATTTTTATCTCTCTCACAGACTAAAAAAAAAAAAAATTTACATGGACTGACCTCTTTGTGTTCATTGATGCTTTCATCATCCACTTATTGGTGAGAGGGTCAAACACTTCCATGCTGCCTAAATGTTCATTTCCATCATGCCCACCAACTGCATAGACTTTGCCTATTAAAATAAAAATAACTTTTAAAGTAAAATCATTTATTAATAATCTTAACTCCCCAAAATTGCACAAACAGTGGAATTAGTGGTATAATTATTTTTAACCTATTAGTTTAATTTTATTAGTGATGTTAATTAAATGGTTAAGTGCTAATGTATATATTATTATATTAAAACTTAGAGCATTTTCACTTTTCCTCACCTGGCAATCTCCCTTCTGGCTTTCTTGGCTTCCTTCAATTTTCAGATAAAATCCCATCATCTATAAGAAACCTTTCCAGTTTTCTTAAGTTTTAGTGCCTTCCCTCTGAGATCACTAATTTATCCTGTATATAGCTTGTCTGTCTTTATTTGTTTGCTTGTCTCCTTCATTAGATGTGAGAACAGCAACTATTTTTTGCCTATGTTTGCATCTCCAACACTCAGGACAGTGTCTGGCATAAAGTAGGTGCTCAAAAATTTTAATTAATCAAAATGACTAGATTGTGCTGATTTTCACAAAAATATCAAAAAATGGCTTGTACTTTTCTCCTCGAGGTATTATAACACTGAAGAAATGTAGGCAATTTCTAAGAGAGTTAAATTTTAGCAACTAGGGGAAAAAACACTCATCTTCAAGAGTACAGAAAAAAACAATTTTTTTACAGAAATCTTTTGTGTGTTTTTATTTAATGTTTTTCTAAGCACCTATAAATTGAAAAGGAATTTTAAAAAAATGTTTAACTTAAGAACTGATCTTATTTTCAAACCAAAACACCTCTTTATATTATGGATCTATCGATAACTAACTTGACTGAATATAGAGAGTAGTTATTAGCTCAAAGCACAATGGCTTTTCACATTGAAGTTATCAGAAAGTTTGCCTATTGATTGAAAAATACCTAGTAATTTTATACACATGCACATATATATGTATATATAGACATACTTATATGTATGTATATATAAAAATGTACATACATGGAAATGTATGCAGCAATCATTTTTATAAGTTAACAGGATTTGTGGATTAAATATTTCAAGGTGGGATAGAATAATGGAAAAATCTGGTTTAAGCAGAGTTACCAACCTCCCACAGATATTACACCCACATGACGCCTTCGACTGTTCATTTCTGGTCCAAAGAACCAACTATTTTTGTTTATTGAATAACATTCAATGCTTCGAAATGGGTCACCTGATCCACCTCGACCACCTACACAGAACAGCACACCTGAAAGAGGAGATACCAGTTTAATCTCAGAATTGCCAAATCAGGGTAAAAAAAAAAGTTACCTATGAAAGAAATTCGAGTTTTCAGAAAATTATAAAAAATGTAATTTCCTCAGAGAAGCCATTATTTTTAGCTATTTGGATCATCTCATTAGATAACTTTTATTCAAAACTGCCTTCACTAAAAAAATAATTTCCTACACTACTTGGCATAAGTGATCCTATGAAATTTTTGGAAGTCATTGACAGTTTTTATCCTAATTCCAAAAGGGAAGATTTCGAAAAATAATGCATCAGATGGACTGATAAGATTTTTATAGTGAAGACTACAGATTTTATACACCTTTATCAATATTACTAGTATAACATGAGACAGTGCATATTTATAGGAATATTTAGACATATTTAGTGAAGCCCAAATTAGGAAAATTTGTTCCAAATCATTTTACAAAAAGTTTAACATTTCCAGTCCCAAAGTACATCAATGACAATCATAGCCCTTCTGCCCTTCCATCAGCATTTGTTGATGAAAAGGGAAATTCAATTACCAGCAGTTTGTTTCCTTGGAGTAGTTCGAATGGAGTATTCAAAGTCAGGTACTGCCCTGCTGCTCAAGTGAAGGTGGTAATTTCTTGCTTCATCGAGTAAATCCCTACATTTTAGATTTTGCTTGACAATTTCTTCTTTTGCCACAACACCCATAAGAAAATCAACGGGCAACAATGGTAGTCGAACCTGATGGAATTGTGAACAGTTGTAGGTATTAAGTTGTCATACTGATGTTAAATACTAATTGGATATATATTCAGCAATGTTGAAAACTCACTTCTACCATAGCACCACTTCACTCCAACCCTAGATTTTCTCGGCAAGGGACCATCTACGCAATCATTACTCCCGAGGTCCTTCACTCCTTACTGTGTGCTCTACTATTTTTCTTGCCACAATCTAATATTGCCTAGTCTTTTCATTTGCTATCATTCTGATATTTAGGTGTTGTCTCATTCAGGAAGAATATGAATTCTTTGAAAGTTGGGACAGTGTTAATTTTCTATCTATAAGTCCAAGTAATTAGTACAAAGTAAGCTACAGATAAATCAACCACAAATGGAAAAGCATTTAAGTTGAATTCCTTATTTTTTTATATGTAAGACTAGGTGTTCTTGGGTCAAGTTTTCTGACAGGAAGTTTACATCTCTTCTTAAAAACTGAATTTAAACTTGTTAGATGAAAAGGCTAATCTTGTTTTTAACTTCTTACTTCTACAAATTTATCTTAATTTAGCAAAACCTGCACAGTTAGGAGGCAAAAGATAATATTCAAAGACAATTAAGACCCACTCTCTACCTTACAGGAGCTCACTAGTTGGGACGATGGAAGAAAGAGAAATAAATTATGTACACAAAGTAGAAAAATGCAAGTGATTTTTAAAAAATACTGTAAAATTGGACAGGATAGTGATTTTTCCCCTTGGGAGAGATACACAGAAATAAGGGAAAACTATTGACATTCAGTAGTGTATGAACAGGGTCACAGGGGATAAGTAGTATCATTCTAAACAAGTAGGTTGAATGATACTGTCAGTATCCAAAGTCTACCTCAAAGATAAAAATCTGATAAATTACTGTGCTTTATGTTTTATGGGTTTTTTAATTTAGGCAAAAACTTAAAATAAGTAGAATTCAAATTCCTCTTAGGTTGGGATAATCTCACTTTTGTATCTGTATCTCTCAACTCTTTTTTTGCACAAAATTTCTACTGATCCTACCCAAATGCTAATTCTTTTGGTCCTTGGCTGCTTCATATTAATTAGATATTGAATGATTGTTATTAAATGTGACTATGGAATAGTGAAACTAGTTTTTAAACCAAGAAAGCAGAAATTTTACAAAAGAATATTTTCCTTCAAAGATGCTATATGCTTTTCTCTATCATTTGCTCAAAGCACTTCTGGAATGTTTTCCAATATGGCTTAATTTTAGCACCTATGCACATACTTTTAAATATTATTATCTGTAACAGAAAATCTTTGGTTTTTTGAAAATAGAATTGATTTTTAGAAAAAGCAAAAAGCTACTTTATGAGTAAAAAGGGATTTGAGAGAGGATGTATTTATGTAGTGTACTTACTACATGCCATACTACATTGTACTAAGCACATTACAACTATCTTATTTGATCCTCTCTGCATATTGATTTAAACATAATTCTGAGAGGAAAGTGCTATTATTTTTTAGTTAGGGAAATTGGGGCAAACAGAGCTTAAGTGATTTGCCCAAGTATTTAAGGCCAAATCAAATTCAGGTCTTAAATATAATAAAACAGATGACTGAACCAGCTAAGACCATGCTTATACTGTCACTATAAAGAGACCAACTTTTCTTTATGCAGGTTGTCCACTGACAGAAATAAGAATTTCAAAATAAGAATTCTAGAAATGTTCTAAGCAGTATGAATTTAAGTACATACATTCCCTCCTAAGACAACTACTTCATAGAACAGGTTTTATTTGTATGCATATTATTGAATCTTTCCATATTTTAAAATTCATTCACAATTAAAAAAAATAAACAGAAAGGCTTTTCCAAAGATTCTGCCCATGTACAAACTAAAGTTAAGGCACCCATCTTTCAGAAGTTCATAAAGACTACATTCCACTGGCATTTAATAATTCTTTGAAAAATACACGCTTTTATTAGAAAAGTGGTAGCATAGAAAACAGTTATCATCAGTATGATAGTGAAATACTTTTACTAAGCGAAAGCCTGAATGCTTCGGAGTGATAAGTAAATAAGTGAACGTAGTCTTTAAAGTAGTATTTCTGTCCTTAATAGGACCAACCATAAATTTTTTTTGAGCAAAACAATTCATAAAATTTAGAAATTTATGTTCAAATTATGTTCTAATTATGGCATTTAATCAAAAATTGTATTTTTTATTGTAAATGTTTTTGATGAGCTCAATATTCTAGAAGCGTAGGCTTTAAAATCAACAGTGTTTGTTTTTTTTTTAATTAAAGGATAAAGAAGGGCCATTTCTAACATTTAGATTTTTAAAAATTAGTGAATAAGATTTCTAGTCCCAGGATAAGAAGATTAATTAGTAGCAGCCACAGATAACAAGCACAAAGATCAAATGTCTTGTATCATTAGTACACTTAGTAGCACACTAAATATTGCTAGTCAAAGCCTTTTCAAGCTTTATACTCTATCAGTGACTACTATATTTTCTCTCACATTTTTTCCTCAGCAGAAGAAAGAGATAGCTATACTTTAACAATATTCCTGCTTTCCTTCAATATAATTATATCTCCATTTTATCCTACCTGAGCAAGTATTTCATCCAACCACATCGCATGATGCTGAGGATTTGCAAGAAGCCACTTGATGGCTGCACAATAGACCTGCTTTTCATTCTCAATGTTCAGATCACTTGAGGACAAAAGCTTATGGAGATGTTGGGGTGAGACACTCACAAAGTCTTCACATTCTACCACTTCGGCAAAATGTTCACAAGCATATCGGTCTGCCATGTCCATTAAGTCAATGCGGTTGTGACTCTCTGCAAAAGCTCGAACCGCCAAGCAATTAGAAGGATGAAAATGTAATTTCATGTATTCACAACAAGCTCTAGCCACCAGCTCTACTTGTAGAATACAGGCTGCATATAAGAGAGGCTGGACATTGTCAACTGTCAAAGTGAGCCGGGAAGAATAGACAAACTTCACCAAGTCTTCTATTGCATCACCATCAAAATCCCTGATCTCAATGAGTGTCTGCTTAGCTTCAGCCATTTCAGAAAGAAACATGGCTCTGAAGTAGGGAATAACACAAGCCAGTACCAGTTTGTGGCAGGAGATTAATTTTGAGCCAACCTGTTCGAAAAAAGGAAATTGTAAAATATTATAGCTTATAACAGAGGCAAATGCTTAATTTTTGGTAGTTTATTTTTAAAGAGTAAATTACATGGTCCCTTACTTTAGAACTAAGCCAAGTAAAGATCAATTTTTCCTCCTCCAGTTCAGCCAGTTGATTTTTTAATTTAGTATATAGCTGATCAGAGTTGTGGACTTTTAAATTGTTACTTAAATCCATTTTTAGTACAAATTTCTAGAAGTCAACTTTGCAAATGAAATAAGTTATCATATAGTTCAAGTTATTATTTGAAAATTTATAAGGAAATTCATATTTGCTGAGCACTTAAAAATGAAGCTCATCCTTCAAACTGAAATGATTTATTAAGTGGAGGAGATGGAGAGTGTCAACTTATTTCAAATTTTCATGAAAAGAAAAGCTTCTTACTTAGGCTATTTGACCAATCTCTGAATTGACTCTTCTATTTTTATTTTTCCAAGCTAAGCTTCCTACAAGCAGTTTTTTTTTTTTTTTGGAAGGGGAAAAATAAAGAATGGAAATAAGAATACAAATAATGTAAATTTTAAAATGTTAAATTATTTTTCTTTTTCATGTGGAATGATACTTCTGGATACTTATTCTAAAGGATTAACCTATAACGGTATGGTATGGTGGAAAAAGGCTATCCTTTGAAGCTAAGTCTTGCTATGTAAATATAAATATAAATCTAGCTATGTGACCCAAAACAAATTCCTTCACTTCCCAGGGCCTCGGGCAAATAAGCTTTTATAAATGACTGATGAGGTACCAATCTCTAAATATAGAATTTTCTGAAAGTTGATTCAACAATGAAATCATAGGTCTAGACAAAAACAAAACTAAAACCAATGTAAGACCGTTGCCTAAAAAGATTAACATAAATAACAGTGAAACCATAGGTCTAGATAAAAACAAAACTAAGACCCATATAGGACAATTGTCTAAAGAGATTAATATAAACCTTAATCCACTAATAATGAATTGCTGCAATGTGAATTATCAAGACATTAGAAACCATTGTGTAATTTTTCTTGGAGAAGAAGGGAGGGATGGAAAGCCCATTTCAATATAAGCTAGAACTACAAAATGTCCTTCATATCTGAACTTCAAAATAAAAATATTTTAGAAAAATATAAAATGCAGGTCAAACAATCCAATAAAATATAGGTTGCAACCCAGACCAAGAAAGTTTATCAGTTACAAATTGATTTAAGACCCAGCGCTGAATGCTAAATGCGCTGTTTAAAAATTTCTTTCAGAAATCTTAAATATCTCAAGAATCACTTTTTGGATTACTTGTAAATACTACTTAAAAGATTTAGTTTTTATATCAATATTGTTAAATTAGATGTTACATGAACATGGAATTATATGATTTAGCAGCACTATTGCATAACAAGATTCTAGAGTTAATAGACACATTGTTTTACTTCTACTAACTCCTAACTCAAGCTATACAAATCAATGAGATTAAAAGCTCTTCATGTGGTTTATGATAGTCTCCAGTCCTACACATGTTTAAATTTCTTGTTTAAAATAAATTTAGAGATCAGAGCCAAGATTTACCTCAGCTCTCCCAAATTCCCCTCCAAACAATTTTAAAATAACTTTCCAAAGGAATTCTGGAGCAGCAGAACTCACAAAAGGATGGGGTGAAATAAATTTCTAACCCAAGACAACCTAAAAGGTCAGTAAAGAAAGATCTATCACACTGGAGTGGAATGAGAATGGGGCACAGTCCAACACAAGTTACCCTTGGATAGTCAGCAGCAGGTCTTGGGGCGGAGGTGGGGAGGGGGGGGGTAAGAATGTGTGTGGGGGGGTTAAATCAGCAGCAACTTCCAGAGCTCTCAATCCATGGATGGTAAGAGGATCGGACAAGGGTTCCCTCAATGGCATTGGTAAAGGACTCTAGCTGCATTGCCCATACCCAGATCCAGGGGACAATCTTGGGTCACAATCCTAGAATGAGGAGGAGCACTAACAGGACTTGCAGTCAACAGGGGAATAGGAACCCCAGTCACAGTTCCAAGGAGAAAAGTGCTTGTGGTTGCTCACACATCAAAGCACTGATTGGGAGAGCAGTGACCACACATCTCCTTAAATCATACCACCTTGGGAGAACTAAAAATTTGCAGACTCCCAAAACTAGCTCTGAAAATAGTTGCACAAAAAGTCTGAAGCTCAGGACAGTGCTTTGTCCACTCCAGGAGCAGAGGCCAACTCTAAAGTTAAAAGTCAAAAAACAGGCAGGAAAAATAAGCAAAAGAACCTCACCATAGAAAATTACTATGGGTGACAGGGAAGAAAAAAAAAACACACTCAGAAAAGTCAAAACTGCTACATTCAAAGCCTCAAAGAAAAAGTAATTTGGTCTCAGGCCCAAAACAATTCTTGGAAGAGCTCAAAAAAGAATCTTAAAAAGCTAGAAATAGAAATCCCAAGTTAGGGTAATATATATGAAGCCCAGAAATCCTAATCCTATCAGAATTCTTACTATGTTGGCATGATATTCATATTATTATATATTCATATATTCATAGTCATATCTCCATACCAAAATGAGGCATAAGAGTACTATAGGTAACAAAATCCTTAAGATAGTCAAATAACAGATAGGAAGAAAATATGCAATACTACCTTCAGTGTCACATCACAAAGTTCACCATCTTCATAAAATCGTAGGAGTGAACCATGAAAATCTTTCCAAGCTTCATTGGCTTCAAATGTATAAGATTCTTCTCCATCACCATCTCTATTTGAGGACCTGTTCTCTTGTTGGTGATGCTGCTGCTGTTTCTTCCCCTTTATCAACTGAGTCTTAGCTGATTCTGGGCACAAAGATTCTGAAGCCATTGACATCATTCCTCTTTTCAATGCTGGTTTGTTCACACAATTCCCATTGATTTAAAAAATTTGGGGGGGAGGGAAGAGATTAGAAATATAATCTATTAATCTTCATGTACTTTTCATGTTCAGTTCAACCTGTCATTTTCCTGTTAGTAGATAAAGGGGAAAAAAAGTCATCAATATTATATTTTGCTTATTTTCTAGATCTGTAATAACAATACCCTCCACCATCAAAATCAAAGCTAACAAAATTTTCTCAAGAACCAGGTAACAATTTCAAATTTATATTAATGAATTCTCACCAAAATTTATCAAATTATCTTGAACCACAATAAATTAGATACTGGTTACATGCTATCATTTGAAAGTCACTGTTCTTGATAAAAGCTAAGATTTTACATTTATTTTAGTCAGTGATTATCTCCAGTTTAAAAAAGAAAAAAACTTTCATTAGATTTAGTTCAAAATTCAATATTCTTCATAGCATATAGAATATTTTTAATTATTAAAATCATTAAAAAAATAAAATAGCATTGTCTCTATTATCAGTTAATGTCATTCAGAAGTAGAATACTATTTTGTTTGGTCCCAGAAGACAGAATTAACAATGGGTAGAAGTTGCAGAGTCGGGTTTAAGCATGTAAGTTAAAAAATGTCCTTTCAATTAGAAAAAAATGGGACTACTTAAAAAGGGGGTTATAATATAATTTCAGGCAACACTAGATACATATACATTTTTATTCAAGCATGGGTTAGACACCTATAGATGTTCCAGTTTTTATCTTTTTTTGAGAGTCTATAATATTTATATCAGTGGTACTTACATAAGGGTTCCTTGTGAGTTGCACACTGACTTCATTTTAAAACAAAATATCTATGTATGTTTTGTTAAATATTTTTTGATTACAAATTAATCTGCTTCAGGCCACATTAAGGAGTGTTGTGGGCCACATGTGAGCCTTGTGTTTGAAATTTATGGTCTATACTCTCAAGGAGTTCTCATTAGCCCTATAAGAGTTCTCAGTACCTTCACTTCCATGCTAAAATGAGGCATGAGAGGAAGGTAACAGGAAAAGCTGTCTGTCATGACAAAGTAACAGATGAGAAAATATGTAATACAACCTTCAGTGTCACACCATAGAGGTTACCATTTCATAAACGTGGAGGAGACTGAAAATCTTTCCAAGCTTTATTAGCTTAAAAAATATAAGAGATCTTTTTCCATCACCATCTCTACTTGATGGAGATAAAGTACCATTACATCTTTATATATGGAAAAGCCTTGGCTAATTTTATTATTTGGTAAAATAATCAAGAAAAGCATGAAGCTGGGGGTAAGGGGAAATTTACGGCAAGGTCTCTTTTTTCAAAAATATAGGGAACTAATAACAATTTGGAACTATGCCCAAAGGGCTATAAAACATTAAATTTGTATCCCAAAGAGATTACAAACAAAATATACAAAAATATTTATAGCAGGTTTTTCTCAATCGGAAATTGAGAGGATGCCCATGAACTGGGGAATGACTGAACAAGTTGCCGTACGATTTTTTTTTACTTAAAGCTTTTTATTTTCAAAACATGCATAGATAATTTTTCACCAATAACCCTTATAAAACTTTGTGTTCCAATTTTCCTTCCCTTCCTCCACGCCCTCCCCTAGATGGCAAGTAATCCAATATGTTAAACAAGGTGATAATATATGATTCTGACAGAATATTATTGAAGTATAAGAAATTATGAAGGGGATGATTTCAGAAACACTTGGGAAGACTTCTATAGAAATGATGCAAAGTAAAGTCTTAAGACTCTCAGGAGAACATAATCTATACAGTAATAGCAATAACAGTGAAACACTTAACTTTTAGAAGTACAATGGTTTTACCATTCCAAAGAAATACATGTGAACTACTGATTAAACTATCTTCCTGGTGCTTATCTTTTTTAAAAAAATGTACTTGTCTAATATGAATTCAACAGATAACTTCTGATCTTCTAAAAAATATAACTATCAAGTTAAAAGAAGCATGCTGTTTCTGACTGGCAAGATTCACATAACTGAATAATCCATAAAAAAGATTCTCCCTCCATTTCCAATGTTATTTATATATCCTATAGTTATTCTGATGCAGAAATCATAGTAGGCTTTAAAGATCCTTAAGAATGATCTCCCCCCGCATTACACACACACACACACACACACACACACACACACACACTCAGTACATAGAAACATGGTAATTTAATTGAAAGATTTTTCTAACAGCTTATAAACATATATTGCACAATTTTATAAGCTTACATAGTAAAATCTGATACTATCAAGACAAAAAAATAGATTTAAAAAACTCAACAAAATTTGTCTTTATGTAGAAATTACAATTTCTTTCAATATAGAAGCAAATAATTTTCCCCAAAAGTAATTTCAAACTCAAGTTGCACATTTAAAACATATCACTAACTGTACTATTATTAAATTATTTATTACAAAGGGAATTTGTAATTTTAATATTTAGCTGAATAAAGAACATATGAACTGAAGCCCAAGAGAGACTTTAGATATAAAGTCCTCCCAATATGCATAATCACCCAATGCCATTCTCGTTTTTTAATCTCTGAAATCTAATATAAGTAATCTACCTACATCAATGATTAATGAATCAATATCTGTAAGCACTAAAGGTAGAGAAAAAAGGGGGCTTTAGTAAACTTTTGATTAATGAACTTCTTTCTCCATAAGAAATTTTGCTTTTAAATTCTTGACAACTAGATCAATCCTTTGCCTAATTAAATGTTTTAGATATATTTCAATCTAGTAGGCTAAATTTCTGGAATCAAAGCATATAACTACTTCCCCAGTCCAGGGAAATTGAGTTAGGAAAACATAAGAGTTCTGCTTTCATGAATCAAGTGTTGTTAATATATATCCAAAAATGAGATAGCTCTTTCTGTGCTAGATCATGATGTTATGTCTTGTTCAAAATTTTGTTTAACTCTCAGAACCTAAGATATACCTAGAACTTCTATTACTGTGGTTTTTCAATATCAATGACACCATTTTAAAGACTGAGTTATAAGACTATTTCCTTTAATCCATCCTACATACTGATATTATATTAGCCTCTGATAGAATATGTACTGATGGCTTTTCACCACTCAAAAAAAAAAAAAAAAAAAAAAGCCTTCTAATGGTTCCTCATCACCAAACCATCCTAAAATTGACCTTTAACTAAAAACCCTCTATAATCTGGCTCTAACCTATATGTATTATTCCAATAATATAATTTATCAATGTTGTTCTTTGCTTATTCCTGAAAAAGGCTAAAATAGGATCCTATGAAATTAACGACTTTGTTCACTGTTCCCTCAGTCTAAAATGTTCTACTTTTCTTCATTTGAATAAAAGGCTAAGTAGTTCAAATACTATCTCCTTAATGGAGGTACCTTCCAAATAATTTCTTCCTTTGAACTCTTATGGTATTTTGAATATCATTATTTATATGCCAGGAACTATATTAAGTACCTGTGTTACAAAGTCAAAAGACTCCCAATCTAAAGGGAGAAAACATTGGATAATTATATTATCAATAGAGGGAAGGCATTATTATTAAAAAGGACAAAGGAATTCAAATTAAGTGTCTTGTATGAAGAAGTTTTGAATAACAAATTCAAGATTTCATATTTGATTCTGGAAATGATCAACTGAATAAATACAAGGATACCATGAATGGATCTACCCATTTTTTCCATGGACACTTGCCTATTTTGGCTCATACTTGTGTACAGATCTTAGTTCTCTGAAAGATCTTGTCTAATTAATCTTTAATTTTTTTCAATGCCTGGCATAGTAACCTATTATATAATAGGTTCTCCTAAGTGTTTACTAAATGAACTAAAATGTGGCACAAAAAATTCCAAAGCCAAGTAAAAATTATTTTTATATTGTTAGCATTTGTCATCCTCCATTCTTGGGCTGATGCAAATCTCAAGTATTATGGAATTAGCTTGTTATCTTCTGATAAGGTACTTTAAAAATAAACATCATTTCACATTCAAGGATACAACTAAATTCAGTAGTAGTTTTTTTTAGGAAAAAAAAAAGAACTAAAAATTTAATGTTTTATTTCTTGATTCACTGTAATTAGTAGAAAAGGTATTAAATATAAAAAATTCAGTAGCTTTCAGATTAATAATAATGGTCATTTTTGAAAGATAGACTCCAGTGGAGAAGTCAGGGAGACTTTGAACCCTGCTTCTTGTAGATACTGCTCTTGGTGATCTTGCCAAACTCTCAGGGCCCCCAAAAACTGTAATATTGCAGAATAGGCACAAACCTGTATTGTTGAAGATGAGGGAAGTTCTTAAGTGAAAATAAAGTACTTTGAGTAAAAGGACTCTTATCTCTTCAGCTTAGCATACTACCTGGCATACAATAATGCTTATTGAATGACTGAGTTCTCTAAATAGCTAAAATCACAGATCTTGATATGTTCTTTCCCCTTTCTCCTACCATCTTCCCCAAAAGAATTATGGAATGGATTTGAAAATAAATTTAATATTTTACTTAAGTAGAAGAAAAAAAAATTTTTTTTAAATCCAGATGTGTGCAGAACTCTTTCTTCACCCATGCAAGACGGGCAACTCATAATCTTAAAGTATCTAAAGGCACTGGAAAATAATTAATGTACAAATAAGTCATTCTGTAACATGAAGAATTTGAACTCAGGTCTTCCTGACTCCAAGGATTGTTCTGAAGCTTCTGAATAATAATTACACCTGAAAATAACATCCTATAGTTGAGATAAGAACAAAAGGTAGTTAGGAGTTAAAGCAATAATGATTTGGAAGTGACTCTGGGGACTTTGGGAAATTTATTTCAATGAGCTGGGAGTATGACAGCAATACTACTTTAAAGTGATTATTAATAACTGTAAACAAGCTAATTACATTAACATGCTATTTTAAAATTAGTACCAAGACAAGCCAATTGCAGACTACTCCTTCTACTAAAAGTAATCCAACTAAGGCAGACCAACAAAATGCTATTGTTTTTAACATAAACTTACAGGCCTATAATTTCATTGAGTGAATAATCTCTCCAATAATGTAGATTGCAATCTATCCATACCTATCCATCTCATGTAACTCTAAATAGCAACTTCTTATAAATTCACCATATAGAGATACCCAACATTCTGAGAGGCCTTCCTGATGTGGAGATTCCAATGAAGCACACAAGAGATATACTTCTTAGTTTTGCTGTGACAAGTTTATTTTTCATTTTTATGTATTCAGCACATCTTTTTATGGTTATGTATTTCTCTGAAGATTTCTTTTCTACCATTTCTACTGAAAAATCTCATATGTAATATGCTACTGTCTGCTCACATCCAACATATACTCCCCACGTGGCAGTAGGACCACCTTCAACATCTATTTTTTCCTTGACTTATAGTCATCACAGCAGAAGAATGTAGTTAAAAAAATTAGGTCTTTTGGACAAGGACAATAAATTATAGTAGAAATAAGTCTGAAGAAATCTGACACTAAGAGAATTATTTATCACATTGAGTCTCAAGTAACAACTAATTTGGCGACAATACTAGGCAGGACTCAAACTGAGGTCTTCTGATTTTAAGTCTCGTACACTTTCCACTATACACTGCCCTTCCTTTGAAATATAAAAACTCACTGAAGAGAAAATAGGCAAAATTATCACACTTATCTTCTCTAATAATTTAGCCTACCTAGTCTAAGCTGTTTCCAGGAAGAGACATTATCAGTTATTATGAATACACTTTGGTGAAAGTCAGCTGGGAGCCACCACAGATGATAAAATTAGATTTCTAAAGTGAAGGCTAGGACTGAAGAGGCAGAGAGAGACAAGATTATCTATTAGGAGATACTACCCAATTTCTTTTATAGCTTTTAAAATTCATGCATAAAGGACTATGATTCTAATCCCAATCTTTCTCTAGCTTTAGTTTGCACCACACTCAGTGATAAAAGTACTTCCGCTCAACCTTTCAACGCTCATTTCCATATTTTGAAGCCCCCTTTCCTTTCTTCAAGGCCAAAATTGGATATGAATCCTCCCCCCATAATGTATATTCAATCTGTCTGGCTTGCCAAATGTTTACTGAATTTACTAAGTTAGTAGTCTGAGACTGAGAACAATTTAAGAACCACTCATTTAAATCTTGCCACAAATTGATACTATACACAGTCATCCTAGACTCCACTCCAATTAACCCAAAATATCCAAACTATTGCCAAATCTTGTCATTTCTACCCTCATAATATTTCATTTATGTACCCTTCTCTTTATGTACATAGCCAAATTTGTATGGCCATCATACAGGAGATAATGTAGAGGCAAACTTAATTACCATCTTTGAGCTTTGGTTTCTTTATCTAAAAGATAAAAGGGCTGGACTGGGAATCTTAAGAGTAACTTGAACCATTTAAAATGATTCTGGAGGCAGTGATGTAGATGAACTTCCTAGATATGTGTTTCTCTTATTATGGAATTCTGCCCTTTCTTTGAGAAAATTAAATTATTTATGAAAAATGATTGAGGCCAGAGAGATTTTCAGAGACAAAATG
Organism: Antechinus flavipes; assembly: GCF_016432865.1. Lineage (NCBI taxonomy): Eukaryota > Metazoa > Chordata > Mammalia > Dasyuromorphia > Dasyuridae > Antechinus > Antechinus flavipes. The sequence continues at coordinate 156,497,992 of NC_067403.1, read as the reverse complement.
GATCTTTTTCTCTTTGGATTCTTCTTGTTCTCTAAAATGAGATGTTTAGAGCTAGAAGATAATTAATAAATTTGTTTCTAGTAGTTGTGCAAAAAAAAAAAAAAAACCAAAAACAGAGCACTGAGTACTTCTTTCACAATATATTGGAAAGAAATTATTAGCTGTATTAACCTTGGAGAATGTCTGCTATGCTTACCTCCAATTTTAGCTCAATTCTTGAATTCCTGTAAACTCTCAATCAATAAAAACAAAGCAGAGGTAAAAGAGGGTTGTTAAATTTTAAATAATAATATCATTATTTAACGAAAAAGCACGTGAAAACAGAATAGGTTCAAAATTACTGAGATACTGAAAAGCGTTATAATTTTTTCACTTGGTCACTTGCAGAGTCAATTGCAGAAAATAAACTATTCACAAATACTTTTCATAGCTGTTCTCAACTGGAAAATTAAGAGAGCTGCATAATAAAAATCATATATTACTGAAAATTTGCTTTACAAAAATTTCCTTTTCTCAAATAGTCAGAGCTTGGTCAAACTGATATTTAAAATCAAATCAACAAACATTTATTCAGTGCTTACAACATAACAGGTACTATACTAATATATTGGGAAGACAAGTAAAAACAAAGTAAGGCCCCACGAGAAAAAAACACATAAAAAGAGTGCTGAAAAGGGGCTGGCAGTGAGGAAGTATCCAAACACAAGAATATGGATAAAAAATCCGGAGACTCAGGAGCGGAGAGGGAAGATGAATAAAGGAGCAAATGTGGCTGACCTTGGCACTTCTTCAATTGGAGGTTCTAAGGGGAATTCACCAATGGAGAAGTAGCAACCATGGGGTCAAAAGAATCTCTCAGAATGGACAAGCTGCTTCTGGGTGGCAAAGGAAGAGGCATTTTCCAGGATGAGAAAGCTGCTGAAACATGATGAAGAAAAGTCCACAAAGTCAGGAGCAGAGACAAGGCCTGGCTGGCACAGAACCTTTCTTAAAATGTAATTTCCATGAAAACTGAGCAATTAATGGGGGTGAAAGGATCTTCTAAGGTGAGAAGGTGACTGTCTTAAGTGCCTAATGTAGAAATTAAAGACTAGTATTCAATTTTAGGTGACAATGTTTGCCAATTTCTACCCTGTCATCCCCAACATATATCCTTCAATGTTATTTTGTTGTCCAAACTCATTCATAACACTGTGATTGGAGTTATCTGCCCATTAAATCTTCCCTAGGTATTGTAGATACTAGCAGTAACTGATCTAGAAATTAAAATTCATGTAAATAACCATCCCAAGAAAGGGCAATGAAATGGAGAACTTTACTAATGGTCCTTCCAATTCTGTTATTATTAGAACAGGAATGACTCATTTGAATTATAAAGTCATTGGAATTGTGATAATATAGTAACTACAAATACATTTCTTTAGGGGGAAAAAAATCATGTTTTTCACATTAACATAAGCTACTTAAATCCACTGGAAAACAAAATATTAAAGAGTTTTCTTTTAGAAAACATAGTCCCTAGAAAGGAAGACAAAATCCCTTTGAGCAGAACTGGATGTATCTTCAACTTTAACTGTATTAGAAGCTATCCAGTGTGCATAAAAAATAAGGGATCAGGGGCAGATAAATTATGCAGTAGATATAATACCTGTTCTGAAATCAGAAGGACTACTAGCTGTGTGACTCTGGGCAAGTCATTTAACCCCAATCACCTCACTATTAAAAAAACTTTCACTTCTTGATTCATTTCAACATATTAATACAAAAAACTAAATTTAAGAAAACATACTATATAACATAGCAGAAACAAAATCAAATTTAAGTATTGCTACATACTTCTGTGTTCATCTTCAAAATAAATGACTCTAGTATACCCAAATACCAAAAAAAAAAAAAAAAAAAAAAAACCCAACCCCAAACCATAATAAACTTAAATCTAATTTTCCTTTAACATAGAAGTCTCGAAATAACTTTTAAAAAGCCCAAAATGCATACTCTTTAAGGATTGTACTTGGCTGTCATAGTAATGACTTCTGTAAACTTCTAATACTACATTATCTATTAGCCAAATGATTTTCTCATAAATTTCCCTGTGAATGAAACAATTTTTCTCTCAATAAATCTAGGGTCTTAGGATATCTAACTGATATTAGGACATGCCCTTATCAACTACTAAGATATTAAACTGCCTTAAGCCTCCAGAATGATCCTAAAGGTAAAATTATAGATGTTTGGAAATATTATAGTAGAATTCATTTTTACATCAATATTCATAGGAATTAATATATTTTTAAAATGTAAATTTCCAGACATGCCTTGTATAAACTGTAAAATTCTGGCTAAGAGCAAGCTATTATTACTAGATTCTTTGACCAGCTAAATTTACTTCATAAAGTAGAAAGAAAAGAATGATCTTTCACCTACAGAGATAGTCAAGAAGTAACCTTGGCCAGATGTTGGTTATGCCTTGGCCAAGGGAGAAAGAGAGGGAAAAGTATCGATTAACAGCAAACTGGCAAATGTTGAACATGTCATCATAAATGACAGTAAAACTGCTAAACTTTTCAAATAATTCTATTACAAGATAGGTTAAGAAGGAGTTTAAGCGTTTTATTAAAAGGCATTCAATTAAGAACTGTATAAACTACATAAAAATTGCCAAAAAGACTGAAAAGCCAAAAAAATAGTAGAGAAAAAACACTCTTAATTTAATTGACAAGCAAAATATTGGGAGACAGGACTGACTTCATTCTAATGAAGCCATAAAACCACTGTTAGGAAACATAAATAAATGTGTTCTGGTTGGAAACATAAATAAATGTGTTCTGATTGTTAAGCATCGAAAACCTACATTTTATAATGGGTTTAGGCCTTGAGAGTAGTTTAAAAAATACTTTATCTGTATTCCTTATAATTGCTTTTATATGTAATATTATGTATTTTGTGCATTTTAAAACATTCTGAAAAGAGATTCATAGGCTTCAGACTGCCAAAGGAATCCATAACACAAAAAGGAGATAATAATTCCTACTCTATCAGAAGAGCTATGTACACATACAATTGTGCACAAAACAAATTCAAGGTAACTTTTTGAGAGGAAAATCTGATAATTAAATTTATGGTTTACAACAACTTCTTTCAAGAAGAGGGGCATGCGATGCAAATTTAACTACACGGAGGCTTAAAAGTATTTGTACTGCAAGATTATAATGATCAAAATATGGTGAAGCTCTTTGCAAATAATAAAGTGCCATATAAACGTTAGCTATAACATTACACGGATTCCAATTATTATCTCTACGCAGATGTTTCTGACATCCATTTATGCAGCACTAAACACTCCTGACCTCCGATTTCATCACATCTCCAGTTGCCTACGAGACATTTGAACTGGATGGCCTACTCATATATATGTCCAAAACTGAATCTATCTTTCCCCTCCCCCCAAATCTTCTCTTCCTACCTCTCTGTTACCAAGACAACGCAATCCTTCCAATCACCCAGGTTTGAAAGCAGATGTCATCCTTTTTCTCTCTCAATCCCACCCCCATCGCGCATCTAAGCTGACGTTAAATCCAGGTTCTACTTTCACATCATCTCTGCTTAAGAGTTCAATTATTTTCAGTCGAGTTTGACTGGAACCCCATTTAGGTTTGTTATTTCCTGTTCCACCTCATTTTACAGATGAGGAAACTGAGGGCACACAAAATTAAACGACTTGTCCAGAATCACGCAGTAAACGTTTGCGAGTCTGCCTCCTGGTCTAGAGATCTATTCACTGTCCCCCGGACAACACCAGCATGGCGATGCAGGCTCTACCATTTCAATGGTCACTTATCTATTGCAAGAGCCTCCAGGTTTCCCTCTGTGCTCCTGGGCCCCAGTTGCCCTGGTCATTCCCTGTCACTTCTAGCATCAGTTATAAAACTCTCCGTTCAGCATTTCGAGCCCCGGTCATCCGTCCTCGCCTCGCGGTCCACTTTCACCTTGCCCCTGGGCCTGGTCCGGTGCACAACTACATACTCCTGGAAGCCCCTCTCAGTCCTCTGGAGACAAGACGCCCCCCCCCAACCTCCTGGCTGTGCACGTTATGTCCCCCCAGAAGGCCAGAAAGCAAGGGCCACCGACTCTCCTCCCACCTCCTCGCTCGAGGCGGCAAAGGAAAGCCGGGTCCAGTTTTTCTCCGTCCGGCCCCAGTCAAGGCCGGCCTCCAAAGCCACTCGAGGCCCCGGGTTGCTACAGACTGCTGGCCCCGAGCTCCATGACGCTCTTTGCTCGCCCACTCCCCTTCTATAAGTTCTCACGCACTCGACTTGTTTCTTCTCTTTTGCGGACGCCGGATGGACCCTTGGGAGTTCGGCCTCCTGGGCGTCCATCCCGTCCCTGCTCTCACCCAGCTCGAGGGGCCGAGACGGCGCGGGAGGGAGAAGGGGGCGGGAGGCAGAAAGCCCACCCAAGGCTGTCATGTTCCCTTTGCCACCAGAAGTGGTTCTGCCCGTAGCGGCAGATTGGGGGGGGAGGGGGGAGCACCCGGCGGACAATGGCTGAGGGGGAGGAGGGCAGGGGAATCTGATCAGACTGGAGGCCTCGTTACCTAGCTTTTTCTGAATTGCGTCCACCCCCTTTCTCCCCGGTTCCAGCGCTCTTCCACAGGAGGCGGCGCCGATTTCCCCAGCTCCCTCTCTCCTCCTGGGGCAGATGATCCCAGCCCGCAATTCAGGAGATTCTGTGGTCAAGCAGACAGACGCCAGCCGGGTGAGCTACGGCTGGGGGACACGCGCTTTTAGCGCGCGCGCCCCGGCAACTCCGCCCCTGTACTATTATTGCACATGCGTAAGCAGACCGGCCAGAGCGGAGAGCGCCCTGGGAAAGGTAGTTCTTTGGGTGGTTCGGCTTTTCCCTCTCCCTGGGTTATATAATCGAGCAATTCGAGGCAAGGGGTAGGTCCTAACAGCTTTCTCTGCATTGTTGAACCGAGATCATGGATATAGAAGTGAAAGAGACCTTCGAGGCTGTTCAGTCCACCTCGCCCATTATATGTATAAGTATTTACGGTCATATATATGCTACTAGATATAGAGACATACAGCTATCTCTATATCTAGTCTATCAATATGCACGTATGTATTGTGGGTCCGGAGAGGCGGCAGCAACAGAAGTAAAATGATCTTGCAGGGAGGACAAACAACAGGAGGCCGTAGGAGTTGTGAGGGCTGGACGTAGAGATCATATAAAACACCTGATCTGTGTCGGTCACTGGGCTAAACTCTGGGAATTTAAACAAAAATAACAATAAAACGGTAAAATCAGTCCTTGTCCTGAAGAAGCTTACAGTCCTTGGGGAGACAACAACATACATTTAAGCGCACAAAAATATATTTGTAGTCGGTAAACGGAGAGAAGCCAGTGCCTCTTTCTTGGGAAAGTGCTATCTCCCGGGTCTTATCTCATGTCTGGATTAAAGCGAGAGCCTGCCCCTCCTGCCACAAATCTCTTCACTCCCAATTCTTCCTTATCAGATATCATTGATAAAGTACAGATTTCATCGTGTCACCTTGTTAGTCAATAAACTCCAGGAGTTCCCTCTTCCCTAAGGATCACCCTGTGTTTGAATTTCATAACCTTACCCACCTGTCTTTCCAACCTTTTTTATATCTTGTCCTAATTCATATACTCCATGTTCCAATGACGCTGATCTCCCTGTTATTCCTTCCACAAAACCCTGAAATTCTCAGCTCTAGACATTGTTACTGTCTCCTGTGCCTGAAATTCTCTTCTCTCTCTGCCTCCAAATTTAATTAGCTTCCTTCAAGTCTCAGCTAAACTTAGAACTTCTACAAGAAGCCTTTCCCTGCCCCCTTTAATGTTAGATCCTTTCCTCTAATATTCCTCAATATCAATTATCCTGTCTATATCTTGCTGATTTGTTGTTTGTCAGCTCTCTCTCTAACCCCAATATTATTTCTCCAGCATATTAATAATCAGTTATTGAACTAATACCAGGACTTTTTCTGAAGCTTGTAAGTTGTCCAGTCTCTGAAGGACATTACTGATAATGAGATTGCATTAACATTCTTAACACTCTTTCCAGGTAGGAAAGCCCATCTCTCTCTCTCTCTTTTTATTATAACTTTTTATTTACAAGATATATGCATGGGTAATTTTTCAGCATTGGTCCTTGCAAAACCTCCTGTTCCAACTTTTCTCTCCTTTCTCCACCCTCTCCCCAAGATGGCAGGTAGATCAATACATGCTAAATATGTTAAAGTATATGTTAAATACAATATATGTTATTTTGCTGCACAAGAAAAATCAGACTTAGAAATAAGGTAAAAATGACCTGAGAAGGAAATAAAAAATGCAAGTGGGCAAAAACAGAGGAAGTGGAAATGCTATGTTGTGGTTCATACTCATTTCCCATAGTTCTTTCGCTGAGTGTAGCTGGTTCTCTGCATTATTGAACAAATGGTACTGATTTTGTTCATTTCATTGTTGAAGAGAGCCATGTTTATCAGAATTGATGATCATATAGTATTATTGTTGGAGCATCTAATGATCTCCTGGTCCTGCTCATTTCACTCAGCATCAGTTCATGTAAGTCTCTCCACATCTTTCTGAAATCATCCTGCTGATCATTTCTTACAGAACAATAATATTCCATAACATTCATATACCATGACTTATTCATCCATTCTCCAATTAATGGGCATGCACTCAATTTCCATTTTCTGGCCACTACAAAAAGGGCTCCCACAAACATTTTGGCAATGTCCAAAAGGCACAGGTCCTTTTCCCTTCTTTAAGATCTCTTTGAGATATAAGCTCAGTAGTAACACTGCTGGATCAAAGAGTATATACAGTTTGATAACTTTTTGAGTACAGTTCCAAATTGCTCTCCAGAATGGTTGGATGCATTCACAATTTCACCAACAATGCATCAGTGTTCCGGTTTTCTCATATCCCCTCCAACATTCAGCATTATCTTTTCCTGTCATCCTAGCCAATCTGACAGGTGTGTAGTGGTATTTCAGAGTTGTCTTAATTTGCATTTCTCTGATTAATAATGATTTGGAGCATCTTTTCATATAGTTTCAATTTTTTCATCTGAAAATTGTCTGTTCATATCCTTTGACCATTTATCAATTGGAGAATGGCTTGGTATCTTATAAATTAGAGTCAATTTTCTATATATTTTGGAAATGAGGCTCCCACATTATCAGAACCATTGACTGTAAAAATGTTTCCCCAGTTTCTTTCCTTCTAATCTTGTCTGCATTAGTTTTGTTTATAAAAAAGCTTTTTAATTTGATATAATCAAAATTTTCTATTTTGTGATCAATAATGATCTCTAATAATTCTTTGGTCGGTCACAAATTCTTTCCTCCTCCACAGGTCTGAGAGTAAACTATCCTATGTTTTTCTAATTTATTGATAATCTCATTCTTTAATGCCTAGATCGTAAACCCATTTTGACCTTACCTTGGTGTACGGTGTTAAGTGTGGGTCAATGCCCAGTTTCTGCTATACTAATTTCCAATTTTCCCAGCAGTTTTTGTCAAACAGTGAATTCTTATCCCAAAAGCTGGGGTCTTTGGGTTTGTCAAACACTAGATTATTAAAGTTATTGACTATTTTGTCCTGTGCCAAAATGTTTGTAGTAGCCCTTTTTGTAGTGGCTAGAAACTGGAATGGTGGATCTAGTCCACTGATCAACTAGTTTATTTCTTAGCCAATACCAAATGATTTTGGTGACCGTTACTTTATAATATAGTTTTAGATCTGATATAGCTTGGCCACCTTCATTTGATTTTTTTCCCCATTAGTTCCCTTGAAAGTCTTGACCTTTTGTTCTTCTAGATGAATTTTGTTATTTTTTCTAGGTCGTTAAAGTAGTTTTTTGGGAGTTGGATTGGTATAGCACTAAATAAATAGATTAGTTTAGATGGTATTTTCACTTTATTATATTCACTCGACCTATCCAAGAGCACTTAATATTTTTCCAATTGGTTAGATCTGACTTTATTTTTATGGAAAGTGTTTTGTAGTTTTGCTCATATAGTTCCTGATTTTCCCTTGAAAGCCCATCTCTTTTTATTCAGCTTTGGGTGAGGGATAAATAGATTGACCAAAGCTGGGCAATTTAGAAGTAAATTACATAACTAAAATTCATTAGAATAGGTCCAGTCCCTCATTGTAATATTCATTCTCTGATTACTTGTTAAACAACTGAAGTTGATTACTAACTATCCTCAGGAACATCCACTTTTCCAAGAGCCTAGAAACTGAAGTCACAAATCATATGGCAGAAACTAGGTACTGACCAACACCTTATACTCTATATAAAAATAAGATCAAAATGGGCTCATGATTTGGACATAAAAGGTGATACTATAAGCAAATTTGTAGAGCAAGGGAAAGTCTGTCAGATCTGTAGAAAAGAAGGAATTTATGGCCAAAGAGGAACTACAGAACATTATGAAATGCAAAATTGATAATTTTAATTACATTACATTTAAAAGTTTTTGCACAAACAAAACCAATATAGCCAAGATTAAAAGGGAAGTAGAAAGCTGGAAAACAATTTTTTACAGCAAATATTTCTTATAAAGGCCTCATATCTAAAATATAGAGAAAGCAGAGATAGCTAGATGGCAAAGTGGATAGAGGTCTGGCCCAGAGTCAGGAGGACCTGAGTTTTAAATCCAGCTTCAGATACTTCTTAGCTGTATGACCTGGGCAAGTCACAACCCTAATTGCCTTGCCAAAAAATAAATACATAAGTAAATATTATAAATAAAAAAATTGTATTTTAAGAATATAAGTCATTGTCCAAATGATAATCAAATGATATGAACAGACCATTTTCAGATGAAGAAATGTCATGTCTAATGTCTGAATAAAAGTAGGGAAAGCTATAGAAATGTCTAAATAACTATTGATCGGAGAAATGCAAATTAAAATAACTAACTCTGAGGTACCACTTCACACTTCTCAGATTGACTAAAATGATAAGAAAAGATAATGACAAACGTTAGAGGGGATATGGGAAAACTGAGACATTGATGCATTGTTGGTAGAGTTGTGAAATGGTTGCTGGAGAGCGATTTGGAACTATATCCAAAAGGCTATCAAACTGTCAATTCCCTTTGATTCAGCAGTGTTTCTACGGGGTCTGTATCCCAAAGAGATCATAAAAGAGCGAAAACGACCCACATGTGCAAAAATGTTTGTACAGCTCTTTTTGTATTGGCTAGAAACTGGAAATTAAGTGGCTATCCATCAGTTGAGGAATAGCTGAATGTTATGGTATATATATGTAAGTAACGGAAAATTATTGTTCTATAAGAAATGATGAACAGGCTGATTTTAGAAAAGCCTGGAAGGATTTATATAAACTGATTCTGAATGAAGTGAACAGAAACAGGAGAACATTGTACATAGTAACAAGATTTATGTGATCATCAATTGTGATGGATTTGGCTCTTTTCAACAATAGAGTGATTTAAGACAATTATAATAGCCTTGTGATGGAAAATGCCATCTACATTCAGAGAGAGTACTAAGGAGACTGAATGTGATTTGAAGTATATTATTTTCAGCCTTCTTTGTTTGTTATGTAATATCAGAGAAACTAAAGACATTTTCTTTAAAAATTCTTTCTGAAGTTCTCTTGTGTCCTCCAAGTGAAGCATTGTGCACATGTACCAGATCTCCTTTATATAGTTACAAAGTAAATAATAAGGCTATTTCATGGTTTTGCTCCCAAAGCTATCCAATCTTCCCTTCTTGCCTGCATGAATGCTTTCACATTTAATGAGGATGGGTTTTATGAGAAGCTTTTGTTTCAAACTTAGGATTTCAATATATGTATCTCTTTATCCAGTGCTTTTATGGAACACATAGAAACAGACACTTTGTTTTTATGCAAACTTCTGACTTTGTGATACATGCATTGGCAAATTGAGTTCCCCAGAGGAAAACCTTTTGGTCTGCATTTCTTATTCTTAATAATTCCTTCTCCATCTGGATATGTTTCTGACACTCCAGATTTTGTCACCATGACTGGCAAATTCCTTCCAGGAAGCTCCACTCTGAAGATGGGTCAAGGTTGGCCATGCTTCATTCACTTCTGAGCTAGATTTCTGATTTTCTAGACTTCATTATCATAACCCTATTTGGATCCTTTCTTGACCCTATGTCATTACCATTTCAATACTGTTGCCTTTTATGTATAGTCTTCCCTTTTTAGAAATAAACTTTCTGAGGATGGGGCTGGTTTTTTGCATCCATCCATCCATCCATCCATCTATCTATCTATCTTATCTATCTCCTCAGCACAATACCTAACTCATAGTAAGTACTTAATAAATGCTTCTGGTTCATGATTCCTTCACCAGAGTGCTTCCCATCAACAGTCAGCTAACAAGATTTAGCTCTTAGGAAAGTCATTTACTCAAATGGCATAGCAAGAATAATAATTATGAGACATTGCCCCAATATAAACAGGAAGAATAGGACAGACAGAATACAATGGTAGTGAGACAAATGTTTAGGATATATGTATAACAAAGGCAACTCACAATTCCTGTCACCATGGAGCCTTTTTTGGAGTCATTTTTCAAGGTCCTGAGGATCTGCTCTTCCCCACAGTTTGACTTTAAATTGCCAGGACTAGCCACCTGAAAATAGTTTCTCCCTTAAGTGATTGTCTCTATGAATCTGTTGTAGGTCTGGAGTATGGATCTTTTTATCTACTGGGTGCAGTGTCTCCTACTGGTTTGTTAAGAGCTCCATTTAAAAGATAAGAGGTCAGTGTAGGGAGAAAAAAGGAGAAAAAAAAAAAAAGTCCCAGTGTTCCTCACTGAAATTCAGCAACATTTTTAGCTATTTAAAGCTCTCAGAGACACGGCCAATTCATTTGGTTAACCAATCCCAAGTCATTCTCCTCTTGACCCAATAGAGAAACATTTGTACCTCACAAAGGGATGAGGGCATAAATGGATCTTTTAGAATTAAATTAACACAGAGTTAGCTAGATGGCACAATTGATAGATCATTAGATCTGGCATCTGGAAGACCTGAATCCAAATCTGACCTCAGACAATTACACTAGTTATGAGAACTTAGGCTACTCTTACAGTTTTATTATGTAGCTTTTATTAATATTGCATTCAACTGAGGGTTGAGGGAAAGAATCACATCACTATTATCTTAAGCATAGATGAATCCATAATTGTTTACAAGTTAAAGAAAGTTCAAGCAGGTGCTTGAACCGTATCCAAAGCTAAAACTTAAAAAAAAAATCATTATGAAGTATGTTATAGGAAGTCATAAAACATCCATTTTTCAGGAATTACATGATCTCAATGATGCAACAAACTGATGAGAGAGATAGAATGAGAATAAAGTAAAAAAAAAATTCTACAAAATTTTTTAAAGAAAAAAAGTGGAATGAAATATTAGGATATCATAGTAATGAAGGAATGAACAAATGAAAAAGCATTTAAGTGTTTATTCTATGCCTGGCACTGCACTAAAAATATGAAGACAGTCCCTATCTTACAGGGTAATGAGAAAAGACATATGAAGGGAAGGGTGAGAGTGACATTTGACAATAACTAGAAAGTAGTGGGATAGTCTGATTATAGACAAGGTAAGGTGAGAGCTCATCTATGAGAGTCCAGGGTCCCAGTGACCAGAGACCAAGATCTAAGGATACGAGGTAGATGTTCAGAGTGCAGATTATATGGAAATGGCTAGATAGTAATTTTATCTCCTGGTTCGAAGGAAGCCTATATCTTTTTTTCCTCATAATCATATTTCCACATTTATCATCCTGCACAAGAAAAATCAGATCAAAAAAGAAAAAAAAATGAGAAAGAAAAAACTAAGCAACAACAACAAAAAGGGTGAAAATAACTATCTTGTGACCCACATTCAGTGCTCATAGTCCTCTTTTTGGATGCAGGTGGTTCTCTCTATCACAAGTCCTGAATAGTCCTGAATCACTTGTTTGATGAAAAGAGCCAAGTCCATCAATTTACCATCAAATAATCTTGCTGCCATGTACAGTGTTCTCTTGGTTCTACTTACTTCCCTTGGCATCAGTTCTTGTAAGTCTCTTCAGGCTTTTCTGAAAATCATCCTGCTGCTCTACATTCATATACCATAATTTATTCAGCCATTCCCCAACTGATGGGCATCCACTCAGCTTCCAATTCCTTGACACTACAGAAAGGGAAGCCCATAACCTTTTATACAGACACATAGATATTAATTTCTATATTTTTTAGTTATAAGCTTTTTATTCTCTTTTAGACTAAAATCTCCTTATGGTACTAATTAATATTAACAAATACTATTACATTTTCAGTTTTGATTTTTCTGCTTGCAAACTTGTAGAAACTAAACTTCAATTTAAAAGAAATTGACCTATCTCCCTGAATTCAGGGGTATGTGGAACCAACATCAAGTGAGGAAAGCCAATTGTCAAATTTTCAATATGAGATGAAATTTACAACTTTGGAAATCTGAAAATGCTATGATTAAGACCTGATTTATTGTTTTCTTGATTTTCTAGACCAGAGAAAGATAAACTTCAGCCTATCTCTATCCATTTTTTATGGCCAGTGAGCTTTACATTTTTAAATACAATAAAACTTTGTTTAAAAATGTATAACTGGGGCAGCTAGTTGATGCAGTAGATAGAGCATCTTCTCTAGGAAGAAGAACACTTCCTAGCTATATGACCTTGGGTAAATCACTTAATCTCAATTGCCTCAGGAAAAAAAAAAAAGAAAGAAAGAATGTAAAACTAATTCTTAATTTGCTAGTCATACAAAAAAACACAGGTAAATAGACCAACCATATTTGGTCTGTGGGCATAATGTGTCTATCTACATCTAGATTTAAACAAGGAAAGGAGAATAATAATGCAGATTAAAAATGTGTCATGTGTTTACTTTCCCTCCAGATAGCCAGTCGTTAAACATTTACCAGTATATTTCTGCCTTGGTTTTAACTTATCTGTAAAAACTAATATGATGTAAACAATTTTCTAGAAGGTATTTTCATGACTGTGAGCTTTTTTGCTTATATTTATCTAATAGGAAAAGAAGCAGATCACAATTTTTAATATTTCAAAATTTCTTTCTTCAAAATCTTAGGATTTTTCAAGTTTTAATTTTCAAATTTCAAAAGGTCCTAAAAAATATTGTAGAGTCACAGAATTTCAGAAGTCAGAGGAACCTCATTCAGGATCATACAAGGTTAAAGCAGCTCCTCTTATAAAGGCTTGGTGAGCTTAAAATATGATATTTTAAGAAACAAAAGATAGAGGCTTACAATTAAGAATAAAATTTAGCAAAACTGAGTGTAATCCTATAGAGTGGAAAATTGACTTCTAATAAAATATATTCCTAAGTATCCCTGATAAAAAGATGATAATTGAGTGGAAACCTTCAAAGTTGCAAAAAAGAGTCTTGATAAATATGAGTGAGCATTAGAAGCTCTGTATAGAAATGTTTACCATATTAAGACTCATAGTAGGTTTGTGTGTGTGTGTGTGTGTGTGTGTGTGTGTGTGTGTGTCTTTGTATACCTCTATACCTCTATTGTTGTTATTGATGTTGTCTTGTCCAACTCTTTATAACCCCATTTAAGATTTTCTTAGCAAAGATATTGGAGTAGTTTAACTTTTTTTTCACCTCCAATTCAAATTAAAGATGAGGAAACTGAGGCAAACAAGGTTAAGTTACTTGTTCAGGATTACACAAATCTGAGGTTGCATTTGAACTTGAGTCTTCCTCACTCTAAACCTGGAAATCTATCCACTGGGCCATCTTGCTGCCCATATTGCCCATATTAGTCTTTCTCCCCGTGTCTCTGTCTCTCCCTGTGTTTCCATCTCTGTCTCTCCGTGTCTCTGTCTCTCCGTGTCTCTGTCTCTCCGTGTCTCTGTCTCTCCGTGTCTCTGTCTCTCCGTGTCTCTGTCTCTCCCTGTGTTTCCATCTCTGTCTCCCCGTGTGTCTGTGTGTCTCTCTGTCTCCCTTTCTCTGTCTCTCTCTCTCTCTGTTTCTGTCTGTTGGTCTGTCTGTCTGTCTGTCTGTCTGTCTCTCTCTCTCTCTCTCTCTCTCTCTCTCTTCCTTTCTCTGTATCTCTCTCTCTGGGTGTCTTTGTGTGTGTGTGTGTGTGTGTGTGTGTATGTCTCTCTCTCTCTCTCTCTCTTTCTCTCTCTCTCTCTCTTTCTCTCTCTCTCTCTCTGTGTCTATGTGTCTCTCTTTCTCTCTCTGTGTCTCTCTTCATGCAGATATAGATAGATAAAATGAGGAAGAGTAACCAGAGGAGTTTGAAGGATGGACAGTAATTCCAATTTTCTAGAAGGGAAGAGAATGTTTTACCTTAAATGGTTGAACAATGATTTCAACTTGTTCCTGGCAAAATTCTAACATCACTAAAGAGCTGATTACTGAATATCTATAAAAAGAGGCACCAGTAACAAAGAGCCAGAATAATTTCATTAAAAGCAGATCATATCAGACTAAATTTTGTTTCCTTTTTTTTTTGCCAATATTATTAAAATGGTACATGAAGGGAATGCAGTAAATGTAGTTCAGCTTGATTTTAAGAAACTATTTGATAAAATTTGTCATGTTCTTTTCATGGAAAAGATGGAGGAGGGGGGAATGAAGAGTTTAACCTTATAATAGGGTAAGATGATACAAATATTTCCTCAGAATACTTGCATCCAAGGAGAATAGAACACACACACAATTTAGTATAGAAGTACATTTAATTCAACAGGGAAACAATAGGGAAGGGGAGAAGGAAAAGAAGCAGTACGATAAAGAATCAATTGAGAAAGGGATTAGTCATAAAATAAATTCTTACTTCAGAGGGTGAAGAGGGATTTAAAGGAAAGAAAGAAAGACTAAGAATTTGTGATTGGAGTAAGAGTGAGAGGAAAAGAAGAGGGACCAATAAGCAGAAGCAGATTATATGAGACACAGAACACTGGCACTGAGCATGTTTCTTTTCCCTTACCCCCCTTATTGTATAAAAAGAAGGATTGGAGATAAAAACAGAAGCTGCCCCACAAGTGTGTGTGTGTGTGTGTACATATATAAATAGAATGGATGAAAATACATGATAATTGTGAACATAAATGGGATGAATTTACCTATAGAACAGAAGAGACTAGCAGAATGAATTAAAAAACAGAATCCAAAAATATGTTGTTTATATATCTGGAACAGAAATAAGAGACTAGTACAAAAATTTAGCTTTTTAGATAAACAAGAAAAATCAGAAGCAGTAATAATGATGTCAAAGAACAAATCTAGATTTGATTACATCATGCTGAATGAAAGGTATTAGGGACAAATAATTAATATCAACACTTAACATATGTACACCAAAAGTCATAACAGCTAAATACTTAAAAGTAAAGAAAACAAATTAAAGGATAAAGCCATAATAGTTGAAAACCTCATTGAACTCCTTTCTGACTTATGCGAATCTAACAAAAAGGAAAAAAAAAGTTAAGGATTTGAGCAAAATTTTAGAAGATACTTATGATATATTTCTGATGGTTACTGAGTATAACCAGAAAGAAGCATACATATTTCTCAGATGCATACAAGAAACTGACCACTTATTAGAACATAAAACCTCTAGTATCACAACTAGCTTTTATATAGTATTTTAAGTGTGTAAAGTGATTTATATACTTATCTCATCTGGTCCTCAGAATAATTCTTTGAGGAACCTGTCTTTGTTATAACAATTTTATAGAAGAAACTTAGAATGAATTTAGGTGACTTGCTCAGAATTACACCTGAGTTCAAGTCTATTTAGCTGACACCATTGCATAAAAGCAAAACTAACAACTTATTTTTTTATTTACTCATTGCAACAAAATTTATGTTCAGTAAAGGACACTTGAAAAAAGGATTAAAAACTAACCGGAGGGACAGCTATGTAGTGTAGTGGATAGAGCACCAGTCCTGAAGTCAGGAGGACCTGAACTCAAATACGACCTCAGACACTTAACAATTCCTAACTGTGTGACTCTGGGCAAGTCACTTAACCCCAATTGACTCAGAAAAAAAAAAAAAAAAAAAAAAAAAAAACTAAGTGGAGACTAAATAATTTAACTCTAAAGAAATGGTATGTTCCAACTATACCCCTACTAAGTCTATGCCCTCCCAAAATAAAAGAAAAAATATGATCTATATGTGATGAGGTATAGATATGGGGTACCTAAATGAAATTAGGGTTTAATTGAGGTCTAGTTGCAGGTTTGGGGTACAGGGAGTCAAATAGAGCTCCCCTACAACCCCCTTGGGTTTGGCACAAGGATACTGAGTTAAAAGAAGTCTAGTAGCAGTGCAAGAGTTCCCAATAAAGTAATTTATTGGCCCAAAAAGCTAAATTGATAAGAGGTTTATTATGGGGTTTGGAAATAAGGTTAAAGTATAGTTAAGGAAATAGGTGAAGATAGAGATAAGAAGGGCATCAGAAATAGGTTCCAGTGGATATAGAATCCTGGTATGCCAGGCATAAGATTGGCATGTTTGTAACCTCTGCAAAGAGGGGGACCCAGCTTGGCTCTTTTATAACAGGGGCCTGTAGGTATAGTCCCAAATTGGCTCAGATCTTCTATTGGAATTAAAAGGGACCAGGATTTGTAAATCAAAAGGTCCTTGATTGATAATTACATCAACTAGGAGGGGTTGGGAATCAGAAAGAAAGGAATCTTAAAGGGACCACACTCACATCATATGTACAAAATATTTCTAGAAGTTTTTTTTTTTTTTTTGTAATGTCAAGTAACTAAACTATGAGATTATTCTATAGGAGTATTAAGGAATATTATTGTTATATAAGAAATGATGAGGACAATTTCTGAGAAGACTGGGAAAGCTTTTATAAAAACTGATGGAGAATGAACTGCACAGAATAATTTATATAATTGTGAAAAACAAATATGAAACACTTAAGAACTCTTATTACTGTTGTAGCTAACCAATATTTTAGTAGACCAATGACATAGCATGTAACCAACCTCCTGATAGGTGATAGATCCAGGAGTTGAATGAGACATATAATTTTGAATGTGACTATCTGGAGATTTACTTGGCCTGACTGTGTTTATTTGTTAGGAAGATTTTTTTTTTTAATTGAGAGAGATGAAGGGAAGAGAAAATAGATTTTTTTTCATTAAAAAATTAAGTGGATAGATTAAAAAAAGACAAATTAGATAAACAATAGATACATATAAGATGTAAGGAAGATCTCAGATCTAAGAAAGGAAGAAAGTCAAATTTACCAATATCAAAAATGAAAAGTAATTCATAAAAAATGAAGGAAAAAATAAAAGAAATTATTAGAACTCCTTCACCCAACTATGACCCAGTACAATAAACAAGCAAAATGGATAAATACTGACAAAAATTTAAAAATTACAAAATTAACAGGACAAAAAAATATAGAATTTAGACAACTCAACACTAAATCAGGTTCTCAAAAGGTATTTGAGTATGTATTTTTTAAAAATCTTCAGAAATCATTAGAAACAGAAGCTTTCCAAATTTGACAAAAGTACCTCCATAGCTTCTATGTCTTCATGCTTTCTTAGAAAGAAATGTGCTTGTACATTCTAAGATGTGGTTTGTTTGCAAAACTTCTTGGAAAGAATCCTCATCTTTCTGCACTTCTCACCTCTGTTATGAATACTCTCTTGAAGTCTTAAGACAGGAAGAGATCTCATCTTAGTCATTTATATTTATGAGAAGCTTAATTAAGTGATTATACCTTAACATAAAAGAAGTTTGAAGTTCTTCATTTGCAAATGAATTAGATTTAAATGAATCAAGACTGTGCAAAGTCATTAATCTCATTCTGTCTTCCACTGTCATCTGAATTCAGTGGCAAGACAGATCAAGATAATTGGAAGTCATCTCCAATGATTAGCCTTTTTAAGCCAAGATCTTTCCCAGGTCTCAGTTTGTTTAAGGTAATACTCATTCAGTGATTTCCTGTAAGAAGACATAAAAAAAGAGAAAAAAGAATAGTTAGAGACTCTTTCCTCGTGTAAATTCTTTATCATTATGCTCCAGTGAAAGCAACTGAGCATATAAACCAAGTCCACTGAGATTCAGCTGTCTAGGGAAGGAAAAAAAATGCTATTGTACTGAGCCCAAAATAAATTGTGTCTCTGAGGACAAGACTTGGGTGGAAGTAAGACTTACTGGGATATTCTTTGGAGGAATGAATGGAAGGCAAGAGGAAGACATTAAGCATAGGAATCTGGACTTGCTACTGACTTAATTCCATCATTCCACTATGTGTGGGTCAGAAACCATTAATAAAACAACCGGATAGATCTCTAGAAGCAAAGCAAAGTTTATTACACGTCCTCGAGAATGGGAGTCAAGCAGACAATGGAAGGGAGGAGGTACCGTAGGGGACAGGGTCGACGCTTTTAATCCCTAATGCAAATTCCCCTCCCACCACTGACCCTCATCCTTATTGGCCCAAAGCTCAAGACACACATTTTGTATTATTGTAGTTGGTTATGGAATTTTCCTATCATTTAGCTCACTTATCAACCTTTCAGTTCTCTGCTATTTTTAAAATTGTCGTACCTCTGAATGAAGTTTCTGACAAAGAAGGTATTGTATATCCTCTTTTTAATAGAGGAACTATTGTAATGTACTTTAAAAGACATATCTGGTTTAAGCCAAACATAGATAAGAGCTAAGGTTTATAATTCTTGCAGAACATTTATTATGGAAGGCAACAAATTCTGAGATTTTTTTGGGAAGTTTAATTTTTTCTTGTCTGTAACAGAGACAAACAGAATTTATTCTTTTATTGTATGATAGAAAATTGAGAGTGCCTAGAAAAGAAAGGGAAAGAAATTATCTTTCTATGAAGAAAGCAAAGGGGGAAAATATTTGCATATTTTCCTAGGAACAGTATTATAAAAATGTAATATAGTTATATAATTAACAATACAGAACTTTATGGTACTGACATTTCATTTCCATTACTTTCAGATAGAATGGCTTCTTCATTTATTTATTTATTTTTATTTTTATTTTTAAAAATAACTTTTTATTGACAGAACCCATGCCAGGGTAATTTTTTACAACATTATCCCTTGCACTCACTTCTGTTCCGATTTTTCCCCTCCCTCCCTCCACCCCCTCCCCCAGATGGCAAGCAGTTCTTTACATGTTAAATAGGTTACAGTATACCCTAGATACAATGTATGTGTGCAGAACCGAACAGTTCTCTTGTTGCACAGGGAGAATAGAATGGCTTCTTAACCTTGAAATTATCTTAGACCTTTTCTTCCTTCTCTTACCCTAGATTCAATCAGTTGGCACAATGTATTTATTCTACCTTAGTAACATCCTTTCCACCCATCCATTCCAATTTATATCAAACATACTTTGGAAAAGGGGACTAACAACCGGGTTCATTGGAAAGTTTTTTTTTTTTTTTTAAAGGAGGAGGATTCGCTTGAGCCTTAAAGTGAGAAAGGATTCTAAGAAGTGGAAGTAAGTTATTGAAAGCATAAGGAAAAAACCAGTGGGGGGAAAAAAATTAGATGAGAATTCAAATGTTTTAAATGGATAGGATCAAAGAAAACCATTTGGCTGGATACAGTGTAAGGGGAAATAATGTACAATAAATCTGAAATGGGAGATGGAAGTCAGGTGGAGAGCTTTAAATATTAAACAGAGGAGGGGCAGCTAGATGGTGCAGGATCTGAGTTCAAATCCCATCAGGTACTTAACACTAGCTGTGTGACCCTGTGCAAGTCAATGAACCCCAGCAAAAAAAAACAAAAAAAAAACAAAGAGGATTTTGGATTTAATTTAAGAGGCTTATTCAAGAAACCAAAGCTTTTTGAGCTGGGAATTCTTTTAATTTCCCCAGTTCTATTAAAATAAGTCACTCAGACTTGTACTCTCAGACTCATCCTTAGCTCTTTCTTTACAGGAAATTAATTCTTCACATCCAGGTAATTTCCATGTCTTATCACTTGGACCTTTGTGTTGTCTCTCACTTAGCACTTGGGGCATCCCCTTTTTGGCCGTACTATTCTGAGGCATGTGTACGCATTCCAAGTGGAATATTCTGGTACCACCAGGGGACGCCCATGTTCTTTCTTTCTCCTTCCATTGCCAAAGTCAACACGATGGTAGTTTATTGATTTTTATTGTTTTTAGTTCAGCTATTTCAAGTGTGCCCAACTTTTCATGAACACATTTGGGATTTTCTTGGTAAAGATACTGAAACTGTTTGCCATTTATTTTGTTAGCTCCTTTTACAGATGTGGAAATTGAGACAGACAATTAAGTGACTTTAAGTGTCTGAAATCTATTTTGAACTCAAGCCTTCCTGACCCCATGTCACCTAGCTGCCAGAATTCAGCGTAAGTGGGTACTGGTGGAATATAATAATTAATAAGTTCTACACATTAAGAAAATTAGTTTAATTTTAATTACATTTAATAATTTAAAAATTAATTTAATTTTACTAGCTATCTCCATTTTTTCTTTTGTCTATGTCATTATTACCTCCTCTCTCATCATGATTAAACAAATAACCTTTACTTCCCAATAACCTTGATATATGCATAGATAGTTAGAAAAGAAATCCCATATTGACCATACCTGAAAATGTCTTTTTCTACATTTTAAGTTTATCACATCTGTCAGGAGGTAATAAGCATGATTCTTCTTCATTATGTTTAATTTATGATTTATTATTAACGTGATAAGAATCTTTGAAAGAGTTTTTATATTGTTGTCATGTAAAAATAGTAGAAAAAGTTCTGCTTACTTTATTCTGTTATCTGTTCAGAGGTCTTCTCAGGTTTTTTTTTCTGAAACTGCCCATTTTATGATTAATTGTGGTAAATTGATTCATATATTACAATTTGTTTAGCAATTTCCTTACAGGAAGAAATCTCTTTAGTTTCCAATTTTTGATAGCGACAAAAAGAGTTGCAATGAATATTTTATACACAAAGGTGCTTTTAATTTTTAAAAAAATGACTTCCGGCCAAGATGGCGGAGAGGAAATACACTTCTGTGTAATCTCCGTGTTTTTCTCTCACTATTCATTTCATTTCATGCCTCTGAATTAATGCTCGACTGAAAAAAAAACCATACAATTACTTACCAAGAGAAACCATCCTTGAGACTCGTCAAGAAAGGTCTGTTTTTGCGCGAGGGCGGGGACGGTATTTGGAAGCAGTCTGCGGGTAGCAGCAGCTGCAACCAGAGCACAGATAGCAGCTCAGAACCGGGTGGAGCGGAGAGGGGGTAGGACCGCAGCCGTCTCTGCGGTGAGAGCTTTGCTATAGGAGCAAGTCAGCAGCCCAGCAGAGAAGCTAAAAACACCGGGGGTGAAGAATACAATCCCAAACAGCTGGAGTTTCTAGGGACCTGGCCACCCCTCCCCCACAGTGTCTTAGCCCGCTTGGATCTCAGAGCGCTCGGATCTCAGTGCGCAGGCGCCATAGCACAGTAGGACCTGTGCCTCACGAATACCCTGCCCCTCCCCCAAAGAAAGCAGCCTCCATTCAAGGGGTTTTCTTCCTTCTGTTTCTTTGATAGTTTGTCTTTGATAAATAGACAGAATGAGCAAGAAACTGAAAAAGAATTTAACCCTGGACAGCTTTTATACAGATAAAGAGCAGACTCCAAACCCTGAGGAGACTAAAAACAAACAGTCCCCAGGTGAATCCCCGAAGGAGGAGACCTTATATCCCTCAGCACAGATGAATCTCATGGAGGAAATTAAAAAGGCTCTCACAAGGGAGCTAGAAGAAAAATGGGAAAAGGAGAGGGAGGCTCTGCAAAAGGAGAGGGAGGCTTGGCAAAAGAGCCTGGAGAAGTCAGTTAAAGAGAGAGTGGATAAAGAAACCAAATCCTTGAAAAATAGGATTAGTGAACTGGAAACAGAAAACAGCTCTCTAAAAAACAAAATTGGCGAAATGGAAAAAAATTCCACAGAACAAAAGAACTCAATTGGACAATTAGAAAAAGATCTTAAAAAAGTGAGTGAAGAAAATACCTCACTGAAAATCAGGGTCGAACAATTGGAATTGAATGACTCGAGGAGACAAGAAGAATCAGTCAAGCAAATCCAAAAAAATCAAACAATGGAAAAGGATGTGAAATACCTTCTGGGGAAGACAACAGACCTGGAAAACAGATCCAGGAGAGACAACCTGAGAATCATCGGACTTCCAGAAAAGTATGATGAAAAAAAAAGCCTGAACACTATCTTCCAGGAAATTATCAAAGAGAACTGCCCAGAAGTCATAGAAACAGAAGGTAAAATAGACATTGAAAGAATTCATCGATCCCCTACTGAAAGGGATCCTAAAATCAAAACACCAAGGAATATAGTGGCCAAATGCCAGAACCCTCAGGCAAAGGAAAAAATACTGCAAGCGGCTAGAAAAACCCAATTCAAGTATCAAGGAGCCACAATAAGGATCACCCAGGATCTGGCAGCATCCACATTAAAGGATCGAAGGGCCTGGAATATGATATTCCGAAAGGCTAAGGAACTTGGTATGCAACCAAAAATAACTTACCCAGCGAGATTGAGCATCTTTTTCCAGGGAAGAAGATGGTCATTCAACGAAATAAGCGAATTTCATCTATTTCTGATGAAAAAGCCAGAACTTAACAAAAAATTTGATCTACAAGCACAGAACTCAAGAGAAATCTAAAAAGGTAAAGATTAATCTTGGGAACTATATTTCGGCTGTAAAGATGTATAAAAAATACATGTATACCTTGTTCTAGAAACTAGTTGAGGAAAGGACATTGTACTAGAAAAAAGGGAAAGTGGGGGTACTACATTTCATGAAGAGGCAAAGAAAACCTAGTATATCTGAGAGAAAGAATGGAGAGGAATGAAAATAGTGAGTATTTTACTGCTTTCAGAATTGGCAGTAAGAGAAGAATTTTAGACATATTCAATCTATGGTGAAACTCCTCCCACCTCATTGAAAAGTGAGAAGGGAAAAGTGAAAAAGGAAGGAATAAGCTAAGTGGAAGGGAATACGGGAACTGGGAGGGAAAGGGGTAAGTTGGGGGGGGGGAACTCTAAGGGGAGGGGAGGGATACTGAAAAAGGGAGGGCTGTGAGAAGCAAGGGGAGCTCACAAGCTTAATACTGGGAAGGGGGGTAAGGGAGGGGGTAAGGGAGTAAGAAGGGAGAAAAGCATAAACCGGGGTCAACAAGATGGCAAGTAATACAGAATTGGTCATTTTAACCATAAATGTGAACGGGGTAAACTCCTCTATAAAGAGGAAGCGGTTAGCAGAATGGATTAAAAGCCAGAATCCTACAATATGTTGTATACAGGAAACACACCTGAAGCGGGGTGATACATGCAGGTTAAAGGTAAAAGGTTGGAGCAAAATCTACTATGCTTCAGGTGAAGCCAAAAAAGCAGGGGTAGCCATCCTGATCTCAGATCAAGCTAAAGCAAAAATTGATCTAATCAAAAGAGATAAGGAAGGGCACTATATCTTGCTAAAGGGTAGAATGAATAATGAAGAAGTATCTATATTAAATATATATGCACCAAGTAGTGTAGCATCTAAATTCCTAAAAGAGAAATTAAGAGAGCTGCAAGAAGAAATAGACAGTAAAACTATAATAGTGGGAGATCTCAACCTTGCACTCTCAGAATTAGATAAATCAAACCACAAAATAAATAAGAAAGAAGTCAAAGAGATAAATAGAATACTAGAAAAATTAGATATGATAGATCTCTGGAGAAAATGTAATGGGGACAGAAAGGAGTACACCTTCTTTTCAGCAGTTCATGGAACTTATACAAAAATTGATCATATATTAGGACATAAAAACCTCAAACTCAAATGCAGTAAGGCAGAAATAGTGAATGCATCCTTTTCAGACCATGATGCATTGAAAATTACATTCAATAAAAAGCCACAGGAAAGTAGACCAAAAAATAATTGGAAACTAAATAATCTCATACTAAAGAATGATTGGGTGAAACAGCAAATTATAGACATAATTAATAACTTCATCCAAGAAAATGATAATAATGAGACATCATACCAAAATGTATGGGATGCAGCCAAAGCGGTAATAAGGGGAAATCTCATATCTCTAGAGGCCTATTTGTATAAAATAGAGAAAGAGAAGGTCAATGAATTGGGCTTGCAACTAAAAATGCTAGAAAAGGAACAAATTAAAAACCCCCAATCAAACACTAAACTTGAAATTCAAAAAATAAAAGGAGAGATCAATAAAATTGAAAGTAAAAAAACTATTGAATTGATTAATAAAACTAAGAGTTGGTTCTATGAAAAAACCAACAAAATAGACAAACCCTTAGTAAATCTGATTAAAAAAAGGAAAGAGGAAAATCAAATTGTTAGTCTTAAAAATGAAAAGGGAGAACTCACCACTAACGAAGAGGAAATTAGAGCAATAATTAGGAGTTACTTTGCCCAACTTTACGCCAATAAATTCGACAACTTAAATGAAATAGAAGAATACCTCCAAAAATATAGCTTACCTAAACTAACAGAGGAAGAAGTAAATATCCTAAACACTCCTATCTCAGAAAAAGAAATAGAACAAACTATCAATCAACTCCCTAAGAAAAAAACCCCAGGACCAGATGGATTTACATCTGAATTCTATCAAACATTTAAAGATCAATTAACTCCAATGCTAAATAAACTATTTGAAGAAGTAGGGATTGAAGGAGTCCTACCAAACTCCTTTTATGACACAGATATGGTACTGATACCTAAACCAGGTAGGCTGAAAACAGAGAAAGAAAATTATAGACCAATCTCCCTAATGAATATTGATGCTAAAATCTTAAATAAAATATTAGCAAAAAGATTACAGAAAATCATCCCCAGGATAATACACTATGACCAAGTAGGATTTATACCAGGAATGCAGGGCTGGTTCAATATTAGGAAAACTATTAACATAATTGACTATATCAACAACCAACCAAACAAAAACCATATGATCATTTCAATAGATGCAGAAAAAGCATTTGATAAAATCCAACAGCCATTCCTAATAAAAACACTTGAGAGCATAGGAATAAAAGGACTTTTCCTTAAAATAGTTAGGAGCATATATTTTAAACCTTCAGTAAGCATCATATGCAATGGGGAAAAACTGGAACCTTTCCCGGTAAGATCTGGAGTGAAGCAAGGTTGCCCACTATCACCATTATTATTCAATATTGTATTAGAAACACTGGCCTCTGCAATAAGAGTCGAGAAAGAGATTAAAGGAATTAGAGTAGGCAATGAGGAAACCAAACTATCACTCTTTGCAGATGATATGATGGTATACCTAGAAAACCCCAGAGATTCTACTAAAAAGCTATTAGAAATAATTCATAATTTTAGCAAAGTAGCAGGATACAAAATAAATCCCCATAAATCCTCAGCATTCTTATACACCACCAACAAAATCCAAGAGCAAGAGATACAAAGAGAAATTCCATTCAAAATAACTGTTGATAGCATAAAATATTTGGGAATCTACCTACCAAAGGAAAGTCAGGAATTATATGAGCAAAATTACAAAAAAGTTTTCACACAAATAAAGTCAGACTTAAATAATTGGAAAAATATTAAGTGCTCTTGGATAGGCCGAGCAAATATAATAAAGATGACAATACTCCCTAAACTAATCTATTTATTTAGTGCTATACCAATCAGACTTCCAAGAAAATATTTTAATGATTTAGAAAAAATAACAACAAAATTCATATGGAACAATAAAAAGTCGAGAATCTCAAGGGAATTAATGAAAAAAAAATCAAATGAAGGTGGTCTAGCTGTACCTGATCTAAAATTATATTATAAAGCAGCAGTCACCAAAACCATCTGGTATTGGCTTAGAAATAGATTAGTTGATCAGTGGAAAAGGTTAGGTTCACAAGACAGAATAGTCAACTATAGCAATCTAGTGTTTGACAAACCCAAAGATTCTAAATTTTGGATAAGATTTCATTATTTGATAAAAACTGCTGGGATAACTGGAAATTAGTATGGCAGAAATTAGGCAAGGACCCACACTTAACACCACATACCAAGATAAGATCAAAATGGGTCCATGACCTAGGCATAAAGAACGAGATTATAAATAAATTAGAAGAACATAGGATAGTTTATCTCTCAGACTTGTGGAGGAGAAAGAAATTTGTGACCAAAGATGAACTAGAGACCATTACCAATCACAAAATAGAAAATTTTGATTATATCAAATTAAAAAGCCTTTGTACAAACAGAACGAATGCAAACAAGATTAGTAGGGAAGTAACTAACTGGGAAAA
Source organism: Antechinus flavipes (assembly GCF_016432865.1). Taxonomy (NCBI): domain Eukaryota; kingdom Metazoa; phylum Chordata; class Mammalia; order Dasyuromorphia; family Dasyuridae; genus Antechinus; species Antechinus flavipes. Next base: position 156,471,604 of record NC_067403.1, on the reverse strand, counting down.
CATCTTTACAATTAAAGGTTCTGATAAAGGCCTCATTTCCAAAATATATAGAGAACTGACTCAAATTTATAAAAAATCAAGCCATTCTCCAATTGATAAATGGTCAAAGGATATGAACAGACAATTTTCAGATGAAGAAATTGAAACTATTACCACTCACATGAAAGAGTGTTCCAAATCACTATTGATCAGAGAAATGCAAATTAAGACAACTCTGAGATATCACTACACTCCTGTCAGATTGGCTAAGATGACAGGAAAAAACAATGATGAATGTTGGAGGGGATGCGGGAAAACGGGGACATTGATGCATTGTTGGTGGAGTTGTGAACGAATCCAGCCATTCTGGAGAGCGATCTGGAATTATGCCCAAAAAGTTATCAAACTGTGCATACCCTTTGATCCAACAGTGTTTCTATTGGGCTTATACCCCAAAGAGATACTAAAAAAGGGAAGGGGACCTGTATGTGCCAAAATGTTTGTAGCAGCCCTGTTTGTAGTGGCTAGAAACTGGAAAATGAGTGGATGCCCATCAATTGGAGAATGGCTGGGTAAATTGTGGTATATGAACGTTATGGAATATTATTGCTCTGTAAGGAATGACCAGCAGGATGAATACAGAGAGGCTTGGAGAGACCTACATGGACTGATGCTAAGTGAGATGAGCAGAACCAGGAGATCATTATACACTTCGACAACGATATTGTATGAGGATGTATTCTGATGGAAGTGGATTTCTCTGACAAAGAGACTTAACTGAGTTTCATTGGAGAAATGATGGACAGAAACAGCTACACCCAAAGAAGGAATACTGGGAAATGAATGTGAACTATTTGCAATTTTGATTTTCTTCCCGAGTTATTTTTACCTTCTGAATCCAATTCTCCCTGTGCAACAAGAGAACTGTTTGGTTCTGCAAATATGTATTGTATCTAGGATATACTGCAACATGTTTAGCATATATAGGACTGCTTGCCATCCTGGGGGGGGGGGGGGAGGAGGGAGGGAGGGGAAAAAACGAAACATAAGTGATTGCAAGGGATAATGTCGTGTAGAAATTATCCTGGCATGGATTCTGTCAATGCGAAGTTATTATTAAATAAAATAAAATTTATTAAAAAAAAAAAAAAAAATAATAATTTTTAAAAAAATAGCTGAGTCCAGAATGACTTCAGAAAGGCCTGGAAGGACCTGCATGAACTGATGCTAAATGAAGTGAGTAGAACCAAGAGAACATTTTATACAGCAACAACAAGATTATATGATGATTAATTCTGATGGATGTGGCTCTTTTCAGTAGTAAGGTGATTTAGGCCAGTTCCAATAGTTTTGTGATGGAGAGAACCAGCTACATTCAGAGAAAGGATTGTGGGAACTGAGTGTGGGTCAAAACATAGTATTTTCACTTAAAAAATAGTTGAATCAGGATATAAATAATTTAGTTACTTGGGAGCATAGCTGCAAATTACTTTCTAGAATGGCTAGACCAATTCACAGTCATTAAATTGTTTTTTCCATAGCCCCTCCAACATTTGTCATTTTTACTAATTTGATGAGTGTGTGTATGAAGTCCCGAAATTACTTCCATTTGAATTTCTCTGTTCTTGTTTAGCCTCACAACTCAGGTTAAAACAAAGACCTTCCTTTGGGAATATACAGGAAATTAGTTGCTGGTACAAACAAGAGATTTTTACTATGCAGTGCAACCAGCAGGCAAAAAAAAAAAAAAAATGCATACTACTACATAGTAATATAGATGGGGTTCATCCTCACAGACACCAAAAATACATCCAGCATGATGGGGAGGAAATTGGGAAGAGTTTATGCTCAAAATTGATGTTCAATTAGGGAAGTTTTATATCCTTCCCAAATAGATTTGGTAGAGAACAGGTAATCAATGCCAGATATTGGAGGGCTATTTTTAATCAGACACAGATGTAGTAGAATTCTCTCGGTCACTTACTGATATCAGGTACAAGTGAGTGTTAGGTAGAGGGGATTTTTTTTACTGGAACTAGAGAATAGGAAAGGGTTTGAGTTGGCTGAGGCAGCAGAAGAGAAGTAACTCATACACTTGTCACTGTGATTAGCTAAAAGTTTTATTCAACTAGCTGTGAGCATTAACTGCTTGACACAGGGTTAAGATAAGCCAGAAAAATATGAACCTGTCTATCCTTGACTATATGGTCCAATTAGTCCATAGGCCATAACTCATGAGGACAGGAAGATCTAGGAATGGTGCCTTTAAGTCTATGTTTTCATGGGCAGAGAGAGCAACAACATCACAGTTCCTGTCTGAGTAATCCGAGTAACTTCTGGGATAATACCAAGGGGAGTAAATCATTGGGTCAGGGCAAAGGAGTTTGGAATTAGGCAGGGGTTTATAGAGAATTGCCACTCTGGAACTGTCATTAACCATGGCATTGCATTTAGAAGTAAGGTCCTTTCTGCTTTTGTGGACAGAAATGTGTGAAACCAAAAGTATATTGGCAAACTTATCTAGCAATCCATTCCCACAAGTCCTTTCTTCAGACCCCATAGTTGTTTGTTTGTCAGTTTGTTTTTGAGACAATTGGGGTCAAGTGACTTGCTTTGGGTCACATGGCTAATGCCTGAGGACAGATTTTTTTTTTTAATAACTTTTTATTGATAGAACGCATGCCAGGGTAATTTTTTACAGCATTATCCCTTGCATTCACTTCTGTTCCGATTTTTCCCCTCCCTCCCTCCACCCCCTCCCCCAGATGGCAAGCAGTCCTTTACATGTTGAATGGGTTACAGTATATCCTAGATACAATATATGTATGCAGAACTGAACAGTTTTCTTGTTGCACAGGGAGAATTGAATTCAGAAGGTATAAATAACCCGGGAAGAAAAACAAAAATGCAAGCAGTTTATATTCATTTCCCAGTGTTCTTTCTCTGGGTGTAGCTGCTTCTGTCTATCTTTGATCAATTAAAGCTCTCTTTATCGAAGAGATGCACTTCCATCAGAATATGTCCTCAAACAGTATCGTTATTGAGGTATATAATGATCTCCTCGTTCTGCTCATTTCACTTAGCATCAGTTCATGTAAGTCTGAGAACAGATTTGAACTTGGGTCCTCCAAACTCTAGGTCTGATTCTCTATTCATTGTACTGCTCCCACGATATATTGCTTTGAAGTTTCCCACTGAACAGACTTTATGTAATGCTGGAGAAACTGAGGCAAGACAGAGATTAGGTTTTTAATATTTTAATAGTGAAGAGTTTGAATTAGTTGGCTGAATGGAACTCTTGTCTCAAAGCATCCAGCATCCAGCAATTAATTTCAGAGACTTTTATAGGTCTCCAACTATTAGGGAAACAAAGGCAAAGAGGAGAAACATTTAGTAAGTTATAATTTCAGGAAGGACCATAAATTCTGATAAGTGGGGGTCAAGGAGGTGGTCAAGCAGACGACAGGAAGTCTGGGCCAAAAAAGATAGTGAGTGCTATCCAGGTATAAGAGATAAGCCATGTGGAGTTTTATGACTCTTTGGAATATGAGAGTGGACACAGCTCAAAAGTCCTAATTCTCTCAGTCCTACTGGCCTGGAAGGGGATGGAGGTGGGGGTGGATAGCATACTAACACAGGGAAACTGAGTTATTATAATTCAGGGAAACTGAGGTAATACATTTATTATAAACTCTTTGATGACTGCCTAAGAATCGCTGTAGAGATGGACTTCTAGCAGTTCTGTGGAAGTGGGCATATTTGAAAGTGAGCAGAAAGTGAGCTTTCAGCTCTGCTCATTGTCACTCTGACCTCTTCCAGAGTCTCAGCAAAGTCAAAAATGGGATGAAAAGAGGGTACTGCCCATCTTGGGTTAGCTTCACTTCCTGAGGAGCTTCCAGCTGTAAAATAAAGTGAAGAAAGAGCATCACTGGAGTTGTGGGATTTTCCCAGGGTGCTGCTCAGTAGGCAAAGGAGGCTGTTGGGCGTGTGGATGGGATGAGAAGTGGAAGAGTTAAGGGAAGGAGGCTTGAGCCTAGTTTGACTGACTTCTTCATGGAGGTAGTTAACTCCAGAGAAATCAGGCTTGGCTATCTTACAAATTCCATTTCCATTTAGTCAAGAAGGCATAGAAGCTGACTCAAGTTTGTGTGGGTATTTCCCTGACCCAAAGCATAATGGGGATTTCAATGTAAGGGTGACAGTGAATCATCAGTCCAGGACTCTTAGCCATTATTGCCCAATAAGCAGCAATTGCCTGTCTTTCTGAGGGTGGGGGAGAGCTGGGTAGGGGAGAGATAGGACTTCCTACCTTGACCAGTTTTTACACCAGAATCCTAAGAGGAGTTTCTTCCCTTTTGTGCGAAGTCTATAGATTCTAGGAAGCATAGAAATCAGGAGCAGAATCCTCAACTGAGAGGAAGCCTCAACAATAATAGAGAAATTAGGAAGAGGGAAGGCTTTAGGAGAAATTATCACCATAATTTCACAGTCATGTGTAGCCTAGGGATTGTAGGATTAGGGAACCTGTATTTGTATTTGTTTTCCCTAATATATAGTGTATATATGCTATTCTTATTCTACTTAACTAATTCCACTATCCATAATTTTTTTTTAATGTCCAAAACAAAGAAGAGTGCTTGTACTTACGGTTTCAGAGGACCAGGGCACCTTCCTGGATAAAGAAAAGAATACAGACCAAGAGAAGAGTGCTAAAGGTCACACTTCCTTGGAAGCACCAAAGACTTTTAGATTCCCAGAATTAGCTCTGAAATTAGTAGCAGAAAAGAGCCTGAAGCTTGGGACAATGCTTCCACATCCCCAGATGAGCAGAACCCAGTTTTATTTTGTTATTTCTTGGTTTTTATTTGATGAAACAATTTGGCCTAAGTGACTTGCCTAAGGTCATATAGCTAGTAAGTGTCAAGTGTCTGAGGCTAGATTTAAACTCAGGTCCTCTTGACTTTAGAGCCAGTGCTCTGTGCCATTTAGCTACCCTTAAAGCCCAATTAAGTCAAGAAATGAACAAACAAGAAAGGAATTTGACCACAAAAATTGTTATCATAGTGGGGAAGACTAAGAAATAAACTCAGAAAATACAGTGTGAAAACAGGTATAAAGAAAGTTTCAAAGAAAAATCCTAATTGGACCCAAACCCAACAAGAATTCCTAGAAGAGTTAAAGAAAGAAACGAGTGGGAGAAGAAAAATTGGGAAAATAAATGAGTGATGCAAGAAAATCATGAAAAAATAATTAATAGCTTGGTGAAAGAGGCACAAAAATACTGATAAAATATTATCTTTTTAAATATCTTTTATTTATTTATTTGGTTTTTTTTGCTGAGGCAATTGGGGTTAAGTGACTTGCCTAGAGTCACACAGCAAGGAAGCATTTAAGTATCTGAGGCTAGATTTGGACTCAGGTCCTCCTGACTTCAGGGCTGGTACTCCATCCACTGAGCCATCTAGCTGTCTCAAAATAATAACTTAAAAAGTAGAGTTGGCCAAATCTGGAAAGAAGTACAGAATCTCACTAAAGAAAATTATTTCTTAAAAATTAGAAGTGAGCAACTGGAAACTCATAACTCCACGAGACATCAAGAAACAATGAAACAAAGTCAAAAAATGAAAAAAATAGAAGAAAATATGAAATATTTTATTGAAAAAAAAAGATGGACCTGGAAAACAGTTTGAGGAGAGATAGTTTAAGAATTATTAAGCTATGCCTGTCTTAGGGAGAGAAGGGGAGGAAAGAAGGGAGAAAAATTTAGAACTCAAAATCTTATGAAAATGAATGTTAAAAACTATCTTTACATATAATTGGAAAAGATAAAATACTATTTTAAAAAGCTAGGGGGAAAATATGAAGTTACCTGAAAGCCATCATGAAAGAAAAAGCCTGGATATTATATTTCAAGAAATTATCCAAACTTTAAAGCCATCTATAGTTATATGAAAAAATGCTCTAAATCAGTATCAATTAGAGAAATGCAAATTAAAAAAAACAACTCTGAGGTACCACTTTATACCTTTCAGATTGGCTAAGATGACAGGAAAAGATAAATGCTGGAGGGGAATGTAAGAAAACTGGAACACTAATGCATTGTTATAGAGTTGTGAAATGATCCAATCATTCTGGAAATCAATTTGGAACTATGCTCAAAGGATTTAAAACTGTGTATACTCCTTGATCCAGCAGTGCTACTACTGGATCTGTATTTCATAGAAATCAATAATGAGGAAAAAAGATCCATATGTGCAAAATGTTTGTAGCAGTTCTTTTTATGATAGCAAATAATTGGAAAATGAGTAGATGCTCATCAATTGGGGAATGGCTGAATAAGTTATGATATATAAAAGTAATGGAATATTATTGTTATTAAAAATGATAAACAGGCTAATTTTAGAAAGACCTGGAAAGATTTACATGAATTGTTTCTGAGCAAAACAAGAAGAACCCAGGAATACATCGTACACAGTAACAGCAAGTTGCTCTTGTAAACACTCTTAAAGACTTAAACACATTAAGCAATTACTGATGTCACTTAAACATATGGTTTACATTTCCAAGAAAAAAAAATAAACAATTTGTCCTTTTTAAGTTCCTTGAAATTAATCTTTGATGTTGACTCTTAATATGTTAAACTTTCTATTGAATTTGGTTTTGCTTCAAAGTCCTGAAAATCTGTGAGTTCATTGAATATCAATTTTTTTCATTCAACATTATGTTTAATTTTGCTGGATATATTTTTGTCTGCAGGCCTAATTATTTTAGTTTGTTGATAAATATTATTCCAGGCCTGTGATCTTTTATCTGATGATAAATTCTGTACAATTCTAATTGTAGCTCCAGCATATTTGAATTGGGTTTTTGTTTATTTTTTGTAAAATTTTCTTTTTGATCTGGGTTTTTTTTTCCCCCCAAAATTAATAATAATGTTTCTATGTGTTTTCTTTGCAGGATCTCTTTGAGGTGGTGATTGATGCATTTTTTATATTTCTACTTTCCCCTCATACTCTATCATTCCAAGACAGTTTTCTTGGATTATTTCTTGCATTGTTGTGTTAAGGTTCCTTTTTTTTTTTTTTTTTGTGGGGGGGGAAGGTCAAAGCTTTCAAGTAGTCCATTTGTTCTTATATTTTGTCTTCTTGATCTGTACTCTAAATTTGTTGTTTTTCTTATAAAGATGTTTCACATTCTGTTCTATTTTTTCATTATTTATATTTTGTTTTATTATTTCTTGGTCTCATAGTTTGATTGGCTCTGTTTTGCATAATTCTAAATTTCAAAAAATTATTTTCTTTTTTAAGACTTTATATTTCCTTTTCTATTTTTTGGTTCAGTTTTTTTTTTCCCTATAATCTTGTTTTTCTTAGATGATTCTTATTTATTTAGTTAGTTTTTCCTCAATCTATCTTATTTGATTTTTAAGTCTTTTTTTTTTAAGTTTTTCTATAAATTCTTTATGGGCAGGTAGTGATTTAATGTCACTTTTTGAGGTAGGAGAGGGTTTTTTTCCCCCTCATTTCAATGTACTCCTCTGAAGATGAATCCTGGTCTTCCCTATATCCATAGTAAGTTTCTATGATTGAATTCTTTCTCCTTTGTGTGCTCATACATATATACATTTTAAAATAAGAAGTTATTAGTATAATTGCCCTAATCATGGGGTGGGGGGATGGTGCCTCTGGTTTCACTTCAGGTTTCCCCTCTGACTTGGAACGCCAAACAAAAATATTCCGCCCTCCTGCAAATGCCCACAGCCAGCATCATCCCAACCCCATTGCTTCTGCACTTTGATGTCCTATTGCCTTCTCTCCCAGGCTGTCCAGGATATGAAAGTTTCTATGCTTTCAATTGAGACTACCTCTGAATCTATCTAGTCCCAGGATTCCCTATTTGTTGTTAATGCAGAGCTGGTCTGGAGGTGTTTACACTTCTTAAATCCTGGTCATGGTCTTTATTCCAGCTTTCTCAGGTTGTCCAAGGAGGACCCCTATTCTGTACCAATTCTTATTTATTTTTCACCAGTCTATATTTGCCCTAAGGCACAATTTTGTTTTGGAATTTTCTGACCTATTCCACCAGAGTATATCCTGGAATTCTTCTGAAATTTTGTTTTCTTATTCAATGTCTTTCTTTTTCATTTGATTATTTTAAAAAATTTGTACGTAATATTATATTAGGTTTAGATAGTCCTTCATTTGGGGTATGTGTGTGTACTGTTGTTATTCAGTTGTTTTTACTCATGTCTGACTCTTCATGGTCCTATCTGGGGTTTTCTTGGCAGAGATACTGGAATGGTTTGCCATTTCTTCTTCTAGCTCATTTTACAGATGAGGAAACTAAGGCAAACACGATTAAGTAACTTGCCCAGGATTGCAGAGCTAATATGTATTTTGAGTCTAGATTTGAACTTAAAATGAATCTTCCTGGTTCCAGGTCTATTATTCTATGCACTAATTAGCTTTCCTAGGTCTAGAATCTCAAAGGAAGGAAATAACTCAAAAGAGTGAAGGAGAAATAGCACTTCCAGTTGAAAAGCTATAAAGTAGTAATCATCTCCTTATTAATATTTTAATCATATTTCTGATTGGCAGCTCTTTGAAGGCCCTTTTCTATCATGTGTCCCAGCCTAACACAAGGGATCTTTTATCTTGTATTGTTGTTATTTTCTTGAGTTACATACGACTCTCCATGACCACATGCACTATATCCTATGGAATTTCTTGAAAAAGTGGAGTCATGAGTGGACCATCTCCCGTCATGCTGACCTATGTCTTGTCACTGGACTTTGATGACTATGGATGAGAGAGTGAGGCTGATGATTTTGCAAAGCCCCACCTCACTTAAATCCAATGCACTTGCAAGTCAAGACATCACCTTCCAGACATTATCCATCCTCTTCAGGAATGAAGGACAAATCACTAGAATGGTATGCTGTATTATTTCTTTCTCCTGTGGATTAACACAAATAGAACTTAAATGACTTGCCCTGTCTCATACAACTAATAAGAGGAATAAAAGAGGTCAGATTTGAACTGACTCCAGGTCTAGTACTCTATCCACTGAATTACTTAGCTACTTCATATGTGGGTGACTTGGGGCAAATCATTTGGGAACCTCAGTTTCCTTCTCTGTAAAATTAGGGATTGGGCTAGATCAGGAGGTTCTAACTTTTTGGTGTAATGCACAGAGTCTTGGGCCTGGATTTGGAAGTCCTTTGTTCAAATCTGACTTCAAGCACTTAATTAGCTATAAAACCTTGGACAACTCAGTGTACCTCTATTTGCTCCCCTTTCAACATGATCTAGATAATTATACTTCACTTTACTTTATGGTGTACACAAACTAAAAAATCCCTCAAACAATATTATGTGGTATTGATCAAGTAACAGTCTCCCTATTATATAGATGAGGAAGCTTAAACCTTTTAACAGAGAACTTAAGAGGAAGAATTATGATTTAAATGTTAGTTTTTTATTTGAGTCCAAATCTAATAAGCTCTTTAAATGTGATGGGTCTCACTAGAATTTGTGAAAGAAATAAAACAAGATCTTTACTTGTTGTTTTTTTTTTAACATGCTATTATATGTATTATTTAGTTATTCTGTTTTCATCATTTTTTGTTTTTCCTATACTATTTAGTTATATATTAGTTATTTAGTTTATTTAACAATCTATTAGTTATATAGACTGACTCTCTGGATGAACTATGGACAGGAATACGGGAAAAAACTATAGTGATATTTAAAAAAAGACAACAAAAGTCTATTTAAAAAGATATTATAAATGAAAGCAAATTTGACAAGTGGTGTTTTAGGGTCTATGAACAGATCAGAAATGGTTGTTGAACTTAGATGGCAAAAATTACATTTTTATTAAATAAAATTGGTTCCCTTTAAAAAAGAAAAACATGATGGGAATAGGATATTGTCTCTGATAGTATTATCTTTGACAATATTAGTAGTTAAAATATGTTAAATATATGATATATAACATTTAACATATATAAATGTTAAATATATAATGATATCTAACATGACATATAGTTATATGAGGATTTATATATATGTATATATGTGTGTGTGTTGTGTGTATTTAATTTCATATAGCTATTATGACAAGGGCAAACATTGAGACCAATGCAACATTGGGACATTTGAGTTTTACCTTAGATATCAAAATTTAGCCTTTAAGAACTTATGTTGGAAATGTTCCAAGATCCATTTGTAACGTATTAGAATCAAACATAGTCTTCAGCGTCTCCCAATATTCCTTGAAGAAGTCTTCCCAGATCTTTGGGACTCTAAACCACTTACTTCTAGATGAGTCTTCCCTTCTGGCTAGAAGAGTCCTTGGGGAATTATTCAGATAGTGCTTATCTGAAGAAGATGAAAAGCCTATTTAAGTCCTAAATGCTTAATGTTTTAGTGTTTTAAACATAGCACATGCTTTGATGTTACCTTTCTGAATCCTATTTACATTCCTAAATTTGGTCTCTTGAGTGAGATTACTAAATTCCTTCAGGGTTTAAGGGTTAACACTGAGGGATTATGGTTGTTTTTCTAATACTCTCACTCTGGAGATCCCATAGTGAAGCTTCCTGCTAGGATTATCAATTGATTATCAGTAAAATAATCAGATTTAATTTGCTTTTAGAAAGGAGTATTTACTATAGGAGTTTAATAAAAGCGGTTGATACAAATATTCCCTTTTAAATTCTGCAAAACCTGTTTCTGCACCTGAAAAATGGGCTCAAGTTCAGAGAATTCCTGTAGTAAAAGATTAATTCACAGCTTCTGGAAGTCCTTTTGTAGGAAGCATCTAGATGTAGCCCTCAAGTGTCTAGTGTAGCTTATTTTTTTGGGGGTGAGGGGAAGAGGTGGAGTTCTTTGTAGATCCTTGAAACTGTTTTCTCATTTCTTTTAGCATACTATCGATTCCTGGTCTAGAGTCCTCACTAGAACAATAATAGTCAATAATAATAGCTAACATGTACATATCTCTTACTATTTACTAGGCACTGTACTGAACACTTTACAAATATCTCAACCTTTTTACCCATTTTACAGATAAGAAAACTGAGACAAACAGAGGTTAAATGACGTGCCCAATAACTAGTAAGTGTCTTAGGACAAATTTGAATTCCAGAGGTAGTTAGGTGGTTCAGTGGATAGAGCACTGGGCTTGAACACCATGTTAACATCATCCTATATAATGACCACAGTTTCGTTGAAAGAGGTGAGCCATAAGCAATATGAACTGAACTATAAGGATTATAGCAAAAGACCCTTTGTCAAGAAATATTCCAAGAAAATGAAGGCCCTGCTTGATTCCAAGAGATGCCATAAAGATAAGGTAAAACTCAAATGGCTGCTTGTTGCATTCTCAGTGTAAATGAATGGTAGTTTAGTTTCTTGCTTTTCTTTAAAGCTATGGTATGGATTTACAGAAAGAGAATGTTTTCTTACAGATGGAAACCATTCTACAGAATGACAGAAAATCTGCAGTCATTTAAGATATTTATTTGATTTCCAAGCTCCTTTATTGTTAATGCATTAAGTCTATTTAGGTTCAGTTAAAGTTTCTTTTCTTTCAGGAAATGTTCTATAAAAGCTAATATTTCCTAGCAAGTGAAAGAAAAAAGGCTTAATTGGACCCCAAATACTCAAAACTGGAAAAATCTAGGCCTATTGTAATGTATTGTCTACTAAAGAAAACAAGTCTTGATGAAATACAATCATGCCCATCAAATAAATGACTTATAACAAATGATTTTCCCTTGTATCCACAATGGATATTCACAGATTAATCAGGATGAATTGAAAAGTTATTCCAACAAAATAGGAAGTGCAGTGTCACATATCATCAGAGAGCTGATATTCATTATTCCAATATTGTTGAGGTTCAGAAGGTTGGGATCACAAATTGGTGTTGGAGGTGTCCTAATAGAATTTGCAGGCTCAAAGTTAAGGGGCAAAATTTATTGTAATTGTAATGCTAATTAAAGTGGGCTAAATTCCAGAAGAGTTTAACAAAGAAAGAAGCAAGGAGACAAATTTATTCAGTTCTTCGTGTTATTGATATGCTAATTTTGTAGCCTAGAGGTAAAATGAGGAGTGATCTCAGGAATTATATATCAATGATCAGCAGATTATGTATTTGATAGTCAGCAATGTTTGTAGGACTATCTTAAGGCCACAAACTTTAGAATCATTGACAGATTGGTAGAATAGAAGCACTCTAAGATCAGGTGCCTTAATATTTTTGCTCTATTTCCCCTAGAAGCTATACCATATCAATATTTCTGTTTTTAATATGATTATGTTCATTGTTTTCCTAATATTGAGCCATCCTTTTATGCGAGACAATTTTGTCCACAAAAATAATCAAAGACTCTCAGAGTAAGAAAAAGCAAAAAGGCGGTTTATTACAATTTCATGAGAAAGGGCATCTTTAATTTGACAAAATGTTTGTCAGGAAAGAAGTGCAAATTATGTTTTACAAATTATGTAAAATAGAAGATTAAATAGTTCCCTGGACACAGAAGCCTCCAAGCCCCCGCCAATCCTCAGACTGGCCTTTTTTCCCATTCTTGGGGGGAGGTAAGGCTTATATTCTAATTGCAGAAATCTAACCCAGAAACAAAAGAATAAAAATCAACAATAATAAATTCCTCCCATAAGAGAATTCAAAACCATCATCACCTTTAAAAGAAGTACTTAAATGCTATTTAAGAGGTAGTTGGTAAACAGGAGGGGACAATCACTTGCAACTTTTAGCTATAAATTTATTTGTTCTTATAAAACTTCAAGCCACAATTAAGGCTATTTTCCCAGAGAATGTCTTCATGCAGTAAATTCCTCACACTTTCATTTCTAATATAAATCCAGTTTGGCAATAATGATTTCTTGGATTTCTTCAAACAATTGAAGTCTGTTTGACAGGATTATATTTAAAATTTTCTTTTTCTTCTCTGTTTTATCCTGATTCAGTTTAGGTATTAACATCATTATTGTCATAAAAGGGATCTCAATCTTTAAGAATAATTTGTGTAGTGTTAATACTAAATGCATATTTTTAAGTTAATAGAATTCTTATTGCTCTGTTATTTTTGTCATTTTAAGTTATTTTACTTGGTCTTTTGGGGTGAGAATATAGAGAGCTAGAGTGACTTAAAGAGCCAGACCACTTCTTTAGAGACTAGGTTCCTTTTTTACTGAACCTGGACTTCTATATGGAAGCAAACTATCTAAGCCTAGCTGTTAAGTTTTATTAACAATAAATTAATAATTAAGGCAACTGGATGGAGCCAAGATGACAGAGAAAAGGCAAGGACACTCCTGAACTCTTCTGAATTCCCCTCTAAACAACTTTAAATAACACTTCAAAATCAGTAGTGGAGTGATAGAACCCACAAAAATGTGGGGCCAAACAATTTTCCAGTCTAAGGCATTTTAGAAAGTCATGGGAAAGGTCTGACAGTATATCTTCCTTCTGATTGACCTGACAATATGTCATTAGGCCTTCCCTGGCAAAAATAAAACAACCTCAAATGGTAGACATTTTAATGAGGAAGTGGGTTAAGAGTGAACTTGGCTTCTCCTCATTATTTCCTCCATAGGATAAGGGAGTAATCCTCAGGTGATAGGATTACTCTGAAGACTTGGGTGTAGTCTGCAAAGGCTTTGATTGAATCAACTTAAATTTTGGTAGAAGTAGGTGGTGACTGGGGTTACAAAGGTGGAAAATACCAGGGACTTTTGGGAAGTTGGGGCCCAAACTATGCTGCAGATCCTCTCATTAATAGATAAAAATTCAGAAACTTTAGTAGTCAGGAAATAAAAGGATGGGAAAAAACAGACTTCATCTTTAAACTCTTTCTTACAGTATTTTATATCCTAGTGATGGGGGTGAACCCTCAAACTGATAGGAGTGAACCCTGAAACAGTGTTCCCTTTAATCTATAAAAGAAGGGAGATTCAGGGTTTCAGGCTTTCCCTTGGGAAAGCATACCTTCCTAGACAAGTTAAGTGGCTTCATTCAATTGGAAATCTTGGTCAAATCATCCTCCATTGATCTTTTAGGGCTCACCTGGATCCTCTTCAAGGGGTTCTCGGATTCTGGGAAAAGCCTTTGAGTCAATTGGAGATCTCTGTCTGATGGTTCTTTATTGATTGGCCCAGACAGCTCTCAGCCCCAGGCCAACATTTGCCCGTATAAGTAGGAGTCTGTTATACGCATCTTTGCCAAGCTTCTAATGAGGAGTTTTGCCTGCTAAGTAAGCCTCCTTCTTAGTGAACAATAAAAATCCTTTTTTGCCACAGATTTTGGGGTTCACGAATTCTTTCGCATTGGACCTGCGTCTCCAAGAACCCTAGAGAACGTCTAAATCTAGCTCTTTATACTATTAATTTCTTGATTTTTGACAAAGATGCACTGGCTCCGGCAGACAGGTTTTATAACCCACCGGAAGGGCAGTGTCCAGTGTGAGCAGCTCCATTATCTTTAGATAATCACCAGGTGATGTGGAGAGACCCAGAAAGTGGTGAATGGAAGGGACCAGATAGGTTAACTGCTTGGGGGAGAGAGTTTGTTTGTATTTCCACAGGTGGAGAAGGAATCAGATGGGTGCCAATGAGCCGTATTCACCTTGTCCATCGGGGAGAGACAAAGAAGACCCTTGAAATGAAGGAGAAGACCCAAGAAACATCATGTGGTTCTGTTGCTGACTGTGCCCACCACTGAAAAGATCATGGCAGTTATGGTGTTTGACTCATGGACATCAAAAATTTTTAGACTTCAAAACCCTCAGGAATCATTGGATTCTCTGAGACATGATAAGATTGTTGTAGGACTTCAAAAACCTCAGGAATCATTGGATTCTCTGAGACATACATGATAAAATTGCTGTAGGACTTCAAAACCCTCAGGAATCATTGGATTCTCTGAGACATGATAAGACTGTTGTAGGACTTCAAAACCCTCAGGAATCATTGGATTCTCTGAGACATGATAAGATTGTTGTAGGACTTCAAAACCCTCAGGAATCATTGGATTCTCTGAGACATGATAAGACTGTTGTAGGACTTGAAAACTGTCAGGAATCATTGGATTTTCTGAGAAATAAGACTGTTGCAGGATTTCAAAAACTTGCGGGGATCATTAGGTTCCCTGACTTGTGAAGCAATGGACAATAGATTGGTTTTGGACTATTTCTTGGCTGCTGAAGGAGGCATATGTGTGACTGTTGTTTACATACCCTCCTTCTAGGACTTCTGGAAATCTCTTATAAATATCATATTGATTTATATTGTTTGTTTTATCACTACTTGCATATACAATTCATGTTTGTTGCACCACATTGAGCCTGCACCGGCTGTGGGGAGAGTCATCACTAATAGCCTCTGCGTTATTGCTATGTGCTTGCGTAATACCTCCCATGCTGATGGGTTTGTGCATAATAAGACCCTTCAGCCCAGAAACCCGCTAGCAACCCCCATTTCCCTTTGGTGCTTTTCATTTTCCTTCCTGAGATGTGGGGGAGGGCGTGATCATCTCCTTTTTAGTGCTTTCACCTCCCTTCCTGAGAAGTCAGGGGGGCTGTGATTACCTCCTTTTTGATGTTTTCACTTTTTTTTCCTGAGAAGTCAGGGAGGGCATGATCACCTCCTTTTGGGAGCTCTCACCATCCTGAGAAGTCAGGGATGGCGTGACCACTTGTGTTCTAAAACAAAAGAAAGTGGGAGATGTAGAGGGATGAAATTATTGAGTTGATGCACTGAGGTCAGAACTGCCACGCACTTGAGGCTAACTACCGATTGGACAATAATCTAGGGGCATATGCTTGGACAATGGTCCTTTCCACTATCCATGCTGGCTCAATGATTGGTGTATAGAGGATTAGAGGAGGGACTAGGGGGTGGAGAAAGACTAACTAGAGACACATTCTTGGCAGTAGACGAGGGAGAAGGCGATCGAGGAGAATCTGCTTCCATCCTGTTCAATCCTGCATCTGGGGACCGAGATTAAAGATTGAGGACTTTTGCTTATCCTGACTCTGGCTGATTCTGGGGTGTCCTGGGTGCTAGCATGAGCATTACAGGGAACTTTTAACATAATGTTGATTCTCCATTTTTGTCTCTCTCTGTCTCTGTTTCTGTCTCTGTTTGTCTGTCTCTCTTTCTCTTACACACACACACACACACACACACACACACACACACACACACACTTTATTCTGTATTATTCCTTTAGCCTTATCTCTAATATTCCCATTGCACAGACTGGTGTTTCGCTCCTAAAAGCTGATGGATACTCAGTTCCTCAACCTACTCACCTCCTATGAGTTATTCCTCTACCCCACCTTAATCACACACAAAGATGGTTATACCTTTCATCTTGCCATCACCCACAAATGTATCTCTTCCATGTTAAAACAAACAAGCCACAAAACAACTTTGAAATCCCCAGTTCTGACTGTTGATCACTTCAAATGGGCTCTCACTGCTGCTATGCAATCCTACTATACCCTACTCATCAATTCTCTCATTCTCCACAGCGACTCTTCCAAACCTTTTAATCCCTTCTCAAGCCTCATGTGGGCACCTCCTTTTCTTCTCCCCTCCTCATGTGATCCTTGCCTCATGTATTTTATACGGAAAACTGAGACTAGTCATCACAAATTCCTCCTTTATCCCTTATTCTTCAACTTCTATTAATCACTCAGATGCCTTTACCACTTTCTCCTTTAACCTTGTTTCACTTGAGGAAGTAACCTTACTCCTTACCAAGCCCAACCCTTATGAGAAATAATTCATTTGGATACCTATTCTATTCCAATTTGATATGATTCCATGGGGTAGTAATTATAAATTCTTTATTTTATGCTCCAGAGCTTAAACTACAGATTGTAAAATTACTTGTTTAATTATAGAAAACTAACTAGCTAATTCTACCCATCCAGTATAAGAAGCCTTCTCTAATCCCTCTTAATCCCAGGGTGTTCTCTCTTTTAATTATTTTTTATTTACTATTTATAAAGCTTGTTTTGTACATATTTGTTTGCATGTTGTCTCTTCCATTAGATTATAAATTCCTCAAAGGCAGTAGCTTCCTTTTTTTTTTTTTTTAAATACCTTTAGCACTTTAGTACAGTACCTGGCCCATAGTTAATGCTTATTCAATTGAATCTCCAGAATTACAAGAATATGAAGCCAAGATTCAAGAGATGAACAAGATCATGGATTTTCCCCTGTTTTAGGAAATTCATCCTGGCTCCATATGCTTACTTCCAGATGCCAGCTTCTAATTCACCCAGTTTAATCACTACTCCACGATCAAGTGTCTATTATTTCAAGTTTAGATTCTATCTATTCCAGGGGCTGATTACCAGATTCATGCAGAGTAACCTTAAGACTTCATAGCCAGTATTCAAAGTTCCCTTTCTTAGCAATTAGTTGTTCCCTCTCCCCTTCCCAGCTCTAAAACACTGAGTAAACCCTGAGTACCTGGATCTGTGATTTTTCCCCCAACCTGAAGAACCAGTAAGCATCAGTTCTGGCTGAATCATATCTCTGATACGGGATGTGGTAAAGGTGCCTTCTGATGAGGAAAAGGACCCATCTCCTCTCTGTTTCAGAATGGATGTCATCCATCTCATTAGTATATTTCAGACTTATTTTTTAACAGGAAAAATAGTTTTGTACATGATGTACAAATGATGTACATTATAAACTGAGACAACTTATAGACAAAAAGATGAATTTCCATGTCTATCACCCATATCATAAAAAATTTATATGGAATATCCATGGAGACAAAACTAACACATTCTTTTATTTGAAATGTCATCTAAGCTTTTCCAAGTTCACTGGATTATGTTTATCTTGGAATGTTTTCAGAAAGCTTTGTCAATGATTTGATGACAAGATAAAACCCCTCAATGTCCATTCAAATAATGGGGAAATAGAGATTGGGGGAGAAATTATTCAAACTTTATTTTTTTTTCAATTGACTTTTTTCTCTTCCTCCTCCTTTATTTCCTTGGAAATCATCCTTACTTCCAAAGTTTCCTCAGCTTATGACACCAAATTGGCCTATTGCCTCCTTGACCACTGAAGCTTCTATGACCACCACCACCACCATGACTGCTAAAGTCACTGGGCTCATTTGAGAGTTCTTTTGTTTCCATTAATTTCCCCATCTTTCACGGTCCCTTTTACAGCTTTTAGCATCTTCTTCTGATTTAAAATCCACAAAACCAAACCCCTTAGATGAAAGTTTTAAAATTATGGGTCATGCCCTATATGGAATCAATAACTGAATGTGAGGGTTGTGAAATATAAAATATGAAAAATTTAAATAAAAATATTTAAAAATTTAAAACTCTGAAAAACTTTGATGATACTCTATGATCTGTAGTATCAACCATTCCACCATTCCATCATTTATGTAAAAAAAAAAATTAATCTCATTAGTATGTAAATTTGCTTTCATCTTTAGTAAATAGTAAATTAAAATAAATTTCTTTATGACTTATTATCAGTAAATGTTTGATTTATATACTTGTTTTATAAACCTATATTACCTGGGGACATATAAAAATTTCTCAGGTAAAAAGGGGTCATGAGTAGAGAAAATTTAAGAAGCCCTTCTTTAGAAGACCTTATTTCCTTGTCCCCCTGCACTAATATTCTGGCACCAACAGAGCTATATAATTAATCTTTCAATATTTTCTGCCTTCAATTTTTTTTGCCTTAAGAAACCAAAGTTTCTTTTACATCTTTTGCAGGAGCAAAATCAATGAATGTGTATCCTTTAGGTCAGTCTTGGTTGTTTTAGGGCAAGCTGATTAACTTTTCAAATATTTCCTGGAGACTTCCATACTTCAGTGGTACTATTGAAGTTCAGAAGGGACCCTAAAACACTGGAGTTGCAAACTAGTGTCGCAAAGTGTCTCAAAAGAATTTTCAAGCTTGAAACTATCTCCACATCAAGGGGAAAAGTTTATTGTAATTGTAGCACCAATTGAAGTGGGCCAAGTTCCAAAAAAAATTAGCAAAGAACCAATAGAAAGGAGACAAATTTGTCCAGTTCTTCATGTCATTGATCATGCTAATTTTATGGCCTATCAGTAGAGTTGAGGAATGGTCTCAGGAATTTGGTTATTATTGATCAGCAGATTATGTATCTGACCATCAGCAAAGTTTGTAGGACTAGTCTAAGGCCAGAAGACTTTAGAATCATTGATAGACATACTGTCAGAACAATGGCACTCTAAGGACAGAGAATATCAGGATCACTAATATGTCTTCCTGAAAGTTTAAGGGAAGAAATATTATTATATTCCTAGGCCAGAAGAGTTTTACAATCATTTATGGACAGATTGTTAGAAGAATAACACTCTAAGATCAGAGGAGATCTTGGGATCACTGATTCTAAAGCCAGAAGACTTTAGAATCATTGACAGATTGTTAGAATAGAAACACTCTAAGGTCAGGGGGGACCTCTTTACTACTATTTCTCCTAGAAATTATACTCCCATCACTATGGCAGGTTAGATTATTCAGCACCAGTGCCTTTGAGTCTCTTGAATTTTCTTGTCCTTAAATGCTATCTACATCAAGAGAAAGAAAAATGGAGACTGAAAGTGGATTGAAGCATACTAATTTCACCTTTAAAAAAAATTTCTTCCTTCTGGTTTTCCCCATTTATTCTGATTTTTCCTTCACAACTGAATAAAATAAATGAATATTTTTCAAAAGTAGTACATACCTTAGGTCTGAACCTCAGGAAGTCATGTGACCACAAGAAGTAGACAGTGTTACTGACCATTGGTCAATAATCACTTCCTTTTCAGTCCATCCAATGAATTTAAAAATCAACAGGAAGGAGGAGTGTACTTACATCTTGGTACTTTGTAAGTTATTTCCAGCCCTCACCATGCATCACTCTATTCTGGATTGCTAAGACAGCATGTTGGCCCTTTTCTTGCAAGAACAGAATTAAAATTTTCTGTTATACCTCCAAGTAGTCAAATTATGGACAAGGAATTTAATACTCCATCTCACACAGTTCATTGGGGGCTCTTCTGGGATTGTGTGACTTCCTGGAGAGATGGCTGGTGTTCTGATAAAGGGGGCAGGCACCCATTGAGAGAGTTTTCTCCAGTGGTTCTTGAGATTGGATTTCCACCCTCCCTCCTTGTGAAGTATTGAGCTGAAGCAGAGGAACTCAGTAAAGCAGAAAGTGAAAAGCCTCCAAAGAAGTCCGAACAGTCAGGCAATTTATGTGCATAACCTAGAGAAGGTAAGGGACAGCCTTGGGCTGTCCGTAAGCTGAAAAGGGGACACCGGGATCATCAAGGCTTGGTGATTCAAGGTAAGGGGTGGTGCCTCATAAACTAAAAAAAAGTCCTGATAAACAGCACACAGGAGGGGCATTCTGGACTACTGCTGGTGGGAGCAACTGCCACCAGACTGGTTGATCTGAATTGAGAAATTTAGCAGGAAAATCACCTTTGGGCAGAGTCTAATTGTCAGTGTTCTGCAACAAGTAACAACAGTTGCAGTTGTGAATCAAATAAAGTAAATCAAAAAAACAGGCCGATGATTAACTGACTCCAGAATTTTGAAATATGAAGCCATATTATTGAAAAAAGATGATTTGGAATTAACCCAGAATCATCATCTCAACCTGGCTGATTTCCTAGCCATTCACTCTGGGGGTTCATCAGAATCAGAGCATTGTTGTCTAGAACTGATAAACTACCAAACCAAAGCAAGGGAAGACTTGCAAGAATCCTCAATCTCTGGGGGACCTAATTGATTTATAAATGGTTTCTCATGGGTGCTGGTGAAATAGCCCAGGCAATAAAATTCAAGACGGCCATAGTAATTCATAATTTAGAAATAATTTATTTGTAACTGGCCTAGATGGTCTGCATGGCCAGGACGGACCTCCAGTAGGATTCTGCCATGGTTCCGTGTCCAAATGAAGTAGGGACAGCCTTATAAGCATTCTTGTTCACCCTTGCTGGCACATTTTGTGTCAGTGACTCTATTTTACAGGAGGAAAGATACAAAGGCAGATGTTTGAACATAGATAGGGATCAGGGTTAGGTGACCACCCTCATGGAACAGATATCCTTGGGAGCATTGTTGATCTGGCACTTTGAAGTGCAAAAGAAGTTCCCTAATCTAGCTGAGCAGACCCTTCTCTGCCAGCCCCAGGCCCTAAGACTGAGGGAGGGGAGGGGAGGCCAGTCCTTTGTCCATTTCAGTGGATGGGAAGAGACTGAATGGATATACTATCATGGATGGAAATAGGAACTCTCTCATTCAGTTAGGAAACTTACTGAAAGCCTGATCTGCTCAGACTTGTGAAATGTATGCCCTGAATCAGGCTCTAAAGTTATTAAGTGAGAAGGATAGAAATTTCAATACTGACTCCAAATATGCTTGGGGAGTGGTACATGTTTTGGGGAAAATATGGGAAGAAAGGGGAATGATGAATAGTAAAGGAAAAGAATTAGTACATATCACCTGGCTGGCACAGGTTCTAGATAACTTATTGTTGCCATAATCTATAGTCATTATATATGTGAGGGGACAGCAGCCAGGGGACTCTTTTGAAGCCAGAGGCAATTGCCCTGTTGATGAAGAGGTGAGAAAAGCAGGAGAAGGAGAATCTAAAGAGGACTAAAATATGTTAATTTTAATCCCCACTTTACCTCTGAGTCTATATTCTCCATCCTATACTCCAAAGGAAAAGTTGAAAGCTCAGAATCTTGGAGCCCAGGAAGACAAGCAAGGATGATGGTTCCTCTCCCATGGTCAAGAGGTACTGACCAAAGCAGATATAAGGCAGATCTTGCAAAACTTGCACCAAGGTAGCCATTGAGATGTCTAAAATCTGTGTGATGTGGTCCTGACCCAGTTTGTGTCACTGGGTCTATATACCCTAACTTAGCAGCTGGTGAATGGTTGTCTGTTGAAGGACAAAAAAGACAGCCCAATGATCTCTTCTGACAGGAGGGAGACCTTTGGGGTTTAGACCTTTTCAGAGCATCCAGGTAGACTTTCCTGAGCTGCCACCAATAGGCTGTCTCAAATATCTGCTGGTCATAGTGGGCCATCTGACTTCATGGATGGAAGCCTTCCCCTCAGCTTAAGCTATTGCTCTGCAGTCAGCAGAATCATATTGGAACAGATAACCCCCAAGTATGGGACGGTGGAAAGAATAGATTTGGATCAGGGAACATATTTCACTGATATGATACTCCAGTCTTTCATGCAAGTCTTAGAAATTTCTTGGGAGTTTCACACTCCTTGACATCCTCCTTCCTCTGGTAAAGTTGAGAGAATGAATCAGGAAATTAATAGATAATTAACTAAACTGGCCCTTGAAATCAAGTACTTGCCATTGGCACTTATCAGAATAAGAACAAAACTTCACAGGAACATTGGGTTATCCCCTTTAGAGCTTTTATATGAACATCCACATCTGGGACTTCCTGAGAAAAATTGGGACTCCATCTTAGAAAGTAAAGACAGATTTATAAGGGGTTATGCAGCCACTTTGGCTAAACAATCCAGCTTAAAGATATTATTGCTGAAGCACCCTCCTCCCCCTCAGATTTTCTATACACAAATTCAAACCAGGAGATTGACTCTTGATCTGGGCGTAGAAGGAGGAGAAGCTGGCCCCAATATGGGAAGGCTCATTCCAGGTGCTCCTGACCTCAGATATTGCAACAAGAACTCAAGATTAAGGTTGTCACACCACACCAGAGTGTAAGGACCAGTGGACTCTCTGGCTGAATGGACTGTCAATCCAGAGCAGTCCAAAGATCTGAAGCTGCACCTCTGATGCAATCCCCTCACTGGGTGACCTTTCTACAATCTATGAGGAATTGGGGTTGGAGTTAGTGGATTACTTAATTCTTGTCATTTTTATTCTGTTGATTGTATCTGTGTTCAGCCTTTTTCATTTATACATGCCATATCCTCTTCTGAGGGACTGTTTCTGTCTTTCTTCCAGAAATTGTAATTCCAGTGCCACATCATGAAAATTCTCTTGGTCTGTATATTTCTCTTTACACCTTTTGTCACTTGAAACTTATCCCTTGACTACCCTAGAGAAATAATTTCAAGCAGCTAACAGAAACTGTAGCTATAACCAATCTATCTAACTGTTGGATTTGTGGGGGGCCCAATGGCCCTGGGTACCTGTTCCATTAAGCCCAGCTTGAATCCTGAGTAATAGGTCAATGGTACATAGTGGAACAGGATTCTGGAAGGATCGAGAGGAATATTTTTGGCCCTGTCAGAGTATTGAGAAGGAGAATAATACTGTCTCGTATAGATGGGAGGGGAAATCGAACTAGGGAATAATCAATGTCATTGGACCTATAGACATGGGCCAATAAACAGGACTATTAATTGCACAACAAATGTGACCTTCTATCCCTGTACAAACAGAACTAGACCTACCTCTTACATAAGCACCAATTGAGGTTGGAATCAATCTAACTCTTCTTTTTTTTTTTCTTTCTTTCTGTCTTTCTTTTTTTTATTATAGCTTTTTATTTACAAGTTATATGCATGGGTAATTTTACAGCATTGGCAATTGCCAAACCTTTTATTCCTTTTTTTCTCCTCCTTTCCCCTATCTCCTCCCCTCCAGGGCAGGTTGACCAATACATGTTAAGTATGTTAAAGTATAAATTAAATACAATATAAGCATACATGTCCTAACAGTTATTTTGCTGTACAAAAAGAATTGGAGTTTGAAATAGTGTACTATTAGCCTGTGAAGGAAATCAAAAATTCAGGCAGACAAAATGTAGGAATTCTATGTAATGAATGGTTCATAGTCATTTCCCAGTGTTCTTTCACTGGGTGTAGCTGGTTCAGTTCATTACTGCTCTATTGGAACTGATTTGGTTCATCTCATTGCTAGAAATGGCCACATCCATCAGAATTGATCATCATATAGTATTGTTGTTGAAGTAAATAATGATCTCCTGGTCCTGCTCATTTCACTCGGCATCAGTTCATGTAAGTCTCTCCAGGCCTTGCTGAAATCCTCCTTTGGAAATGAGCCTTTATCAGAACCTTTGACCATAAAAATGTTTTCCCAGTTTATCGCTTCCCTTCTAATCTTGTCTGTATTAGTTTTATTTGTACAAAAACTTTTCAATTTGATATAATCAAAATTTTCTATTTTGTGATCAATAATGATCTATAATTCTTTGGTAATAAATTCCTTCCTCTTCCACAAGTCTGAGAGGTAAACTATCCTATGCTCTTCCAATTTATTTATAATCATATTCTTTATGCCTAGGTCACGAACCCATGTTGACCTTATTTTGGTGTTTGGTGTTAGGTGTGGGTCAATGCCTAGTTTCTGCCATACTAATTTCCAATTTTCCCAGCAATTTTTGTCAAATAGTGAGTTCTTACACAGAAACTGGGATTTTTGGGTTTGTCAAACACTAGATTATTAAAGTTATTGGCTGTTTTGTCCTTTGAACCTAACCTATTTCTTAGCCAATACCAAATGGTTTTGGTAACCGCTGCTTTATAATATAATTTTAGATCTGGTACAGCTAGGCCACCTTCATTTGATTTTTTTTTCATTGATTCCCTTGAAATTCTTGACCTTTTGTTTTTCCATATGAACTTTGTTGTTATTTTTTCTAGATCTGGGAGTCTGGTTGGTATAGTGCTAAATAAATAGATTAGTTTAGGTAGTATTGTCATCTTTATTATATTTGCTTGCCGAATCCAAGAACATTTAATATTTTTCCAGTTGGTTAGATCAGACTTAATTTGTGTGGAAAGTGTTTTGTAGTTTTGCTCATAAAGTTTCTGATTTTCCCTTGGCAGATAGATTCCTAAATGTTTTATGATCTAACTCTTCTTTAGGCCAATATTTTACTTCATTTTGGAGCACATGTAATCTGACTGGGTCAGGAGAAAAGGAGATTGATGGATGCACTTGGAAAGTGAAGCAAGTAGCTGTGGAGATGTAACTTCTCAAGACCCCTAGGTTATGAGGACCAATGGTACTATCCAGTTGTTAATAGCAGGTATCTACCAGCCATTTTTGAATATAAACAGCCCGCCTTAAAGGGGAATTACTGGGTTTATGGCCTGACTGCCTATACATACCTCCCTATCAACATCCCTGTATTGAGATCTTGTTACATAGGATTATTTCGCTTGTTTTTCTTTTTACCAAGGTTGGAAGACCATCTAGATATCCAAATATAGGATGGCTTAAAGAAGAGTAAAAGGAGTATAGATACATCTCTCACTGATATGGAAGATGCAAATGGAGGGGGGTGGGTCACCTGGCCCCTGAAAGGATAATCTAGACACTCGGGCCCAGGATGAACCAGTTAATAAGATCACAAGCTGTAATAGAAAACTAATCAAATTGTCAAAGCAGACCAAGCCAGTCAATCTAGGAAGCTGTAGTATAACAAAGCTAGATTATCTCCTAGCAGAAGAAGATAGGGTCCGTGGGAAATTCAATCTGTCAACTTGCTGTATGAAAATTTATGATAATGGGAAAATAGTAAAGGAAATCACCAAAGATAGTAGAAAATAAGCTCATGTCCTTGTATAGAATTTGTTTTCCCCCTCTGATCCTGGTTTGTTGAGAGTTGGTGGAAGCATATCCTTTGGTTTTTGCTTATTGTTCTACCTGTCATTATTGTCCTACCTGCTTGTTTGCCTTGTATGATACAACTAATACTAGGATAGTAAAAAATTCTTTAGCTAAAATGGTCTCAGTAAAGACTTCTGCTGAAATAAGGGTGCTAGTCCTGAATGAATGGACAAGGGTAGATTCTCATAGATACTGAAGAAACAAATAAACTGGAAAGTGGGGATAACATGGACATCTTAGCAGAAGAAATGCATCAGGATTGGTATGAAAAATCTTCAGGTGAATATTAATAAGAGGAAAAATTGAATGAAATGAATGAATATTTCTTTTTTTTTTTTTTTAAATAACTTTTTCTTGATAGAACCCATGCCAGGGTAATTTTTTACAACATTATCCCTTGCATTCACTTCTGTTCTGATTTTTCCCCTCCCTCCCTCCACCCCCTCCCCCAGATGGCAAGCAGTCCTTTACATGTTGAATGGGTTGTAGTATATCCTAGATACAATATATGTGTGCAGAACCGAACAGTTTTCTTGTTGCACAGGGAGAATTGGATTCAGAAGGTATAAATAACCCAGGAAGAAAAACAAAAATGCAAGCAGTTTATATTCATTTCCCAGTGTTCTTTCTTTGGGTGTAGCTGCTTCTGTCATCTTTGATCAATTAAAGCTCTCTGTAACGAAGAGATCTACTTCCATCAGAATACATCCTCAAACAGTATCGTTGTTGAGGTATATAATGATCTCCTGGTTCTGCTCATTTCACTCAGCATCAGTTCATGTAAGTCTCGCTGGTCCTCTCTGTATTCATCCTGCTGGTATGAATGAATATTTCTCAAAAGTAGGATATATCTTAGGTCTGAGCCTTAGGAAGTCACATGAACCACAGGAAGTAAACAGCATCATTGACCATTGGTCAATAGTTACTTCCTTTTCAGTCCATCCAATGAATTTAAAAATCAACAGGAAGGGGGAGTGTACTTCCATCTTGGTGCTATATAAGTAATTTCCAGCCCTCCTCACCATGCTCCACTCTATTCTGGATTGTCTGGATAGCATGTTGGCTCTCTTGCAAGAACTGAATTAAAACTTTCTGTTGTATCTAGAGATGTCTCTTGAGTAGTCAAATTGGGTAAGAGGGTTTAATACTCCACCCCCCACACAACTGACTAATTTGGAAATATGTTTAAAATTATTGTACATGTATAACCTTTATCAGATTGCTTAGTGTCTTGGGGACAGGAGTAGTGGGGTAAGAAAGGAGAAAAAAAGAAGAAAAAAAATCTTATAAAAAGAAAACCTAAAAACTATCTTTACATGCAATTGGAAAAATAAAATGCTATTGAAATAAAATTTTAAAATAAAAGAATTTTCTTGTTCTTGACTTTTTTTCCCTGTGAAGTCCACAAAGAATGCCTGATTATCAATCTTAGTAAACTCTTTGCCTTCCAAGGCCTTGTCCACATATGCTTCTATCTTAAATTCATATAGGCAATATATGTTTGGGTTTCTCATGCTTGGTGCAGACCAGTCTTTCTTCAATATCACTTTCAAATGCTTCCTTGAAATCCTTCTGAGTTAGTTGATAAAGCAAATTTTTGATGAAAAGAATCTTTTAATTTCAGTATTTTGGTTTTCTTTTATCTTTTCCATTTTCATTTAAGAGCCAGTATTATGACTGAAATTAAGGTAAATTGAGCACAAATTTCAAAGCACCTTCAATTCGTTGGTAATGTTAGCAATTACCAAGTACAAGAGAACAAAAAACAGGAAACATAAAACAATATGATTGGTTACAAAATCTGAAGTAGCATGGATTATTGAAAACAATGTGATTAGATCAAAGGAAAGCAGGACCAGCAATAACCTTTCCTTTTCTCTTATTGCTACAGAAAGCTAATTAACGGTGTCTACTTGCATGAACCTACCTGCATATTTAGAGTTACAGTGATAACAGTCCAGGTTTTGTTAAAAGTCAGCCAGTATTGCAGAGAAAACAGACTACCTGGTGCCCACCTGCATCTAGTTAGCAAAATTTCCCTTAATTGTACATGGCCACTAAGATGTGTAAAACAAAATATTTTGGTTCAGAGAGGAATTTAGCTCAGAAAGGAAAGCTAAATTTTGCACTTAATTGAGAGACAAAGAAACATGGCTTAGGTAATTTTATAACATATTGGAGGTAATACAGAATAGAATCAATTACAAAATAGAATCACAACCAATTTGTTTTTCTCACCAAAGACTTTAGAGCCACTGGGTTTCAGAGCATTTCCATTTCTTTTAGGATCTAGATCCAAATTCCACATAGCCAAAGGTCTTGGTGGTATCAATAGGGATGTACACAATTATAAGATCTCTTTTTTTTTTCCCAAAGAAGGCCATGATACTAGTTTTTGGCTCAGAAGTGGTTTAGTTGAATACAAAAGACCAGCAAAGAGATTAAAATTTGTTGCTGTTTCAGCTTCCAATTTCTATTTCTTAGCTTCAGGGACTTCATTCATTTCCTGTTCCCTCTTCCTTGGTGCTTCTTTAATGGGTCTTCCTCCTCACCCTCCTTACATTCCTCTCATCTTCCTTCTCTTCATCTTTTCTTTTTCTTTGATTCTTTGTTTTTCCCAACTTTTCAAGGAGCAGCTTTCATAGAAGTAGCCTTCCCTTTGGTAGATATAATATCTATAGCTTCTTCTATAGGGTATTTGTCATTGACTTCATCTTCATCATTTTCCTTTGTCTTCAAAGTATGGAACATTTTTAATATTGTTTGCTATTGGCTATTGTTAGAAGTAGGTCTTTGGCTGGGGAGGGGGAGAGGGAGGGATAGTCAAGAAGGTAGAAAAAAGAGGGATTTATCTGAGCTCTCCCAAATTCTTTTCCAAACATGTTTGAATAATACCTCAAAACAAATTCTGGAATGGCAGAATCCACAAAATGGCAGGGTAAAACAATTTTCTAGCGCAAGATAACTTAGAAGGTTTGTATCACCTGGGTGAGAGAGGAATGCAGGCTGATTCCCCAGCAAACTAATTGCAGACTTTGGAAGCTATTGAATCAACAATGGTAGTGGCTGTTTCTGGAGCTCTTGGTCCATGGATGGTAAGGGGCTTGGACAACTTGTCAGAAGGAGATTACAGGGAAGGAGATTCCTTTGCTGACATTGGGTACAAGATTCTATTGCTTTGCCCATACTTGGATGCAATTCATAGTCCTATTTAACACTCTTAGGATGAGAAGGAGCCCTAGGCATTTGCTGCTCCAGGTACCCTAATCACAGTTCCAGGACAGAAAAAGAATGCTTATGGTCACTCGACCAGAGCAAAGGCAAAGAGTACTTTTTAGTAAACATATCTCTTCTTAGAATATATCACCTTGGAAGAACTGAAAGCTTTTCGATAGCCCTTCTTTCCCCTTTGAATAGCTTTGAAAACAGCTGCACAAAAACCTGTAGTTTGAGACAGTGTCCTCTCCACCTTAGGAGCAAAATCCAACTTTAATATAAAATTCAGTCAAGAAATTGGTAGGGAAAATGAGCAAACAAAAAAAAGATCCTGACTGTAGAAAGTTACTCTGGTGATAGGGAAAATTAAAACACAAACTCAGGAGAAGACAATCAGGAAGTAGGCCTTTCCTTGTACCCAAGAAAAATTTGGGAGACCATCTTGGAGAAGTTGTTCCATAGTTATCCCATTTGGACACAGATTTGCAACAACATAGCAACTCTTTCTCTTCTCTAGTGGGATGTAAAGAATATCCTCTAAGTAATTTCTTTCTCATATGCATGAAACTATTGTCCCCTTTCTCCTTCTCCAGAATGGATTTTGATTTGCCAAATTCACATAGAAATGTTAGATGGCTTGTAAAAGTCTCATCTTATTTTAGCCCCAACCCTAAAACCCTGTCATAGCTGGAATCATTTGAGTGTAGTTAACAATAACCATAAAAGTATTGATGGACACCAAAATCAATTACCAAAAAAAATTACCAAATTATTACAAATAAGCAAGAATATACCCAAGAAGAAAGGGACCCACATGTGCAAAAATATTTGTGGCAGCCCTTTTTGTAGTGGCAAGAAACTGGAAACTGAGGGGGTGCCCATCAATTGGAGAAAGGCTGAATAAGTTATGATATTTGAATGCTATGGAATATTATTGTTCTGTAAGAAATGACCAACAGGATGATTTCAGAGAGACCTGGAGAGACTTACATGAACTGATGCTAAGTGAAGTGAGAAGAACTAGGAGATCATTGTACATGGCAAAAAGATTATATGATGATCAATTCTGATGGATACTTGGCACAAAAACATTTGTTGTTCATTCTTTTTGTCTGATTTTTTGTGATCGTATTTTTGTTGTTGTTGTTGTTGTTGTTGTTTTTGACAAAGATACTAGTTTTCTATTTCTTTCTCCAGGTCATTTTACAGATGAGGTAACTGAGGTAAACAGTGACTTGCCTGGGTCACATAGATTTGAACTCAGGAAAATCAGTCTGACTTCAGAGTAGCACTATGCCTCCTAGAATAAGAGTTTGATTAAGACATATATTGTACTTTGATCTACAAATTGTTGTATTTTGATGGATGTGGCTATTTTTTTTGATGGACATGGCTTTCTTCAACAATGAGATGATTCAAACCAGTTCCAATTGTTCAGTGATGAAGGAGCCATCTACAATCACAGAGAGGACTGTGGGAGCTGAATGTGCTAACAGCATAACATTTTTGCTTTTTTGTTGCTTGTTTGCATTTTATTTTGCTTTTTTTTTTGTTTTGATTTGATTTTTCTTGTGCAGCACAACAATTGTATAAATATATATGCAAAACATTAGATTTAAGATATTTCTACCATGTTTAACATATATTGGACTACTTGCCATCTAGGGGAGGAAGTGGGGGAAGGGAGGGAAAATTGGAACACAAGGTTTTGCAAGAGCTAATGTTGAAGAATTGCCCAAGCATATATTTTAAAAAATAAAAGGCCTTAATAATAAAAAAAAGAATATACCCAACAAAATCCACCAGAATGTGATGTACCAAATCAAGGGCTCAATTAATGTCAGCTAGAATATTTGTTATAATGTTGATATATAGCGTTAATGTATAATGTTCAGAAGAACATCGTGATGAATTTTCTTGTGAGGAATGACATATTGCTAGGCCCTGGCTGACAGAAGTCATGTTATAGACTCCTGGTTGTTCTGCCTATGTAATTTGATGTTCCTATGTGCCCAGTAGCTGAAGTCAGCTAGCTTCATTTAGACAAAATGTGCAAGATTCTCCTAAGTGTAATCAATTTAATTAACTTCTTTAATCACCATCACCTTGTAGTTGATAAGGGGGTTGCAATACAGGCCATCCATTTCTAAGGTCTCCCTTTCTCATTGTTCCCTGTGAACCTCTCTAGTAATAACAATCAGATGAAAGGATAGAAACCCTGAGCTTAAGATATACACACACACCATAGCTGGAGTTTGTACTTGTCCATGCATCTGGAGAGCTGTAACCATTCATATAAAAGACTTTCTGATGTGTGGTGTTTGATTGCTGTACTCCTTTTGTGTTCTGCATCCATGATTTCCCACCCTTCTGAGAGTCTTCATTTTACCCACCTAGGTCCTTATAGAGACCAAACTTGTGAAAGAATGATGAGTATATAGAATATAAATTTTTCTTTTATTGTTGATACTATATATATATTTTTGGAAAATACAAGCGAAAACAACATTTATTAAAAGATGGTATATTTTTTTTAAATCTAAAGTTATGTAATAGATATTTGATACTTGGCACAAAAACATTTATTGTTCAGTCTTTTTGTCTGACTTTTTGTGATCTTTTTTGTTTTTTTGTTATTGTTTTTTTTTTTTTTTTTTGGCAAAGATACTGGAGTGGTTTTCCATTTCTTTCTCCAGGTCATTTTACAGATGAAGTAACTGAGGAAAACAGTGATTTGCTTTGGGTCACACAGATTTGAACTCAGGAAAATCAGCTAGATTTCAGACTAGCACTATACCTCCAATTGCTCACAAAAACATAACTGTTTTGAAAGGAAGTAATTAGGAATAAGAGTTTCATTAAAACATATATTGTACTTTGGTCTACAAATTGTTGTTGTTGTTGTTGTTTTTTAATTCCCTCAAGGTAAAACTTCCCAGATATGTTGTAAGAGTCTTGAGAATTCTGATTCATTTTTCTGGTCAGCTTTCATTCTCAAATATTTGTTGTGGCTAAATATTCCTGGGAGTAGGATTAGAGAGAAATCTTGGTTGTCTAAATAGAGTTGGGGTTAGATTTCCAAATTAAATGATGCTTTTATAATTGATTCTCTCCCCTCTTTTCTGAAATCAAGGGATTTATGGAAGTAGAAGGGAAGGAGAGTGATAGAGGCAGGATGATATTGGTTGTAAGATAGAAATCTTGGATATTAAAATGTCACAGAGAGGGTGAGGTGAGGTATTCTGATTTCAACTAAATCATGTGGGAGGGAGAAGATAATAACATTGTCACCTGAGAAAGAAAACCTTAATTTATTAGTATAATGTCCCCTAACTGCAAAATTTATTTATTTAAGAGTTGTGCTTTTTATGATCTGCTTGCCTGTTTAAACTTCATTTAAGATTTCCAGTACTCAATAATGGAATCATAGAATTAGAGCTGGAAGTGACCTGGGAGACCATTTAGTCTTTTAGAGGAAACTACAGCCCATCAGAGGTGAGAACTTGCCATTTTGTCTATATTATACAACTCACTGGGAGACAGCTGATCTAACGGAAAGAATCTTGGATATCTAGGAACTGAATTTAAATCCTACTTTTGATGATCCTATCTGTGTGACAAAGCACTTAATATTCCCGAGACTCAAGTTTCTACATCTTTCAAATGGGGATTGGACTAAGTGATCTTCAAAGCCCTTCCCACTCTAATTCCACAATTCTTCTGTGAGACTTAACAGAAAAAATATTTTTGTTCATTGTGGTATGGAAAGGACAAAAGTAGAATAAAAATGATTGCATGAAATAGAAATGTAATAAAATTTTGAAATCTTAGATTTTATCTCAAAAATAAAGATAAAGATATCAATCCTATATGCATAATCACTCATTGTTCTTCTATTTTTATAAAACTTCCTAAGATTTATTGCTGGAAAGCATCATACAGCTACTTGAATCCAGTGTCTTAATTTTTTGTGTGTTTGTAGCTAACCACTGCTTCAAACTGAATGTTTTGTACGCGGTTTATCGCTGCTAATGCACGCTCAGGAAGAAATCTGTGGGGGGAAAAAAATGAAAGCTTTTCAAATTAACAGTGTTTTAGAATACAGACAATAGGGCAATATGAAATGGGTAAAAGTAATAGATACACAGAATATTAATCTAAGGATTAGTAGCCCTGCCAATAGTTTTTTCATTGTCAAATTTTGTTTTTCTGATGATTGCCTAGCCTGGATATAGTTTCTTTTCTTAATTAATCAATTAATCAACAAGCATTTATTAATCATCAGCTTATTCTTGGTGTTGTGCTAAGTGTTGGAGATATAAAAAAAAACAAAAAAACAAAAATGAAATACTCTCTACCTTAAAGAAGATTGTATTCTACTGGGAAAGAAAATATTAATGGACTTCCTTCCCCCACTTCTTTTGATATTTATGTTCAGAATCTCCAATATGTCAGTCCTATATTTTAGAAGACTTTCAAATAAATAGCACATTTAGCTTTATTGAAAATTGTGCATAGTAGATTTGCAGTTTCATGTGCAATTGTCTTTTTTTATTGTCCTATATTATAGAAATGCTTGTTTTATCCCATTAGTTAAAAAAAAAAGAAAAAGAAAGAAAAAACGATTATTAAATGTGAATCAAAGTAAAAAATAACTTCCTTCATTAGTCAGGGAAAGTCTACAGAGTAAGCAAGATGATTATATCAGAATAAACCACAAAAGAAAACTTGTAATATCAAAAATGCTTAAAAATAAAAAGCAACATGTAGTATTTGATTCTGAAAATAAACATTTCCCCATTTTGTGATAGTTTGTAATATTTTCAATGGCTATTCAATGTTTTTCTAATGAACAAATTGTATGTGCTTGTTAAAACCTTCATGGAACTAAACATACGCAGCAGAGTGAATGCCTTATTTAAATAGACATCTGCACTTGAGAGAGAAACTTCACTTTAATTGTCAATGAAAAAGGCCAATCTGATTTTCCTTTGAATAATCATAAAAGAGATACCTGGAAATATTTGGTAACCATTTTTGTGTTCTTTGCATCTCTAGCACTTGGCAAAGATAGTTATATTTCAGACTATAAAACACTATGTTCTATTAATATTATGCATAATATATTATATATGTTATATATAATGTAACATCATATATGTTATATATATAATATAATAATAAGATATAAAATAAGTATAAAACTTAGATATAGGGTTAAATTATCACTTTGGACACCATGGCTTCCTTTCATCATGGCTTAAGACTCAAGAAAGAAAACATTTATTTGTGCAATATAATATCAGCTCTAAATGTTTTTTGTTGAGTATTTTCCCATAGCGGAAGGGACCATAAGGCTTATTGAGTCTAATCCTATCCCAATCTTCTACTTTATAGACAAGGAAACAGACCCAGAGAAGTTAAATAATTTGGCCCAAACTACACTTTTCCAAGTGTAGTTAATGGGGATGGTTTAATAAAATTGTCTAACTATATTCTTTATTTGTCTAAATTATCAAATGAGAATAAATACATTAGAATCCAGTATTTTCTTGATTAAACTGAAGTTTTCTTGCTTGAAAAAAAAAAAACCACAAAAAAA
Source organism: Antechinus flavipes (assembly GCF_016432865.1). Classification (NCBI taxonomy): domain Eukaryota; kingdom Metazoa; phylum Chordata; class Mammalia; order Dasyuromorphia; family Dasyuridae; genus Antechinus; species Antechinus flavipes. Next base: position 156,437,127 of record NC_067403.1, on the reverse strand, counting down.
CCACAGTTTTTTTTTAAGACACAATTTAAGAGTATAACAGTGAGATTATTTTACAAGTAAATCTTTTTACTTCCTGTCCCTAGTTTGTGGGGCTTAATCTGCACTCATTTGGCTCTGAACTGAATGTCTGCCTCTTTAAGATCTACTACATAGTATTGATACTATCTTTGTCTTAGATTCTCCTTTGCCAGTATCACTCAACAAATCTTTTCTCCTTGAAGATTCACTCCATGTATATAAAATAAACATACTATTCAGATTTTTATTGTGGCTTACTAGAATCCATTGATTACCTCCCCTTCTTGTCTGGTTCATAGTTTTGGTCTAGCTGAATCCTTGGTCTCATTCTTAAAGATACCGAATATACATAATGTCCCTTCAAATTTTGACCTGATTTTCTTAACACATTAGCTTGTCCGTGTCACTCCTTAACTCAATAAACTCCAGTGCTCCCCATTATTTTTAGGATCAAATGCAAAATTCTCTGTTTGGGATTTTAAAGTCCTACATAATCTGACCCTTTCCCTTTCCATGATATTTCCAGGCTCATTGAAATTACTAGACTCCCTTTTCCACGCTCTGTGATCCCGCCAAATTGGCCATGTCTCAGTTTCTCATACATGGACTTCCATCTTCCATCTCCATGCTTTTGCACTGGCTGCCCCACATGCTTGAAATGCCTTTCTTCCTTACTCTATCTCACAGAGTTTTCTTTAAGAAGATTGAACACTCTATTCTATGTGAAAGTTTTCCTGATTTCCTTGACTGCCAATATTCTCTCTCCCAAACTACTTTGCAATGAACTCTTTTGTATTCAGCTTACATTTATGCTGTTTATATTTATATATCTAACTTCTTATCTTCCTCCTTAGAAAGTATAAAGTATTATGTATTATAGTTTCTTATGCTTTTATTTTCAGACCTAGCACAGTGTCTGGAATATAGGAGGCACTTAATAAATACATGCTGAGTGATAACTCTATCTCCACCAGCCTACTTGTAGTTTTTTCCACATAGCTTTCCATTTTTCATTTCCAAGCTTTTAAATTAGCTGTTTTCCATGCATGGAAAGTCTTTTCGTGAGTCTTCCAGCTGTAATGGCATCCCCCATGAGACTATCTTCCTTGTGCTATCTCTGTATCTTGTTATTTGCATGTTATTTCCCCTTTTAGAATGTGAACTCCTTGAAAGCAGGGACTGTGCTTTTGCCTTTCTTTGTATCCCTAGTGCTTAGCACTGTTTGGTGTATAGTAAAGAGTTAAATACTTGTTGCCTGACTTGATGACTAAGATGAGAGTGGATGCTAATTATAGAAAGGGATCATTACTATTCTCATGAAAGGATCATGGCCACAGACTGTTTCCCCCCAGGACTAGAGTACATCATTGACAAAATGTATAGTTGTATAGTGTTGATGACTTCTAAAGTATATATTGTAGAGCACTGGACCTGGAGTTAGGAGAGCCTGAGTTCAAATATGTCCTCAGATACTTACCAGCTGTGTGACCTTGGGCTATTCACTTAATCCCAATTGCTTCCCTCCCTCCAAAATATATGTATATTCTACCATACTTACTTTTCCAATATCAAACAGAGATTTAAATATGATGGAACAAAAATCATTTTCTTGTCAGTTAGAATGCCTTCCATCAGTTTCCTCACAACATCATCTGTCTCCAAAACAGGCCATAATCTTAAAAAAATGAACTTTTATTGGTTAAAACAGAAATCAAGAAAACCTTATACAAATAAGCTCCCTTATTTATTTTCAATATTAACAGTTTGCTTTGTGTCCCAACTATACAAGGATCACAATTTGTTTCTATGTACTTACTCTTTTATATGGAAAAAAAAATATGAAAAGAGTTAGACTTGTTCTGCTTGGTTCTAGAAGATAAGATTTAGCCAAAGGGTAGACCATTGTGAAGCTAATCATATTGCAAACATGTGTTTTGCTTCATCCAGCCTGGCACTTTGCATGATGTATTATACATATAAATTAACTAAATAAGATGATAATATATAGCCTTGTTGCACTCCTTTTCCAATTTTAAACCTATCGGCGGTTCCCTGTTGAGTTCTAACTGTTGCTTCTTGGCCAGCATATCAGAGTAGAGGATCTCTGAGGTCTTCTCTGTTTTGATTCTAGACTTTCAGTAACCTATAGAAGAAACCTTAACATAAATATGGGAAAGTGTAAAAGACTTCATTTACTGTTCCTTTTGGAAATATTTTCATTATAAAGGCCTTCAGGACAATGATTCCCTTTCAATTCAATCAATCAACCAACATTTTAAAGTTCATACTATGTGCTAGACACTGTGATGGGTGATATGAGACCAGACAAAAATGAAACAGTTTTTGCCCTTACAGGGCTTGTTTCTTATCAGTAAGTCTTTATATAGTTATCAGTACTGAAAGTGAAATGGTCCACAGAACCACAGAATTTTAGCGGTAAAAGAAACCTAAGTGGCCATTGGGTCTACCATTATATAGACTCATCCTTGTTCTTAGGGAGTTGAGTTGATAGTGTTAATAGAGGAACTTGAATCATAAAATTGCCTGTCAGACATTTGGTGAGGATAATTTGCTTATTTTTGGAAGCTGAATATTGCCATGGATATATAGGACCTCATTTTTCCTTAATTCATTAGAAGCTGATTGCTCACTCCTGACAGTTTTGTAGTGCTCTCTAGCTTCTTACTACTACTTTTATCAGAAGGGCCAAGGGTTACACTTATTTGAAACTTTATAAATTGGAAACTCAAACTTTTGATGCAAGAAAGAAGCTGATTTTCTTTAAAGGGAAAGTAAGAAACACCCAGGGCCTAGAAAGCATTTTGTTTGGGTTTTTCATTTAAAACCCTGAAGATTCACCATGAAACTGAATGCAAAGGCCACACAGTTGGGAATTTGAAAACAACAGTTCCGACAGATGGGGGAAGTTGTAAAGCTGTCCAGCTGCAGAAAGGGACCTTTTAGGGTCAACTTTTCAATGTGTATTCCAGGCCAAAAATGAGCTGTGTGTATAGTGGCTAGCCTCAGGGATAGTTCCATTCCAGAAAACCAAAGAATTAAGTTGGAACAAGTGATCCATTATCTCTTTACAACTGCTCTTTGACCTTTCCTTTTATTCCAGAGTTGTCTGTATTTGATACTCATTTCTGATTTCTTACTTTGCTATATTATTCTTTCATATTTACATTGTTTTATGTTTTTTTAAAAAGTTGTTTATTTTTCACAAATATCTGTAGTTGAACCTGAATGTTATTTGTTTGCATTTTCTGAAATAGTCCTAAGGTAAGAAGAAGCACATTGCCTAATGGAGATTTTTGCAGTTTGTAAGATGATTCAGGGAGATTCATTCCAGTGTCTGTCCAATGGTTACAAGATATTTCTACTCCAATCTCTAAAATTTTTATTATTCATTATTTTACTTATAGGTATTTTGTTATTAAATTGTTCCATTAATGATAAATAGTCCATATTTTGTAAACTTTCCAAGTAAGCAGGGGAAAAGATCTTTGTGAATCTGGAACATGTTTCCAGCAAAAATTCTGACAAAATCTCTTTGTTCCCTTGTAGCTTATGCTGCTTTGAACAGGTGGGGCAGTCTCCACCTCTTAGCTTTGATCCACATGAAAACCAGAATTCTTTAGCCCTGTGCCATACTCTTCTGTTATCCTTACCTTGTGCTTGGATTCTTGGTAAATCCAGTATTCACAAAAACAGGACAGAGACAAGAGGTCTTGATACCACTTTTTCCCATGGCAGCAAGTTCTGATGTTAGGGCTCTGTGAAACCCAACAGCAGCAAATTTACTGGAACTACAAAAGATTTATGAATAATTATCATCAATAGAAAATATGAGGTTCCTTTCTTTATCAGAGTTCTACAGTGTAGAACTTTGTTTGTTTGAATGGAAAATAAACAGAAGATGCTATCCAACTTAAATTCTTCTACATTGAATTTTCTTAGGTTATGAAAAAAAAAAACAATTTAGATCCCTTACATGCTTAAATAGAGTGCCTATATAAAAGAAAAAGTTTAAATTGGCAATTTCCCAGGGACAAATCATGACCATTATTCACAAATCTCAACTATAGCAATTTTTAGGCAGTCGCAAATTGTCTTCACAAGATCTATGAATACAGTCTCTATAGCTTTAGTTATTTTCTCTTACGTAGGAAAAAAAATAAATGTTGAATGCAAAAAAGCTATAAAGACAATCGTTCTGAAATATATGTACTATATAACGAAAAGTATCCTGGCTTTGGAGTCAGCAGATCTTAGTTTTAATCCTGGATCCTGACTTAGTAGCTGGATGGCCTCAGGAAAATCTCTTCATTTCTCTGGGACTCAGTTTCCTCAGATATAAAATAAAGAAATGGGATTAGATGGTCTCTAGCTTTTAGAGGTCTTTTAGCTCTATAATTGCTGTATACATTTTCCCTTTTACCATTTGCACTTCAATTTCTTAATTTTGTTTTTAATATTCTGTAATAATAAAAAGAAAAACATTAGCTACTTCTATCACAGGAGGTAAGGGAGAGTAGCTAAAATGCTGGACCTAAAATCAGATCTAGTTCTGATCTCTGAAGTTCTTTAAGATTCAATTTCCTCAAGTGCAAAGTATAGATGATATTACATATATTACTTATTTCCCAGCGTTGTTGTGAGGAAAATATATTATAGACTTTAAAGTTTTATATAAGAATATTGTTCTTTAGAGGAGAAGAGAGGAAATTCCTACAAGTTTGGATTTTTTTCAAATATTGAAATAGTAGCTGTGTTTTAAGTTGTCTAATTCCTATATATATGTCTTAAAGACAGAAAGGAGCTTGAGCTTAACCACATGTACATATTCCTTTGCCTGCACAGTCTTTTCCTCTTTCTTTGGGAATATTTATGTTATCAAGGAGAGCACAGAAAATAGCCAAGAGTATGGAACCCAGCTCCCCTACTGCAGCTCCTTACAAAGTCACTGACATATGCTTCCATTATTACAACATAATGCAAGTGAGTAAAAATCTTGTCAAAATATTGATAAACTGATGCTATTTATGGTATAAGGCAGAGGGAAGAAATTGGTATAACTTTTGACAGAATTTACTATGTGGCGTTTCATATAAGTGATATGATACTATAAGCTGGTTTTCAATGTTTTCTTCCACAGTTAGGCATTGGCAACATGCTTATTGATCTAATGTCTACCTGGCTTAACATTATTGTGTAAAGAGATGATAGAAAAATAAACAACTGTCCACACACCAAGTCATTTAAAAATCTCATGACAGAAGTACAAACACAAATATTCTGATGTAAGACATTTCCACAATGGCTAGGCACTGACCCTGAAGCTATCACATGTATTTACATGTGATAGTGGCCTATTTCTGCTTCTGGTGTTCTTTATTTTATGGTCAAGAGCATTGTTGATTTTCCTATGGTTATCTCTGACTGACACCTATAATTCAAGTCTATACTGTTTCCAAATTTAAACATAGTCCAAATATACATAAAAATATCTTTTCTGGTACAGGTAAAGACATTACAAACTGTATTTGCTCTAGAGTTCTGAAATTACTAGGAAGAAGATGGAAGAATACTTCAAAATAAGAAAGTAGGAAAGTACCTTCATAGAAATCAATACATACCAGTAAGGAATAAGATAAGGAATCACTCCATGACCACATATGGATGCCACAGTGATGATATGACCATGGTTTCTTTTCATCATGGGAGGCAGGAGTGCTTTAATAATCTTAATAATAGTTCAATAGGGAGAGATAGAGAAATTGCTTTCAATACAAGTTTTTAATTTTATTCTTTGGATAATCCAGTCAATATTAGCAAAGAAAAATGTCAACATAAATGAAGTAAACTTTTCACAGGCCCATATTTGTGATTTGTACTTACCCAGAAGTGACCTAGGATGTTGACTTCAAATGTTTTGGTAATTTCCTCATCTTTGGTACTCAGAAGATCTGCTGGATAAATTGTCCCGGCATTATTTACCACGATGGTCACATCACCAATTTCCTTCTTTATCTTTTAAAATTTAAAGAACAGATTAATATTGTGTATCACAGTATCTTGAAGGTTTCAGGTAAAGGTAAGCAAGGACTAAATTATTTCTTCAGTTTACATTGTGAAGAAGTACCTCTTCTGGCCCCTGACACTCTCATCCCCCCCACCCAGCATAAGCATGAAGTATATTAAATGCAAACATTCATTCATATATTATTTATTTAATTTCTAATGTCTACCAGGTATTATACCAGGCATTGGAAATACAAAGGAAAAAAATTAATCCCTGCCCTCAAGAAGCTTGAAGGGAAACAAAAGAAATTTATTTGGCGGGGAAGATAGGATAAGATATAGGCCTTGAAGAAACTTAAGAAAACTATGGGGTTGAAATAAGGAGGGAATATATAAGAATTATCCCAGACAAAGGCATGGAGCTAGAAGACAGAATGATGTACACCAAAAACAACAAATTGGGAACTATAAGGAAGATCTATAAAAGAATCTATAGGGAGCAGAAGACAGGCTGAAGCCATCAGCTTTTAATGGACTAAGGGAAAAGGTCTTTATTCTTAAAGTTAAGTACCCAATGCCTGTTTATCCACATACACTGCTCAGTAATTTGAATTTTAACTTAATCACAAAGAGGGCAGAGGTTAGTAAGAGAAAGATTTAAATAGAATTAAGGCAGAAAATCCATCTTCTGCCTAAATAAGTTTCCTAACTGGGGGGTTGGAAGAATTTTGGTTGAACTTAAAACTTTTCATTGAAAAGAAATTTCTTCATTATACAGAGAAAGGAACCATATTATTATATTGCCCTTATACTTAAAAATGAACTTATCACTATAACAGTATTACATCTATCCAAATTTATTTTATAAAATACTTATCACCAAAATTCAAAAGAGCTTTTTTTTACAGAGTAGCAGACATGAAAAATATTATGTCATTAACCGTACTTTTATCACAGTATCTTATAATGTGAAGTTAGAGAGACCTGGGTTCAAACCTACCCAAAGCACTCTGGGCAAGACATTTAGTTTCAATACGCTAGATAATCCTTTAAGTATTTTGACTCACATTTGACAAGGTAATTTCCTCTTCCACAAGTTCCCTATATAAGTGAAATTAAAGATCCAGTCTCTATCTGTAGACAATATTATATGTAATGCTTTAAACTTCCAAAGAAATTTACATATATTATTTCTTATGATCCTCATAACAGCCCTGTGAAGTAGGTCCTATTAATATCCTCATTTTTCAATTGAATAAACTAAGACTGAGTAAGTTAAGTGACTTGTCCAGGGTTACCAGTTAGTAAGTGTTTGAGGCAAGAATCAAAGTTGGATAGTAAATATTTAACAACCAGCTCCCTTCTCCCCCCAATGTACACAAGACACACTTTTATGTATAACCAGCATTATTAACATTTTCTCTTTCATTTTCTCAAATCTAGACAGTCAACAAATAAATAAATCTGATTTGTATTATTTGCCAGTTTTTAAGTTGTAATGGTTCACTCTGAAAACATAACAATGCAGTTCATCCCTGTACCCCCCCAGCCAATACAATGCAAAACAGGAGTTCCTAAAAACAAACAAACAAAAAAACTAATGGACTCAATAAAAAAAAAAAAAAAAAGGATTGTTTTTGTTGGAATATAATCTTGTCTTCAGTCAAGCTCCTGTGCATATTTAAGGTCAATAGTGAGAGCCAGATCAGATAGTGTTAGATTGCATATATATGTGTGAATGTGAGAATGTGTATATGTACGTATATGTGTATTTTTGAGCTACCTCTACCGACTGGCAAATTGCTTGACCTTTTGATGTACCAGGAAATTCACTAAAATCTAGAAGAATAGCTGCATTAATAGATAGAGTTTCCTCATTCTCCTCTTGCCCATGAAAATCACAGTTCCAATAAAAACACAACAAAACAAAACAACAATGTTTGGATAAGATATGTAGCTAAAGAGAAAATCTTATCACAGAACATGATTTCAAGGTTAAGAATAATGCAAAAAAAAAAAAAAAGGCATTGGAATAAGTTTTTTTTTTTTTTTTTTTTTTTTAAGATCAGTTCTTTCATGTCTTCTGGATCTCCTGTAATTGATTCATTAAGAATTTGTGCAAAGATGTACTTAGTCCTTACCTTGTCTATCATGCTATAAATTTCCTCTTTTTTACTGCAGTCAACCACAAAAGCATGAGTTGGGGCTCCTAGTTTTCTGCATTCAGCAGCTGTTTCTTCAATACCATGCTGCAAATAGAAAATGAGATGGAAGGGGGAAAGTAATAAACACTTATATAGCCATACTTTATAAACATAATCTTATGAATCTTATTTTATCCTCACAATAACCATATTGATAAGGACAATACAGCCTCGTCCAGAAGAGCATCTGCATTCCCTGGGAAAGACTCTGTTCCCACACATTATGCACCTTTTGGATGCAAAACCTACATTCCCAGGGAAAGATTCCTTTCCCACACCCTATCTCAAGTATGTTCCTTTTGGATGCAAAACCCAAATTGTTTTGTTTCTGTATAAGAGTAAGCCCTGAGAAAATGTCTTTGGGCAATTCTTTGACATTGCCCACTAAGAGAACATCTTGGTATCTCTCTCTTTAATAAAAGCCTTTTCTTATCACGGCCTTTTGTGTAGCATTTCTGACTGCCAACCCGACCTAACTTAGTGTTCTGGAGAACTAGGAGACCCACCCATTTTCCTGCCACGATCCATTACTCATTATTTGGTGGCCCTGTACGGGGATGTCTTATTACTGAGGTAAGAAGCCCACTATAATTTCTTTTATAGCTGGGGGCAGCTGTGGTTCCCCGGGATTATAACCTAATCTGCTGACAGACTCGGAGTCTGGTCGAGGAAATTAGTTGCCCATAGGACGCTGTGGGGACGAAATCCTGTTGTGTTTTTTTTGGATGAATTGTCTTCTTATGAGAGGGCCTTTTGTTGACACCTTTCTTGAGATGTCTAGAAAGGTTACGCTATAAATATAAACTGCCTGCATTTTTGTTTTTCTTCCCCGGTTATTTATACCTTCTGAATCCAATTCTCCCTGTGCAACAAAAGAACTGTTCGGTTCTGCAAACATATATTGTATCTAGGATATACTGTAACCTATTTAACATGTAAAGGACTGCTTGCCATCTGCGGGAGGGGATGGAGGCAGGGAGGGGAAAAATCAGAACAGAAGTGAGTGCAAGGGATAATGCTGTAAAAAAATTACCCTGGCATGGGTTCTGTCAATAAAAAGTTATTAAAAAAAAAAAAAAAAGAAAGGTTACGCTATAGAATTGTAAGGTTGTTCAGGCTTGTGGCAAAAATGGGTCAGTTTTTCTCTTCCATCCCTAGAGATTCTCCATTGGGCTATCTCCTGAGAAACAAGAGCAAACTGGGCTTAAAAGACTTAAAGTCGAAAAGCTCATCCATTTTTGTAATACTGTCTGGCCTCATTATGAGTTAGACAACCACGAGGCATGGCCAGTTCATGGCTCCATCAGTTTTACCACTATTAGAGAATTGGACTTATTTTGCAAGAAACGAGAGAAATGGATGGAAATTCCTTATGTCCAGGTCTTCATGGCCCTTTCCCAGAACCCTGAATCACAGTTAACTTGCAGGATGCTGCTGGCTAAGTCTATTGTGGAGGAAATGGAGAAAGAAGCTGATCCTCTGACTTTCTCCTTCCTGCTCCTTTGGAGGTGCAGGGAGCATCTGCCCCTCCTTGAGGCCCTCCTCAGGCCGCTCCTAATTCGCCTCCAAAGCCACCTCCTTACCAGATGGAGGACGCTATCTGACCTCTCCCTCCTTCCCCTCCCCCAGAGTGGGACTCTTAGCCCTTCTCAGACAAGAAGCAGCACTCCCTTTTCTTCCTGCTCCCTCCCTCCTCCTCCTCCTCCTTCTTCTCCTCTTCCTCCTCCTCTTCCTGGCCCTGGCCCCAAGCCTCCCCCCTCCTGCCCCTCCCCCAGAGCCTGATCACCTCACAGCTGTGGCTCGGGACTCTGTGTCGGGGATCTCTTCTAGACTTTGCCCCCTAAGGGAAGTGGCCATACCTGGGGTGGGGGGAACGCTTAGAGTGCAGGTGCCCTTCTCCATGTTGGATCTTTGCCAGATTAAGGAGAAACTGGGCAGGTATTCTGAGGATCCCACTAAGTTCACTGAGGGGTTTAGAGCTCTTGCTCTCCAGTACGATCTGTCCTGGGGAGATGTTAACATCCTTCTCTCTGCTTGTTGTACCATAGAGGAGAAAGAGGACCTGGGACCTGGCCCAGAAGTGTGGAGACCAGTTGGCCTTCACCTCCCCTGTAAATATCAGGCAAGGGCTGCAGCAGTGCCTGTCGCAGACCCCGGGTGGGACTGTCAGGAGGGGAGCAGGGATAGAGAGAAAAGGGACCATTTCCTAACCTGCCTCGTTGAGGGTATGAAAAAGGGGACTAAAAAGCAGGTGAATTACGATAAGCTGAGAGAAGTTACCCAAGCAGCTGACGAGAATCCCGCTTTATTTCAGGGGTGCCTGGTGGAAGCCATTAGGAAATATACTAACCTAGATCCCACTTCCTCAGAGGGGACTGCTGTCCTCAGCATGCATTTTATCAGTCAGTCCTCCTCAGATATCAGACGGAAGCTGCAGAAATTGGAACTAGGGCCCCAGACTCCCATGAATCAATTAGTGGGAATCGCCTTTGGGGTATTTAACAACAGGGATCGGGAGGAGGACCGAAAAGTCAGAGCAAGGAACAGAGGGCGCAGCACGCCCAGTCTCTGGCTTTTGCCATTTCCAAGGGTCCCCAAAGCTTGTGTTTCAGGGGCAATCAGCCAGGTCATTGGGCAAGAAATTGCCCTCAGAAGAGCCAGCCTCCAGGCCTTTACCCCAGATACAGACGGGAAGGTCACCAGAAGAGTGACCTCCCGGAGAAGGGGAGGACCATGGCCCCCAGTCTTGCCCTCCAGGCCTCTCCAGGCCGGGACTGATGGGCCCCTGGGCTTGGCTATGGTCCCCCTACCTCCATCAGCGAAGCTGAGCCCAGGGTGACCTTGGACATAGGAGGTATGCCAGTCTCTTTCCTCTTTGACACGGGGGCTTCTTTCTCTGTTCTGCTCGAGCACTCGGGTCTGCCTCCCCCATAAGGTGATGGGCATTGAAGGGAAACTTAGACATTGTTTGGAAACCCTCCCCCTGCCTTGCTGGTTCGAGGACCTATTGTTTCCACATTCATTTTTAATTATCCCTTCCTGCCCCAGCCCATTGATGGGTAGGGACTTGATGATGAAACTGGGAGCCCAATTCTCTCTGATGAGGCCTCCAGATAATCTCTGTGCACTCTTCTCCAGACCCCCCCCCCCCACATTCCCTGTGAAATCTGGGGGGAAATAGACTCTTCCATGTGGGACTCAGGGCATCCCTGGGAGAGCCACGCAGGTCAGTCCAGCCCTTGTCAGATTAAGGGATCCTAGTGTATTTCCTCACAGGCACCTATACCCAATTAAGCGGGAAGATAGGATAGGGCTGCGGCCTTTGATTGACAAATTCCTCAAATTCAAACTCCTGATTCCCTGCCACTCCCTTGTAATACTCCAATCCTTCCTGTCAGAAAGCCCAACAGAGCTTACTGGCTAGTGCAGGATCTTAGGCGATTAATGAAGAGGTTGTCCCAATCCATCCCATAGTGGCCAACCCATATACGATTCTCGCACAAATTCCAGGGAATACACAATGGTTTTCCACCCTGGACCTTAAAGATGCCTTTTTCTACATCCCTCTACATGAGGACTCGAGATTCCTTTTTGCCTTTGAATGGGCTGAGCATGGGGTACTTCCCCATCAGCTCACTTGGACTGTTTTGCCCCAGGGCTTTCAGGACAGCCCACATTTATTCGGCCAAGCCCTAGCTAAAGATCTGCGGGACCTTAATCTGTCTGGCAGCAGTCTTATACAGTATGTGGATGATACATTACTTTGCAGCCCCACCAGAGAGGAGTCTCTAACAGCGGCCACAAAGACCTTAAACTTTCTAGCCTCGAGGGGGTACAGGGTCTCCCCACCAAAGGCCCATATTACCCACCAGTCAGTCAAATACTTGGGTCACAATCTCACCTCCACCTCTCGATCTCTAACTGAGGAGAGGAAACAGGTTATTTTAAGTCTCCCAGAACCTGCCTCAAAAAAAGCAGTTGAGAACCTTTCTCGGCATGGCCGGTTTTCTGCAGGATCTGGATTCCTAATTTGGGGATTATTGCCAGACCCTTTTATGATTCTATTCAAGGTCCTGATAACCTCCCTCTTGAATGGGGACTGGAGCAGGTCAAAGCTTTTAAAACCCTGAAAGCCAAACTGACCTCTGCTCCTGCTCTTGCCCTGCCTAACTTACAGAAACCTTTCACTCTGTATGTCGATGAGAGGCGTGGACAAGCGTTGGGAGTCCTTACTCAGCTTCTAGGGCCCCACCATAGACCCGGGGCTTATTTTTCAAAGAAGCTGGACTCAGTTTCCCTAGGATGGCCTTCCTGTCTTGGAGCAGTGGCTGCCACAGCCCTGTTAATTGAGGAAGCCTCCAAACTGACCCTGGGTCAGCCATTAGAGATTTTGACCCCACACGGAGTCCAAAGCATTTTAGAAGCCAAGGGGCATCAGTGGCTCTCGAGTGGGAGGCTCACTAGGTACCAGGTTCTCCTGCTGGATACCCCTGACCTGTCCCTCCAAGTCTGTTGCACTTTAAATCCTGCCACTCTCCTCCCTGAGGTCTCTCAATTGGAAGAGATTGTCCATAATTGTGAGGAAGTTATAGACTCTGTCCATTCCAGCAGACCTGACTTAAAGGACACCCCCTTGAGAACCCCGATGGGGAGTAGGTCACAGATGGGTCGAGCTTTCTTGAGAATGGGGAGAGAAAGGCCAGCTATGATGTGGTGTCTCTTCACAGCACCCTGGAGGCCAAGCCATTGCCTCCTGGCACCTCTGCACAGAAATCAGAACTCATAGCATTAACCAGAGAGTTAGAACTTGGGAAGGGGATGAGAGGCAACATCTACACTGACTCCAAATATGCTTTCCATATTTTACATGCTTACGGAGCTATTTGGAAAGAAGGGGGCTTGTTGACAGCAAAAAACTTCCCATTAAACATGCGGAAGAAATTATGCACCTATTGCAAGCTGTTGGGAACCTAGAGAGGTCTCAGTCATATTCTGTAACGGGCACCAGAGGGGAGATTCATTTCAGGCCAAGGCAAACAGGCTGGCAGACCTAGCTGCTAAGTCTGCTGCCCTTTCACCACTGACTGTGGCCCCTTTAATCCTCCAACTGCCTGAGTCTTTTGTTCCTTCCTATAGCCCACAGGAAAAGGCTCTTGCAGAGGAAAAGGGGTTCACCCTTTCTCCCTCCGGTTGGTTTCAGATGCCTTCAGACCACCTCTTAATCCCGGAGGCAAGTCAGTGGAAACTGATCTCTGGTCTCCACCAGGCCAAGCTCCTGGGGAGAAATGCATTCCCTGGTGAAGCGCGTTTTCACAGGCCACAAGCTGGGAGAAACAAACAGGTGTGCCAGGCCTGCCCAGTCTGTGCCCAGGTAAATCCCGAGGGAGCTGTTAAGCCCCCACCTCTCCCGAAGCCAGTCCAGAGGAGAGGCCGGACCCTGGTGAGGATTGGCAGCTGGACTTCACGCATGTGCCCTCTTGAAGAGGTTTTAAGTTGCTTTTGGTATTTGTTGCTATTAACCTCCCAACTGATAGAATGCTTTGGGACTACACTCATCCATGGGGCCGAGCAACCAGGAGACTGCTTCAGAATCTCACCTCAGGTACCATCTGTGCACCTAAGGGATAAGCCTTCCTCTGCAAAGTAAGTTCCCCATCCCCCTCCAGCACCTCTCAGAGGCCTATTAAGAGAAATGCCCCTGATTGGAACTCACTCCCACCTGTGATTCTCTCCACCCGGTGCTTGACGCCCTTCAAACACTACGGGCCTTGCACCTTGGGCCACTTGATTACCCCTTTCACTGTCTACAATGCCAGTGCCCCAGATGCAGCCCCCACTCCTCTAAGGAGACATAAGCGGGGATTTTGGGAGAACACTCTGTGGTACTTGAAGAAAGGGGCTGGGATGCTCTTTCCTTGGGTTGGATACTTAGAGCATGAAAGCGTTCTCTCCAACCTGATGGCCACAATCCACCAGTTTGCCAACGAAACGGCTCATTCATTGAGGGAGATTCAGGAATCTCTTGACTCGTTGGCTAATATGGTTTTGGATAATGGCATGGCCTTAGATTATCTTCTAGCCTCCAGCGCAGGTGTCTGTGCTCTGGTAAATACCTCTTGCTGCATGTATATTAACAACTTAAGGAAAGTTGAGCTGCGCACAGAGAGAATCTTGCAGAAGGCTGCCTGGATGCAAGACATCCATGAGCAGTTTCTCACACCCCCCAAATCCTCCTCTGGGTGGGGTTCCTAGATATGGTCCCTACTGGCACCTATACTAACCCCTCTTTTGATTATTATCCTTCTGCTCATATTCGGTCCTTGCATTTTCAGATTGCTCATGAGATTTGTTTCTTCTAGGCTACAAGCTGCAAACTCCCAACTTCTCCTGCGACCTGGGAACCCTGAGATAACTGATGGGCAAACTCCGCATCCACTGGACACTATGGCTGCCGCTTTCAGATCTCGCGTCTCTCCCCCAAGCACCACTTCCCCTTCTTTCCCACTTTAGGTTGAGTTCTACGACCTTTTCCAGCAGGAAGTGGACACAGAAGATTTGAGGCCATCAACCCTTTTCCAAAAGAATCTGTGTTTATTGTTTGAGGGGGGAGATAATGAGGACAATGCAGCCTCGCCCAGAAGAGCTTCTGCATTCCCTGGGAAAGACTCTGTTCCCACACATTATGCACCTTTTGGATGCAAAACCTACATTCCCAGGGAAAGACTCCTTTCCCACACCCTATCTCAAGTATGTTCCTTTTGGATGCAAAACCCAAATTGTTTTGTTTCTGTATAAGAGTAAACCCTGAGAAAATGTCTCTTGGCAATTCTTTGACATTGCCCACTAAGAGAACATCTTGTTATCTCTCTCTTTAATAAAAGCCTTTTATTATCACAGCCTTTTGTGTAGCGTTTCTCGCTGCCTCCCTAACTTGGTGTTTTGGAAAACTAGGAGACCCACCCATTTTCCTGCCATGATCCATACCTCATCAATGTGAGATAAGGTGCTCATTTTACAGTTGAGGAAACAGACAAATCAAAGTTAAGTTGACTTGCCCAGCAAAAACTACTAGGGGTCTGAGGTTGGTTTTATACTTTTAATACTCAGGTTTTATAAAATACTCAGTTTAATACTCAGGTATTCCTGTATTCAGATCCAGTTCTCTATCTACTGCAACGCCTAGATAGAAGGTAAAATGCAACAGATAGAGTTAGGAGTTAAAAATAAAGAGGGATAAAACTTCAGACAGTGCCATCTTCCTGGCACTTTTGTATACAATAGTAATTCTTATGTTTGTTGTTCAGTTGTTTTCAGTTGTATTTAACTCTTTGTGACCCCATTTGAGATTTTCTAATGGCAGCAATACTGAAATGGTTTTCCATTTCTTTCTCTAGCTCATTTTTTTAAGAGATGAGAAAACGGAGACAAAAAGAGTAAAGTGACTTACCCAGGATCACACAGCTAGTTAATATCTAAGGCCAGATTTGAACTCAGGAAGGTGATTCTGGTGCTCTATCCACTATGCAACTTAGCTGCCCCTAATTCTAATGTAGAACCCTTTAATTTGTTTTTTTTTTTGGGGGGGGGGAAAGAAAATGGGGTTAAATGACTTGCCCAGAGCCATATAGTTAATTAGCATGTGAAGCTGCATTTGAACTTAGGTCTTCATGATTCCAAGGTCCAGTGTTGAATCTTAAAGAGAGATGAGACTAAGTTAAAGACTTAATGAATTGCAGGTATTGGAATGTGCCTGTGTAATAAGGATTTACCTGTGTGAAGGCACAGAAATGTGAGATGTATTGTCAAAACTGGGAGAACATGCAGTCATCTAATTTGTCTAAAATGTAGAGTTGGTGAAGGAGATACAAACTCAATCTAGAAATGCGGAAGTCTGACTGTGTAAAGCTTTAAAAGGCTGAAGGGTGTACATTTTATTCTGGAAACAACAGAGAACAGGTTTTTCCCTCTTTATTTTCTTCACTCATTTTATTTTTTATAGTTCCACATTAGCTGGTTCATTTCCTTCTGCTTACAAAGGTGCCTATTATCTCCCCTATCCTCAAAACCTCTTACTTGATTCTTGTATCTCTGCAAATATCCTACATCTCTCTTGTTCCTTGTAGCTAAACTCCTTGAAAAAAAAGCCTTCTTTTATAGGTGCCTTTATCTCCCTCATATTCTCTTTGATTCAGTGAGCCTGGCCTCCTGGCTGTTCTATAAACAGGTGCCCTATCTCTCATCTCAAGGCATTTTCTCTGGCTGTGTTCCAGGGCTAGTATACCTCCTCTGTTCTGACTACTGATGTCCCTGGCTTCCTTTAAGTCCCAACTAAAATGCTGTCGTCTTCAGGAAGTCTTCCCCACCCCACTTAATATTAGTGCCTTCCCTCTGTTATTTCCAATTTATTCTGTATATAGTTTGTTTTGCTTATATTTGCTTACATATCATGTTCCCCATTAGATTGTAAGCTCCTTAAGGATAGGGCCTCTGTTTTACCCTTTTTTGTACCTTCAGCATTTAGCACAGTGTCTAAAACATAGTAGGTAATTAATAAACACTTATTAATCACTTGATTGAGAAAACCATAGATGTTCAGGAAATGTTAGTCTAGAATCTTCACTCACAGCAGTGCTATATAGTCAGCTATTATATTCTCTAGACATCATTCATATATGAATTTATTTTCTTTTTCCTATAATTTTCTATTTACATTCATGCTGAAGATAGGTAGTGGATATGGTGTTGGGTCTGGAATCAATCTGAATCTGAATTTCAAATCTAGCCTCAGACACTTAACTAGCTGTATAATAGTGGGCAAGTCACTTAACCTTTATTTGCCTGAGTTTCCTCATCTATAAAGCAGGGATAATAATCGCACCTACCTCTTGTATTGAGAATCAAGTGAGATAATTGTAAAAGGGCTTAGCACAATTTCTTATACTAGTAAATGTTCTATCAATGTTAGTTATTATTATCATGTTAGTATCCTCTGTTTTCATGTCATATTCATTTCTATACATATTTTCTTCCCACTTCCCTAGTCAATAAGCAATCTCTGTAAGTAAGAGCGTAACATTTAAAAAAGAAAAAGAAAAATTATTGAAATTCATTTTGTCCTATGTACATTATTAGAGTTATTGGGCATATTATTTCCTGGGACTATTTATGTCATTCTAGATGTTTGTATAGTTTTTACCAATAACTTTAAAGAATGTCCTTTTAGCACTTTTTTCTTTTCTTTTCTTTTTTTTTTGAAGTCAATCTGAATTAAGTGATTTGCCCAGTATCACACAACTAGTCATTGCCTGAGGTCACACCTGTACTCAGATCCTCTTGACTTCAGGACTGATGCTTTATCCACTACACACCTAGCTACTCCTTGAAACTTTTTCAAAAGCAGATTGGTTTTATAACTTCAAGAAATTCCTGTATGATGTGCCTTGCAAGGCATAATGAAAAAAGTTTATTGACATTAGGTAGAATCTGGATAGGAATCGAAGAAGCAGCAAACAATGCTTCCTATATATATTCATTAACTATATAATTATGGATAATGAACTGAAATCCGCATTAAAAGGAAACAAAAAAAGGAAACTGAAAGCATCTTCTGGTGACTTTCAGCTTTAAGCAAAATTGGTTCTCTTCTTCTGATATAATTACCTTGATATTCTTTCATTAATATTTCAGGAAAAATGGTACTTTTATTAGGCCTTTCAATTTAATCTTCCAATGGGGGAGATTTACTTGCTGCCTAACTCTGGATAGTTTTTATTTACCATGTCTCCTCTTGTGCTCTCTTCTTAACAAGAGAAAAGTAAAGTTCAATGAATGTTGGTTTTATCTATGAACATGGGTCTTATTATGGTTTCCTTTAGCATTTTTATGACCTCCCCAGTTTAGTGTGTAAGCCAGCCTTAAAAAATGAACAAGCTGTCCCAATTTATAGGGTTATCAAGTTAAGATCCCTGGTAAGTCAAAATCAATACCTTCCAGTTGTGGAGCTAACCTTACTTCATTGCCCTTTTTTGGGATCACACAAGTAAAACTATAGGAGGGGTAAATCTTTCAAGGAGTCAAAGCTGATTGGACTCCATATGATCCCGTGGTTATCCATTTACTTCAACAGATCATCTCTGTTGGGAATGGGGAGGATGGGAGAAAAATCTCCTCTTAAGTCATTTTACCTACCTTGCTACCCCAATATTGATAATCAATTATTAAGATGAACCTGAGCTTTCATTATGAAAACTCCCTCTAGAATTACAAAATAGTCATTCAAACATAGAATAGACCTGCAGACTGAGTAGGGGATTGTGAAATATGATGTTGGTTTTACTTGAAAGGTCAAGTTTATCTTCAATCTTGACTATTCTTTCTGTGTTATATTTATTCTTCCTATCACATTGCTTTCCCAAGGTAACAATTTGTATCGCCAAAAACAAAATGAGAATATGGCCTTCAAGTTGTAGGAGTAAAGAAACCAGGTGCAATGGAAACTCAAACAACATCTCCCAGAATTGCAAAATGTCAGAGTCGGGAATTGTCCCAAATTGTAAATCACAGAATCCCAGGGATCAGAGGGATTTTATGAGATTCTTTTATTTTTTTATTCTCCAGATAGGAAGCTAACTACACAATCTGGTACAATTCAACTAAATCTTAGTTTCCTAAAAAGACATATCTAGATAGATATCTTGGAGATTAGTTTATAGTAACTGTTTTTCATGGATAGAACCATGTTTTCCCATTCTCTTTCTTATTTTCTTTACCTCTTTGTTTCCCATCTTTCTCTTTTTGTTTGATTCTCTCTGTGACTATATCTCTTTCTACACACACACACACACACACACACACACACACACACACACTCACACACAGAGCTAAATACCTCAGATCTACACATTTTTTGGTTTTTATGTTGCTGTCTTAAGTTTCTTGGGGACAGAGATTCCAGGTAATCATTTTAATATTTATCAAAGCATATCCAATAAGGATCTAACAGTTGTTAACTGATAATATGCCTTACCTTGGAGAATTTCTTATTGGTTGGAAGAGGACTGGTTTCATGAAACTAGAATAACTTTTTTTGAAGATTCTATTACTTTAAGATACACATGTAAAGAGAATGAGTTAACTATGTATCAACAAGAAAATATTCCTTTCTGATTTGCCATATGCTTGGAAGATACATACAATCATCTAGTGGCAAGTCCTTTTTTCCAAACAAATACTAAGAAAAGATTATAGAGAACAGAAATGTCTATCTTGGGTAGGTAGGGCAGGGGTGGTGGTAATGGTATTGGGGTGGGGACTGGACAGTGGGGTTGGCAATTGGCAGATTAGGGTGAAGGGATGTGGTGTGTAGATTCTGAATTTTTTCTTCTGTCTCCTCTCTTTTGATTAACATGAAATTAAGGAGATTAAGGAGTATATGAGAAGGTAAATGAACTATATATTTGCCTTGCCTGTGTTTGGGCAAACTTGACCTTCAGGAAGGATTATATTTGTTGGAATTAGTGATACTTTTGTTTGTTGCTGCTTAATATGGCCAAGCTTTAATTCTTAACCTTAAAAAAAAAAAAAAAAAACACTGAAATATGAGAACTAGGTTATTTATCCACACCTGGGTTTCTGGGTATAAATGGGGAAAGATTTTAAGGTATTGTTGACACAGGAAATAATAAGACAGTGCTGAAGAGATTGTAGCCTCTAAGGTTTTGCCAACTTCCCATTACATAAATTGTATAATGATAGAGATATTTAGTTTAACAAGATAATTTATAATGAAAATTCAACTGATTTAAGGAAATCTGACTCCTCTAGCATATTCTATGATTTTTCCTGAAATTCATAATATGTTATTAAATGTTTGGTTATTATGTTTAATTTCATGCATCTCTGTTTGGAGAATGAAGAGGTTCTAGTCTACAAAAGAAAAAGAAATATGGAATGTCAAGAAAATATGGCTACGAAGAAAAGTATTTTTTTTCCAATTGAAATTAAGTTTCTCAATTTTAAAAGAAGTTCTTTGTTAACTTCTTTGGATATCTTTAAAAATAAATTTCTATTTCATGACTTCACTGAAGCAATGCTTTTTAAAAAAATATTCATTTGGTAAATTAAAAAGAAAAGATAAAATCCATGAAAAGTTAATGTACTTTCTATTTTTAAAAAATAAAAGAGATTTTTCTGGGAGCTCTATCAGTGTTTGAGAGAGTGAAAGAATTGTATTAGAACATTTAAATGAAGTGCAGTTTCTTTTTCATGTCACAGAATTCTATGAAAGCTATATGGTTACAATAATGTTTCTTAGCTCCAGCTGCAAATTTATTTAAATTTCTTTTTATTTTTAGTATCCTTCTCTTTTTAAATTTTGAGTTTCAAATTCTTTACCTCTCCTCACCCTCCCCAATCACTGAGAAGGCAAGCTAAATGATATCACTTATAAATGAGAAAACATGTAAAACATTTCTATCTTTGGCATATAATTATTCTCTCCCCGCCTCTGAAAAAAAAAAGCAAAAAAAAAAAAAAAAAAAGGTGAGAAAATTATATTTCAGTTAGCACTCAGAAATCATGGTTCTCTCTCTGGAGGTAGTTAGCATTTTTCCCATTATCAGTCTTTTAGAATCTTCTTGGATCATTGTATTGTTCAGGGTAATAGTCTTTCATAATTGATCTTTCTTAACATTGCTCAGTTGCAATTTTTTCTTTTCTTTTCTTTTTCTTTCTTTTTTTTCTTTTTTTTTTTTTTTTTGCTGAGGCAATTGGGGCTAAGTGACTTGTCCAGGGTCACACAGCTTTTTTTTTTTTGAGACCATAAGACAAAGCAAGTATCATAAAGACATGACTAGAAGAAAGACTGTGAATCTAACAGTATGAATGGTAACTAAATCCAACACTGGTAACTGAAAATTCTCCACAAAAATGAGAATATTATAAGGGTGGTGGAATTATCCTTTAGAAGATAGGAAGTTTGTTTATCTCTCCTTCTAAGGCTCACTGCTGACAGTGGAAGGAGCTGGATTGTTCCACATCTTGTGTTCTATGAAAGCGAAGCTCAGTGATCCTGATGGGGATCTCACATAGAACTCTAAAGCTCTAAGATATCATATGTAAGGGAAGAATATGGCTCCAGAGAGTTTATTTCTAAAGATGTTTCTCCAAATTTTAAAACTGAGAATGCAAAAAAAAAAAAGCTAAAACTCCCTCTTAGTTTCTTAATAAGGT
Source organism: Antechinus flavipes (assembly GCF_016432865.1). Taxonomy (NCBI): domain Eukaryota; kingdom Metazoa; phylum Chordata; class Mammalia; order Dasyuromorphia; family Dasyuridae; genus Antechinus; species Antechinus flavipes. The sequence goes on along the minus strand of NC_067403.1, from coordinate 156,415,651 downwards.
GCTCAGTTGGTAGAGCAACTGTTGATTGTTACATTGCTTTTCAAGAAGTGTAAAGCACTTGACAGATAGTGTCCTGTCCTTTGATCCTCCCAATAGCTATGTAATATAAATGATACCGATATTATCCTCATTTTACAGATGAGGAAATTAAAGTTGAAAAAGGTTTAATGACCACAGAGGATAATATAGGAAATAAATATCTGAAATTGGATTCAAACCCAAATTCTCTTGCCTCTAAATCCAGCATTTTTTCCTCTGGTCTACACAAGTTGAGAAGTTGAAAGAAATAAAAATGTAATATGCTTATATTGTATTTAATTTATACTTTAACATACTTAACATGTATTAGTTAACCTGCCATTGGGGGGGGAGAGGGTGGAGAGAAGGAGGGGAAAAATTGGAACAAAAGGTTTGGCAATTGCCAATGCTGTAAAATTACCCATGCATATAACTTGTAAATAAAAAGCTATAATAAAAAATATATATTTCATTACCTTATTAATATCCCATAGAACCAGTTTGCTTTTGTGTTTGGCAAATTCATAGGCAGTAAGTCTCCCAATTCCATGTCCAGCGCCAGTAATCAAGACAATCTCTCCACTGACAGACTTTCTTTTTACTGGAATAAATAGCCTCACCAAGGCCTCCAGGTAGGAGTAGATGACAATGGCCAGAAGCAGGAAGAATTCTGCGATGATGTTCATTGTTTCAGCCACAGTTGTCTCTCCTAACCAATTTTTTCCCTTCAGTGGAGAGAGCTACTGTATGGAATGGTAAGTGTCAAGGAGGCCAGAGCTCTAGACTTTAGCTGTGTCCCAGCTATTAAAGGGAACTGGAGGTGATAAGCAAGGCTACAAGGGCAGGCTTTCTCCTCATGTTCTATTGATTCTCCTGCAATAGACTCATTTGAAGTGGTGCCAGCTGCTGACAGAAGCCTAGTAGAAGAGGTGAGGAGGCGTTAAGCTATTCATAGCATTTGTTTGTAGAACAGCTCTTAAAAAAAAAAATCTTTAGATAAAAACAAAACAAAACAAAACATGATTTTATTGATAGTTAATATTCCTTCGATTGTTCATTCCATAGGATAATTTTTTTTTTAGGGAGGAAAAAAGTCAATATCACTGAAAAATTCCAGAAACATATGCTAATAGGCCACCCCTGTAGCGTGTGGACAGAAGGGTGAGTTGGAAGAATCCTCTCCTCTCTTTTCATTTAAGTCCTTTCAGATCTATTCTAAAGTGTTTGACATAACCGGAGAATTAGATCTGGAGAGACTCTTAGAAATAGCACATAAGTTCATGGACGTTGACTTTCTTTTTTACACAAAAATGAATATTTACATTAAAGGAAAGAAATGGAAAAAGACTTTCAAAGGAATTTTAAAGGGAAAAAAAGCTTTTGGACTTCAATTTTAAAGTTTTACAAATGAAACTCATTTGTTTGATTAGTTGATGGTTATTTCTATGACATGTTTTCAAAGTTCACAACTCATTATATAGAGAAACTAGACCATGTAATTCATAAACAACAACTATGTGATTATTTATTTAAAATATAAATTTTAAACAATTGATTTATGCATTAAGAAGTATAAAGCTTAATAAGGGGAGAATTCTGGGGCCTTATTTAAAATAAGAACAATCCAGTTTATAACTTATTGGTAATAAGAGGTAGATTTGTTAACATTTGACATCCAAAAAGAAAAATCAGGGCATGAATATCTATTAAATAGAAATTGTTCTCATAAATCTGCAGAACTTCAGAGTTTAGTCTAATTCTGTAGACAATCTTTATTAACTTAATGGTTATTCACTTTGATTTATGATCTTTAAAACACACTGAAATTCTAAAAGGGAGAAAGTTTGTTTTGATTTATATCAACATAATTTAATTTGCTCAGAAATCATTTTTGTAATGTTTATTGAATATCATTTCAATCTGTACATTGTTGAGCAAAGAAAATGTTTACATAATGCTTTAAATTTTGCAAAACTCTACACATAATTTTATCATTTGATTTTTACAAGTCTTTTTTTTTTTGAAAGGCAAAAGGGACAACTTTTATTATATTAAATTAAAAAGGGGTTGCACAAACAAAATCAAAAACAAAATAAGAATAAAAAGAAAGTACAAAGCTGGGAAAACCCTTTTACAACCCTTGTTTCTGATAAAGGTCTCATTTTCAAAATATATACAGAACTGTGTCAAATTTATAAGACTACATTTCATTCTTCAACTGATAAATGGTCAAAGGACATGCACAGACAGTTATTAGCTGACAAAAGTAAAGCCATCTATAATCATATGAAAAAAATGTTTTAAATCATTTTGATTAGAGAAATGCAAATTAAAACAACTCCAAGCTACCACCTCACATCTCCCAGACTGGCTAAGATGGCAGGAAAAGACAATGATAAAAGTTGGAGGGGATATGGGAAAACCGGGACACCAACGCAATGTTGGTGAAGTTGTGAGGTGATCCAACCATTCTCAAAAGCAATCTGGAACCATGCCCAAAGTGCAATAAATCTGTGCATGCCCTCTGATGCAGCAGTGTCACCACTGGGTTTCTATCACAAGGAAATTATAGTAGAGAGTACAACAGGCTCAAGAAGTGAGCCTCATGTCCATGATTTCAAAACTAATAAGTATTAAAGATGAAGTTTGAATGACTCCTACTATGTTTTAGGCACATACACCTGTTCACAACATTTTATATTTAAAATTTGTCAAACATCTAAGTTAAATGATGTAGTAAAGCACTGTTGAAGGAATGATTAAAATTATTAAGAATTTAACTTAGGTTGTTGAATTAAATTTTTATTGACTAGAAGAAACTCTAATCTCTGGAAAAGAGGTAGAAAAATAAAAAAAGATAGGCTAGTAATATGTATTAAGTTTCAAAGTCTTTGTGAGAAGAGAACAATTTCTCAGATAGATTAAAATACCTGCTTCAGTGGAATTTGATGACAATATACACTAATAACTTCAATTAGATATGGACATTAGACTGTATTCACACCAGAGTGAATCCCAAGCTAAGAAGTTTGCCCAAAGGAATTGCCACACTTTTTGGGGGAGCCTTTAGACCTGGCTAGGACATAAAAGAGAAACAAATCAGTGGCAGGGCCTAATGTGGGAAAATGAAGTAGGTGAATGGAAAGCCATAGGACCAGCATTCAATCTCATACTTGGTCTAAAATCACCATGGTGATTTCATAGTTAGTGCTTACAAATATCAACAAGGTCAAATTGAGCTTCTGTCCATTTCATTAATATTTAGAAGCATGAATAGAAGAGGCACTCTTTGTGTTACATGTTATATGTGTTATATATATAACACACAGACACACACACACACACATATATATGTAATATAGTCTTTATCAAAGGAGAAGTGAAGGTGGTAAAAGGAGGCACTGACAGATCACAGTGAGTAAAGGTCTGCTTGACAATAAGAATTTATCAATTCACTGAGTCAACTTTAAGGGGATAGAAGACAGAATGGATAAGACTAAGAGATGGAGAATAAAAGTCTGAGAAGATGCCAAAAGGTCTATGAAGGAGAAAACTAGCTCTGAATGGCTTCAAAACTTCATTTGAGAGAGAAAAAAAAGGTGATACACCATTCTTAGTTGCTCAGAGTCAAAGGTGAGAGCTCATCAAAATGTTAGTTACAAAGTGAAATGATAGCAATATCTGGAAAAACAAAAGATTATGGGAACAGTGGTTACAATCCTAATGAGATAATGAATGTAAATAACTACATAAATATGAACTAATATTATTAACTTCTGATGTTAGACTAACAGAAGGAAGGTATATGCAAATAAATAGAAATATATTCTGTTAAAATTCTGGATATGTACTTCAGAGGTGAATGGAGACTTGGTTTATCAGGTGTCCATTAAAGAACTATTTCTGGTTCCTTTCTATCTAGTTAAGTAAGACTTCAGGAAATAACAGTTGTGAAAATTAAACATGTAGTGTCTTTCTAGGCTGTAGGGGAATTGTATTTTAGTCAGTTTATGAAAGATATTTGTAAAAAATGCCTATACAGCTTACCAAGGAGTTAAACATCTGTTGGGGAGGAAGGAGGACACTTTGTATGCTGGATACATCAGTGTGAGCTTGTAGTTTCCTGAGTTAAGTCATAGGTTTTAGCAAGAAGATAAACACTGTAACTCTGGGATGCACAGACCTGACAAACATCTCTGGATTGTACGCTTCGTTTGGGATCAGCCCAGCTTATTCAAGATATTAGTAGAATACTTCAAGCATTGATATGGAGTTCAATACCTAAATATGCTGAGACTTCATGCCTTCTCTGTAATAAGCAAACAGCAGAAAAACTGGAGCAAACCATGATATCATCCATGGGGCTTCTCCACTAGACAATGGATCCAGAGAAATCTATCTTTCTTGATTCTAATTCTTGAGGAATGGAAGGAATAGTTGAGGATTGGTCCAGAGGATCAAATGAAATAATAATTGTAAAGTCCTTACACAGTGTCTGGCACTTTGTAGTTGCTATCTAAGTGTTAGTTGTGATGATTAGGATGATGATGTCACCTGGGTCATATGTTTTCTCAGTATGGAATGAACACTGTACTAGAAAAGATATAAACACTTAGTTTATCCTACTTATTGGATGTTGTGCCTCTGACATTCTCCCTTGTAGATATTTGGTTGAGAAAGATCAAAGGTGAGGAAAGACAGTCTGGCCTGACCCTTATAATACTATTTGGAGATTACTGAGAAGATAAATATGAATAGGCTTCTAGGATGAGGTCAGTTGCTTCACATATTCACCTGTGTTAGCTTATGCAGATGTAGTACATGCAAGCTCATTTTGTTCTACTCCAGAATATTATGTTCTATCATCATGAAATCAAAATATGATGACTTTGAACACCTGGGTCAAGAGAAAACATATGAGTTGATTAAAATTAGATTTTACTGGCCTAAGATGGTAGAATGTAAGACCCATGCTCAAAGGGTTCAGAGTAAACTGCTCCTAACTCATGTTAGTATGATTTGGAGAGTGTAAGAATATATATTTATATATATATATTGAAGAATATATATTTATAAAGTTTAATCACTGGAAGGAGGAAGGAAAATCATGAGCATTATCCTAATGATGACACACCCATAGTAATTCATCTGGTATGTCAAATCCTACCCAACCATCAGAGTGGAGAGAGAGCTGGGTTTGGAATTGGAAAGATTCTTCATCCTGCATTCAAATCTGGTCTCAGACACTTACCAGTAAGTCAGTCTCAGTTTCCTCATCTGTAAAATGACCTGGAGAAAGAAATAGCAAACTACTCTATCATCTTTATCAAGAAAATCCCAAATGGGATCAGAACTGGATATGACTGAAATGAATGAACAATACCACCAACCAACCAAGAAGGAGAATGTTTCTATAGTTGTTGAGGTATTGAAGGAGGAATATTTTTCACTGTATGGCTTCTCTTTCAGGAAGTATAGCACTACTATATTTCAGCAAGATACATATTGGGGCAAGATACACATTTCTTGCAGCAATCCTATTGTCTGCACACAATGGCACTAATTATATCACAGACTTAATTCACTGATATTTGGACAGGAACCATGGCTTTGTCTGAGGATTGATAGAGGAAGCCTATCACTTAGATATAATCTTCTCTCAGAAATGCTCTGATAGAAATAGAAAGCATAATGTAACAGACATCATGTCAAGAAAGTGACAGCACACTGGTTGAATTTGCTGACAAGAACTTAAGTAAATTTTGGTATTCAGGAAAAATACATGATAGTGCATCAGTGGAAACTATCCCATAGCAAGTAGCTGAAAGATTGTATATAAAATAGCACCAGAGAGTGGTTGAGACATACTTAGGACAACACATTACACTTATTGCTCCTGGGAGAATTAATTGGATTCCCTGGTAAATAAGAAAATGATGGAGTTAACCAAAGAGGTAAAAGAAAAAAAAAAAAAGAGAGAGAGAGAGAGAGAGAGACCTCATTTGCTCTATACAGATGGACTTCTGAATCTAGACAATGATTTATGTCAATGACATAAGACTCAAATTGCAGGTAGCATAATGACTCAGAAAATCACAAATTAACATTATGTTGTTTGGTATTTTTGTTAAGTATTTCCCATTTACATTTTAAGTCTGAGTTTTGCAGTTATAAGTGGTTCAAAAGTTTGACATTTCTGGTTTATGTGATCAAGACCAGATATGATTATGAGAAAGCTAAGTGGCACAGAGAGTACAGTCAACTAGCATTTATTAAGCACCACTATGTGCCAGTGTGCTAAGCATTAGGGATAAAAAAGGGTAAAAAAAAAAAATTCAGTTCCTCAAGGGAGCTCAAGAAGCTCACAGTTTAATAAAGGAGACAACACACAAACAACTGTGTATAAGCAAACTAAATACATAAATAAATTAGAAATGATCACAAGGGAAGATACTAAAGGTGGATTGGGAAAGGCTTCCTATAAAAGGTGGGATTTTGGCTGGAATTTGAAGGAGTCCTGGGAAATTGAAAGGTAGAGATGAAGAGTGAGAGTGTTCCAAGCATGGAGGACAGCCTATGGAAATGTTCAGTCAGAAGATGGAAGTGCTTGTTGAATGAATAGTAAGGAGACCATTGTCATTGGATTAGAGTACAAGGTCAATAAGGTGTAGAAATAGTGGAAGGGCAGAAGAGGCCAAATCATAAAGGATTTTTAAAGTCAAACTGAGGATTTTATATTTGATCCCAGAGGTAAAAGGGAGTCACTGGAGTTGATTGAATAAAGGGGTGATATGATCAGACCTCCACTTTAGAAAGATGAATTTGATAGATGAATGGAGGATGGATAAGAGTGGGGAGACTTGAAGCAAGGAGATCAACAAGTAGACTGTTGCAATAATGTAAGTGTAAGGTGATGAGGGCCTGAATTGGGTAGTTGCAATGTTAGAGAAAGAAGTGTAGATGAGAGACATTATGAAGGTAGGAATGAGAAGATCTGACAACTGACTGAATATGGGAGTGGAGCTTGAGTGAGGAGTTGAGGATGACATCTAGGTTATGAGCCTGCAACAATTTCAGCATTTGATAGTGAATAGGGAAAACTGAAAGACTGGAGGATATGGCAGGAAACAAAATGAATTCTGCTTTGGACATGTAGAAAGTTGTGAGACATCCATTCCTAAATGGCTAGTATGCAGGTAGAGATGTAAGTCAGGAAGATCTGAGATCAAATTCTGCTTCAGATACTTTCTAACTGATTTAAAGCACCACTTACCTGCTTTGTGCCTCAGTTTATCCATAAAATCAAGGAGGTGAACCTAATAGTCTCCAACTTCTCTTCCACATCTAAATCTATCCATCCTATGGTCTAGCTAGAAGGCCTAAGGGAAAAGAAAGCTTCCATCGTGTTTGAAGACTGCGGTATTCAGCCTGGACCATCAATAAATTCAGGAGTGGGTGCAGAACTATTGGCTGATCATGATAAAGGTGATAAAAGACTATTCATCTAATAATGATGAGGAACAAAGGAAGAAGTGGTGAGCTCTACCTTTTTAAAGTATTCTACTTAGCAGTCTACCTAATCTATCTAAAAGTCTAATCTCTTATCGGAGAATGACTTGGATTAGTTAAGATATGACTCATATGAATGTGGCTCTTCTCAACAATGAGACAATTCAGGCCAGTTCCAATGATCTTGTAATAATCTGAGCCATTTATACCCAGAGAGGACTGTGAGATCTGAATGTGGATCACAACATAGCATTTTCACTTCTTTTGTTGTTGTTGGTTCAAATTTTATTTTCTTTCTCCTTTTTTTCCTTTTTGATCTGATTTTTCTTGTGTAGCAAGATAATTGTATAAATACCTATGCCTATATTGGATTTACATATATCTTTACCATGTTTAACATATATTGGATTACTTGCCATCTAGGAGAGGGGGTGAGGGGAAGGGGGAGAAATTTTGAATACAAGGTTTTGCAAGGATCAATAAAGAAAAATTATCCTTGCATATGTTTTGAAAATAAAAAAGCTTCAATTAAAAAAAAAGATATGACTCATTCACACACAAAGATGTCTTTGGAATGTATAAATTTCAAAGCCAGGGAACTGCAAATATTTAGGGAAATCACTGAATGAAAAACATAACCTAACCAATTAAAAATATATCTGTGGGCATAAACAAATAAGTAAACAAACACACATTTATCTATCTATCTATCTAAGGGGGAAACCCTGAAATTGTCCTGACTTTGGGGGGGAAACCATGAGGGTGAACTCTGAGAAACTCTCAGAGGCCCAACTCAGGGAATTAAGATAAGTGACTTCATTGTGTTATTTTGGTGGTGACTAGCTGCACCCTCTACTGAGTTGAAAATTCGTCCAGGACCACTCCCTACTTAGCTCAAATTTAAGTGGTCTCATTCAGCTGGAGATCTGGACCTGATGTAACTTAAGTGGTCTCATTCAACTGGAAATCTAGGCCTGGGGGCAGTGACAACATTGAAGGAATCTCATTCAATTGAAACCCCAGTCTCAGATTTCTTATAAAAAGATGATTTTAAAATCATATCTTTGCAGAAGTCTGAAATAGGAATTATGCTTTGCCAAGAGACCTCTCCTTTTTGCACAGCTGCCTACCAGGACTCCTGCCCGCTGTGAAGAGATCTTCTCAGTGATAACCTTTTGTTATATTTTTGCCTTCCTAGCAAAGCTGGCTTCTCAGTGCCAACAGAATAAATTTCCCTTTTGTCATTCAAACTTTTCAGGTTCATGAAATTTTCTCCCATTGGACCTGCATCGAACAGAGAGGGTTCCCACAACTCTTTGTACTGCCACTAACCATATATATATATATTTATAAAGAGAGAGAGAGAGAGAGAGAGAGAGAGAGAGAGAGAGAGAGAGAGAGAGGAAAACAAATCATTTCAACTGTCAATGAAAGTATAGCATGTTAAATGTAACAACAACAAAAAGTACAGCATGTTATATGTACTTATAAAACTTGACATTTGCTCTATATGCTCTTGGTTCCCAGTTCTATTGAGCTTAATAAAGAGTTGAAACTGTTATTATTTTGTACCTCCTATCTCTTTAGTTTTCAATCACTTCTATTAAGATTACTTGATTCAAAGGTAGCAGATGCATTAGGACGTCACAGGACAAATCATAGCATAAAAGCTTCTTCAGGAAAGGGGTTGTTTTTGCTTTCTTTTGTTAAATATATAGGAAACTCTTAATAACTGCTTAATAACTGGCTGATATAGAATAAGAACAGCCATTAAGTCCAAACCTTAAAATCTGGATGATGATCTTCTCCCTCCTGATAGCATCTTTAAATGGCAATTATCAAGAATTGTCAAGATGGGTAGGTAAGCTCTTCCATCATGTCCATTTCAGAACTCTGAGGGTTAACGTAAATCCTCATATTCACTTTGTGGGGTGATTGTTTGGCATACCTTTGCAAGAGGTTTCTTTAAACAAAAACTTATCTAATTTATCTTCTGTTTCACTTGCAACTTAACTGTTGCATTATATACTGTTAACTATATAGGTAGGTAATATATAATTACCTATCTAGGAAGCTTCTTTAATCTTGAAATTTTTTCTTTACAATTAAAAAAAAATAGAATATTTTGGGTCAGATTCTATCCTGGAGCTTGGAAACATCAAAGAACATATAAGTACAAAAGTTTAGTTTTAATTCCTTTATTATCATTATTCATAAAGTATATTCCTTGCCTCAAGTCCAAAAGTTTATTGTTGAGATATTTACATTTCAATAATACATCTATAGTTCCCTTAGGTTCATACTTGGGACAAAAAACTTGTTATTAGAACAGAGATTTCTCTTTAAAAAATTTTTTTTATTGTTTCCTTTTGTTTTACCCCAGTCATGTCCTTTCAATACCCCAACAATTTAAATCTCTTTGTAAAAAAAGTTATTTTTTCAGGAAAAAAAGGCTTACTGAATTGTTTGAATTGCCATTTCTTATTCAAGGGAAGTTCTGTCTTCAAATGCACCTACACTCAGATAATGACATAGCTCTATTTTTGATTAGAGACACAATAAGATGCGGTTTCAAGCCCAACCTCTGACACATATTGCTTTGATGATTTTGCATTACAGGAAAATTTAAAAAAGTTAAATGATCAGACATCTTCAGATCTGCAGGGGTACAAAAACTTTCCTGATTAAGAGTTCCCTCTGACATTGATTAAAAACAGGTCTGGGTAAAATAACGTTTTGAATGATATAGAGAAAAGAATGAGTTGTCTCTTCTAGAATCAAATTGTTAGAAAACTTATATGTAATTGAAGTATAAACATTTGAATGTGAAATTTGAAGAATTATCATCCCATGTTAGAGGATATTGTGAGACATTCTAGAAGTGGAATAGTCTGTGATGAGAAGGTGCAAAAATGAGAGTACTCTCCTATCATTTTGATTTACTGTCAGGAGGCAAATGAAAATTAGTGTAGTTCAAGAAAAATTTATTACTGGAGAAAGAGAATTAGAAAAAATAGAAATCCTCAAATGTTTAAGTCTCTGATAAGCTGCATCTGAATCATATCAAACAGCAGCTACTCTTCAGGAAGGGAGTCCAAGGCATTTATTGTGTTTTGTTTTTAATTCCAATCACTGCATCAAACTTAATATTGAAGATTCTTCTCATGGCTTTCTGGAAACGTTCTGGAAAGATTCTAAAGGAAAGACAATGCATGAAAGAATTTAAGGTATCAATATTAAAGGTCTTCTAGGCAATATGTGTATAACAACTAAGTGTCCTTATGTTTAGCTACCTTTCAAAGATGCTTTCATGTTCAAATATCTATATGGTACAAGATCAGCACATTCTCTGAACCAGACAACTAAGATCTCACCAAAGGGAGGCTTTGAACTGCTTTTTAGGACAATGAGGGAAAAAGCTTAAGTCTCCAGATTTTAAAACTATATATATATTAATAGGAGGAGAGGGATAACTTGAAATTTAATAAGTAATATTTTCTACTTAACTATAGATTTTTCTTTTCCTTCTTAATAAACTATGAAACACACAATTTCTTTTGCTGAATTTCGTTGGTAAATGAATCCTCTCTATCACCATATATTATCAGCTGCAGAGACAGGACATGTCAGAAATAGTCCTGAATCCAGTCTTTCTGTTCTCCAAGGTTGATTCACAACATTGTGCCACCTCTTATTGAATACATTTAATTTCTTTAAAGCAGAACACTAGCCCCTGAACACAGTAAGCATAAGGCTACAAATTTTGAGAAAAAATTCATACCTAAACAGACCAGAAAGTGATTAAATAAGTTGCATTGCTAAATGTAAATATTTTACCTGGTTGTCTATTTGTTCAGAAAGAAGTCAAACAAGTAGATTAATCAGTTCAATAGAATATAAGGTATGAAGAGATTTTTATTACACTTGACTGAGTTCATGAAATCATAGACTTGGAGCTAGCAATGACCTTAGAGATCATTTAGTCCTACAGGCTAAGGAGTATTTATTTCCTTTGTAATACCTCTGACAGAACATGCTCTTCTTGAACCTGCCTGCTTCATACAGCTCTTTCCATATTTCTCTGGAACTCCCTTTGTTCATTTCTAATAGCATAAAAGTACTGCTTTATAGTCACCTACTGTATTTATTCATTCTCCAAGTAATGGGCACACACACACAACTATAAATATTTTTGTACTTTTCCTTTTTCACTGACCACTGTGAGGTACAGGCTTGGTAGTGGAATCATTAGGTCAAAGGGCACAAACAGTTTAGTAACTATGGATCATAGTTTCAAGATGCTTTTCAGAATGCTGACTAATTCATTCCTCCAACAATCCATCAATCTGCCTGTTTTCTTGCAGTTCCTTCAATATTTATTATTTTCTTTTTCTTTGGTCACTTTTGATAATTTAAGTGAGTATAGGGTAGAACAACAGGGCTGCTTTAATTTATAATCATCAAAAATAAATGATTTAATTTATTTTAATTTAATCATTTGCAACATTTTCCCATATAGATATAGAAAATATAGATTTCTTCCCATGGATGCTGCCACCTTTCAACTATTTATCATTCAGAAAAAGGCTCTTATTCTTTTTGAGTCTGTTTTCTATATTTAGAAAATGAATTTATATAATATTCCCTCCACCTCTTCTATATTTGCATACTTCTACCTATGCATCCTAAATGTTTCCTATCCTCTCCCTCTTTTCCACAGTGTGCTCTTTCTTCACCCCCTTTTCTTTTGTTTTTTTAGACATCATCAAATATTTATGATTTTAGAAATATTCCAAGGTCTTCAGTCTCATGTGTTTCCCTGTGACCCCCTAATGAAATTAGGGTTTTAAAGGGACTTTTAAATTATCCCCATCTCCATCAGGATGTAAAAGTTCAAACTCATAAAGTCTGAATGTTTATTGTATTTATGTCTTTATGTTTCCCTAGATTTGTGTTTATATTTTAATGTTTGTATTCAACTCTGTTCTTTTCATTGCAAATGCTCATAAGTACTGTATTTCACTGAAGATCCATTTTTTGCCCTCTGAAGCATTTTACTCAGTTTTGTAAGGTAAGCTATTATTGGCCTAAATCCTTTGCCTTCTCTAACCTTCTGGTTGTAAGGTCTAGGCAATTTTGTTTTAATTCAGGAAATATGATATCCAGACTTTTAAAAATGACTTTCAGGTAATACAATAGTGAATTAATTCTCCTTGATCTGTTTTATTGATTATTTGTTTATGATATGAGATACTTTTTTATTTTCTTCTTCTTCTTTTTTTTTTTTAACAATATTGTGACTTTGTTTTAATATTTCTTATTTTCTGGAGTCATTATACCTTTGGTCCATTCCAATTTTTAAGCAGCCAGGTAACTTCTTGTATTAAGGTATTATATCTTTTACCAAGTCTCTCTTCCATAGATCTCATTTTTTTCTATTTTTTCCCTCTATTGTTCTCATTTGTAATATATTTAAAAAACTTTTAACTCTTGAATAATTTAATTTTTACTAAGAACTCTACTTAGTCTTTTTCTTTGAGGCTTTGCTTATAAGTATTTTGGAATTATTCTTTTCCGGGTTAATGTCTCAGAGCCTCATTGATATTATAATAGTGTTTATTAATATATTTTTATTCATTTTTGGTGCTGAGATCCTCTTACCTGGGAATATAGATCCTCTCTGGATCTGAGTAACTTCATTGAGACCCTTTTCCTTTTTTTGGGATGGGGTGGGGGTAAAAAAACCCTTCCTTTGTCTGGAGTTTGAGAACCTTCTCTTCCAGAGATTGGACAGAGTAGGAAAGAATTTTCTTTCCCCAGCAGTTGTCAGAGTTCCTCTCTCTTCCAGGTTTCTTCACCCTGGTAGCTGAGTCTTAGAACCTTCTTCTTCCTCCTATGATCTACATTGGAGGCCTGGATTGTAACTGTGGTTAGTGGTTGAGTTATGTTGTGGCCCAGGGGTGGACAGACTGAGCTAGTTTGCTTTCTTTAACTTTGCCATCTTGGCTGGTCCCCCAAAACAGGAATCATTTCATGGAAAACCTCATTAGAATGATGAACCAAAAAGAGATATTGACTCTTTTGGGGTCAACCATCAGTACCATATTCAAATATGATACGAGCCTTTGGGAGCCCCTGGTCCAATGGGTAATTAAGTCCATTATTAAATATATTAACGTTTAGTAATTTAATTCCAAGCTAAACAAATAAGATTTTATCTAAACATTTAGTGTTAAATCTGACATAAACATCTAAGTTTAAATTTCAAATGCTGACTCGAGTATAAAATATGCTTACCTTTCCAGCAGTGTTATAACACTTAAAGAAGATGGAACAAAAATCATTTTTTGTTCAGTTAGTATGCCCTTCATGAGCTTGTTTACTACTTCCTCTGGCTCCAGTGTAGGTAAAAATCTGAAATTAAATGGAAAGCTTTAAAAACTATTTATATTCTATTAAGGCTTTATGCTTAACTTGGTGACAAATATAATAAAAATAATGAATAATATAACTAAAGATATTATTTGTACTATAGAAATAACTGTAGAAGCTAAACATTACACTTGCTTTAATTTTTGAGAACTATTAATTACTAATAATTAATTATTTATTTTAATTTTTATTCATGATTATATTAATTATATATATAACATATAATAATAAATAATAACAAGGCAAATGATTTTATAACAAACATAACTTTTACTATACTATTCTAAGATAGGACTTAAATTATATATAAACATATAATATATATAGACACAGATTGGTATGTATGTATGTGTACGTATACATACATATATCCATTTTATCGTTTTTATCTTATGCTATTTGAAAAACTTTTTTTATTCAATATGCATTGCCTAAAGGGGTGAAAACTACATCTAATGTGACTTACTTTCTTCCTCTGTCAGGAAGAAGCTATTATCAGAAAATTCCCAGACTATTCTCTGAGTATCTTCAAACAATCTTATGAGATACAGATTAGCATTCTTTAGCTAGTTACATTTCATTTGGCTCCTGACCCCTCCCTCTAAGCTTCCAGGTCTGGCCCCAGACCTGTGAGTTTCTCCCTTTATTTCTCTGGGTAAGCTTTCCCTATAAAAAGATCTGCTTACGATGAAAATCTTTGCTAAATTCTCTTCAGGACTAAGCCCACTATGAGGTACTCTTTCTCTCTCTCTCATTGTCTTCCTTCTAATGGCACCATTCTCCTTACTCTAGCTAACTCTGGTCAGTCTAACCTGCCAGACATGGCTTTCTTCTACCTCATGGAGCATTTTCTTTCTCTTGGTTAATTGTGAGTTCCTCTGGGGAACTTGTCTTTTCCATTGCTAACTATAAGTTTTACCAACTCTATTTCATATTTGCTATTCCTGGTGTGCCTATTTTATCTCTTATTTTTGTCTGCAAAATTTTCTCCTAAATAATTTCTTTTTGGCAACGAGAATGGACATTGTGGATTTGTCACATGTTTGTTTCAAACTAGGTATTGCTACCTTGACCTCATCATGTCTTTCTTGGTTCCTGAGTACAAAGATTTGCTACATGCAATTTCTAGTTACCACCCATAGTACTGTCAT
This sequence comes from Antechinus flavipes, assembly GCF_016432865.1. Classification (NCBI taxonomy): domain Eukaryota; kingdom Metazoa; phylum Chordata; class Mammalia; order Dasyuromorphia; family Dasyuridae; genus Antechinus; species Antechinus flavipes. The sequence goes on along the minus strand of NC_067403.1, from coordinate 156,400,541 downwards.
TATTTTGCGAACTAGGTATTTTCCTTCAATTAGAGGAAAATGAAAACATAACACCAGTATATTATTTCTCATCTCAAAAGTGTAAATAGCAATGCAATACACAGGTCATCTTCAAATTTCCTTTAAAAAATTCCTTATGGAAAGTTAGATATCCTTCACACAAATTTGAATTATTTTTGAGATTTTCTTATTCTACATGTTAATACTCATACAGGTAAGTTTGCAGTACTTGAACATCTGATTTGAAATAACTGCTCAGTGTCTATATTCAGCTAGTATTGGGTGGGTCTAATAATATTAATAGCTAGAATTTATATAGATCTGAAGTGACCACACCCCGCTTCAGATCTTTTGAGACTAGTATAAGCACCGGTATTCTAAGTTTTATGCAATCTGATTCCACTCTCCTCCCCTTCTCTTTGATTCACCTGAAGACCAATCACACAGGTTCTTATCTTTTTTCTTTCTTTTTAAACTATTCTCTGTGGTTAGAATTTGTTTTGTTTAGGACTAATCCTTCCTTAATCTATACCTTTTTGTAATCCTCCTCTTACTTCTCCCCTTTCCCTCCAGTTGAGTGAAATGCATTTCTGCCCTTAACAATGTGTTTGTATTCCACTCCTTCCTCCTAGTTTGTATGATTTTGTATTTGTGCATATTTGAAATAACTTCCTCCTATTCCTAACTCTGTCTTCTTCCCCCCCACCTCCCACAGTGTTCCTTTTCCTCTTCTTTTTGTTTTAGATAAATATCAACAACTGCTGCACTCCCACCCCTAACAAAACAAAATAAATCAACCCAAAAAGCTACTACTAGGTCCTTTATCTCATATGACTCCCTTTATGTCTCTGCATTATTGTAGGGTTCCAAAAGGATATATGTATCATCTCGAATAGAAGCAGGTAAAGATTTCTCAAAAGTCTATGAGATGTAGTATGTTAGACCCTAGGTCTAAGCTTCAGGAAGTTATATAACCCATAGGAAGTTATATAACCCACCATTGCCGACTATTGGTCAATGGTTACTTCCTTTACAATCCATCCAATGAATCCAAGTCTTTTGCTATTTAATTCACTCTCTGTTTGCAGCTTGGGACTACACACACCATGCTGGGTTGATTAGTTGGTGTGTTTGGACCTTTCCTTGCAAGAACCGAATAAATGCTTACTCTTTGTATCTGAAGATGCCTCTGAGTAGTCAATAGAATCCCATCACACACAATCTCTCTATATTAGAATATGTATAGTTTATCCTTGCAACCCCCTCATGATTGCTCCCTAATATTTATATGTAAATATTTACAGAATACATTCTCTTGATTCTTATGTTCATATTTCAAAGTTTCTATTCAGCTCTGTTCTTTTCATCTAGAATGCTTGGATATTATTTCATTTGAGGTCATTTTTGGAGCTATTTAAGAATATATTGTTTTCCTGGGGAAATTATTCTCAGTCATAATTCTTTATTTTTTGCCTTTTTGAATATTGTATTCCAAATTTTCTGCTTCTTTAAAATAGTTGATGCTAAATCTTGTGTGATTCTGACTGAGATTTCTTCATACTTGAATTCTTTTTTTTCTAACTATTTGCAGTATCTTTTCATACCTGACTGTTCATTTATAGTTCTCTGAGAATCAGTAATGCTCCATCATTCATCTCTACTTTCTTCTATGGGGCAGTGCTGGTTATAAAGTTCAGAATTTGTGGATATATCCTCTGACTTTGGCTATAACTCATCCATCATGGAGTAGGATGGGGCAGTCTTAGTGGCTGCCATTAAAAAGGAGAAGCCTGCCATCATTAATACTCTTCCTGGCGTTCCTCTGACCCTAAGCCTGAGCTCCACACCTTCAGCCATAATCACCTTATATCCCTTCCTGTGTCTAGCTCCTTTCTTCCCTAGCTTTAAAAACCCTGTTGATCTAAGCAGCAATTGGGAAGGACAGCTGAAGAATGGGATAATTACAAATCCATTAAGTACAACTTATGAAACCAAAAGTTTTTTTCTTAAACTAATTTATTAAAATAGACCAAACATAAGCTGATGAAATCAAGATATATCTATATCTATATCTATATATCTATCTATATATATCTATATCTATATCTATCTATATCTATCTATATCTATATTACATAGAGCTATATATAAACATATTAATGTTTTAGGAATCTACTTAAATTGTTGCACTGTTATAAAAAGCTCCAGCTTCTTTTCTCTGCCTCATCATAATGCTTTAGCATAGGGATGGTTATTTGGGACTGCTGTATCTATACTGCTTCATTTCTCCAAATCAGACTCAATATCATGGTTGGTGGTAATGCACGTAAAACATGTATCCTTAATGTCTTTAGTTCACTAAGTTGGTTTGGATATTATCAATAAACCTCACTTTTGTGAGACTGATTGTGAAGTTAGACACAACTGACTTTTTCTACCACATCACAGAAAATTCTTCACCCTGAAAGTTCGCTCTACTTCTGGATTTCACAAATTGGAAATACTCTCCATCTTTCTCTTTCTCTCTCATTGGCTAATTCTTCCTAGAATTTTCAGTTTAAGAATGAGTTTAGGCTAGGTCTCTCCAGGTTGCACACTGGACTCTTTCAACTTTTACTGAGTACCTTCTCCTATTTCCACTCTCCCATTTTCAACTTCTTTTTTGTGTATTGTCTTCCTTCATAGAATGTAAACTCCTAGAGAACAAGAATACTGTCTTGAATTTGTATTCCCAGTGCTTAATACAGAGCTGGTACAGAATTGTCACTTAGTAAGTCCTTGATGACTTTGAAATTCCTGACTAAATTGGTAATTTATTGTCTGATTTTTCCTATTCTTCTGGAATCTCCCCATCTTTGAGGTATTTTGAAAACAAATCTCTGAATTCCATTTTGTTGCCTCCAGCAAGTTTCTTCTATACCTGTGTGATTGGGTCCTGTTGTTCATCTTCATAATTGTCATTTTCTATGGCACACTGAGTACTTTGTAGTAGAATATCAGTAAGAGGATTCCACTGTAATTCATGAAGATAGCATAGATCACTATTGGCAAACATGTTCCATTTCATGTTTTTTTACTTCCTCTAGTTTTATCTGTAACTGTTCTTGGGATAATTTGTTCTTAGTCTGGCTTTATGCCGAGATTCTTTGCATGTTTTTCTCCTTCACTGATTTTTGTGATCTTGTGACACAATATTACTCAAAATTTTCCACTTACTTCCCTATAATAATTGAAAATGATCATGTTTTTAAACTGGTGTTGCTCTTAACTCTTATATCTCTCTTCTTCACAAAGAAATCAAGTGTTCCTGGCTGAGACAATTTCTTCGCTTCAGTTACTTTTTATGTTGCAATAACTTGTAATTTAGTAAACTCTCTGGATAGTTAACTTCTCCTTTTTTTCTTTGTGTTTTGGTTAGAAATTGTACAAGAAAATCCTATTGGACTTAGAGACTTGTTCTATTAGCCAATCAGTATCTCCCCCCATTTTGGTTTACAAAAGCAATTAAGTTTTTCTAATCTTAAACTGTCAGTTGTGGGTTCTTTTAATTATGATATTCTTTCTTGTCTTTATTCTAAACTACAGATTTTAATACACACATTGTGTATTTCAACACATACACATTGTATACATGCATGTTTATTTAGTATCAATGTATATATGTGTGTATGTACATATATAGTGTGTGTGTGTGTGTGTGTGTGTGTGTGTGTGTGCGCGCGTGTGCTTTAAAAATAAAAAGGTTCTATGGTATATGGATAGAATGGCAGACAAACTCAGAAAGGCCTGTATCTAAATCTTGCCTCTACAACTTATTAGCTGCGTGACCCTAACAAGTAAATTACCAATCTTTTTAAGTCTCAGGACAATCTATATCCAATAGCTGTTTTTTCCCTGACTTTTCAAGGGGCATCATGTAACTACAAGACTTCCCAAAAAGGTTAGGAAAATGCCAGTCTTTCTGCTCTCCAGCATCATTTTGACCATGGTAGCTTATGCAGGGGAACTCACAACTAAGCAAACCTATTCTTAGGTCCTAAACTGTCTTTCCCATTTTTGTGTTTGTTTTTTGCTTATGTTAGATCAACAAAGAAGCATTTACTAAGTGCTTACTATATACCATGTAGTGTGCTAAGTAAGCACAAGGGGAAAGCAAAAACAGTCTTTCCTCTCAAGGGACTCACAATTTAATGGGTGGATGAATATCCCACGAAGGATATGTTCAGGCTTGGAGGTGACTTTGTGGGATCAAAAGGTTCATAAGTCCTATCAATGGAGGCAAAACTCTTTTGCATTTTTGTAGAGGATAGTTACCAGGAAGACGATTGATTCTAATCTGGTCACTTCATGCATAGACATTGATAGAAAATTGAACATGGAAAAAGTCAAGGCAAAATGGAAAATACCTAAAAAAAAAAATTTAAACCTATTTTTTGTTCTGGAGGGGTTTCTGTATCAGCTTCCCCACCAGATTATAAAATTAATTATAAACTGTTACTAAATCCTATTTTAAGTTGTTCTGTTAATGCTTGCTATGAGTGATTTTTGTGCCTTAATAGATAGCGCTGGACTTGGAATCCAAATTCAGATCCTGTCTCTGACACCAACATCTTTGTGCTTCATTTACTTAACTTTTATAATGAGAGGATTAGTCTTGATCCCCTCTAAAGTTCTTTAGAGCTCTAAATCTGCTGTCCTAATCTTAGTATTTCTTTTATGTTTAAACACAAAAGAATTATCTCTTATCTATCGCATACCTGATTCACATTGTATAATCAAATATCTTTTTAATCTCTCTTTTTGAAAAAATCCTGGAAGCCATAACTTAAGCTGTAAGTAAATTTTTTTCTGGAACATTGAGCTGTAGACTTAACAAGTCCAAGAATATGAGCACAGCACCTTTTCCTCCTCCACTTCAGCAATTAGAAGCTAAGTTTCTCAAGAATGAATTTAGTCCAAATTACATATCTGGATAGAGAAAAGGGAGAGAACATAAAACTCAATTCCCTATATGCACCTAGTAGCAGCTCCTTAATATTAGAAGGAACAAAAGGGATTGATTAATGTAGACTCTCATCTCTATTTTTAATACTTGTGACATTCTCTTAAGCAAATATGAGCTAAGATATTCTATATAATTTTATTATAGTACAATTCTATGCTTTATACGATATATAAAGTATTGTTGTTGAATTGTATGCCATTCTTCTATAATAAAGACAGAATTTTGGCTGAAGCAAATTATGAAAGTCTATAATTATTGTAAAATTTAAGAGTTAAATGATTATGGTCAGGGGTAGCTTGAAGCTAAGTTGTGAAATATGTATTTAAAAGATCTCTGTTAGAAGGCTGAAATAGGAGAGCTTTAGAGAAAGGGCTATTCTTACTCAACACAGATGGATTTTAACTAATCTCTTTCAGAACCAACTTCTTATATTTCCTTGCTTATATCATTAGGGGTAGTACTTGAGGATTAAATGGGATTCCATAAACAGTGCACAATCATGTCATATTATTGTTGTAGTTGTTATTGTTGTTATCATTATTGTGTCAGTCTTTTTCTGGACTCCTAGTAATTACTTCTTCATTCTTTCCTTTATCTCCCCTTGAAGTAAGTGGTGATGATGGTGTGTTCTAGACAGAGTTTGTCCTATCTCTGATAAGGTCAAACATATTATTTCTTTGTTTGAAAAATATTTTGTCATAATTGCTAAGAACTAAGGGAGGATATAGGGAATAAATAGAATTAAAAACCTGCTATACACATAGGTAAGAGAAGGAATTTAGCTTGGAACTCACCTGTAGGATGAACTTCCATGTTCCAATGAGGAGAGAAGATATAGTAAATAAATTCACTTGTCACATGATATTCTTTTCTGAACTCTTTTTTTTTTCCTGCCTATGTCATCTATGCTCCGACATGATACCAAACCTAAATCTTTGGGCAAGTTTCTCTAAAGTTTACCTAGGATGTTGTGATTTCCATGAAGCTGATGGTCATAGTAACTTACCGTTTCTTTTTTTTTTTTAAACTATTCTAAGTTTACACCTACCTGGTATTTGGATTTTTGATGAAGCCTGTGTTTATGAAATTGGGGCAGAGACATGATGTTTTGATTCCATTTTTTTCTAAGGCATCCATTTCTGCAGTAAGAGCTCTATGAAATCCAACAGCAGCAAATTTGCTTGAACTGATGAAGAAAATATACAAAAGGAACAATTTTAACATTGACATCTCTCCTAAATCATTTCTGCGACATCATATGCTCTTTTAAAGATTCACATTCATGTATAGGCTCTCAAGTGGTACAGCTCTTATGAAATTTTTTTTTCTTCATTCTCCCACAAATCTCTTCCAAGGCAGTCACCTATAGGACTAGGGATTTTCCTCATATCTTTTGACCATGTCAGAATATCAGTGGGGCCCAAGCACTGTCCATGACTTTGTACATGACTAGTATATCTCCTTTTCTGATCATACATCTCCCTAACATGTGATTTGTGCCATTTCACCTGTATAATCTTTGATGGTTCCATCATATGACTTGAGTAGCCTTGTAGAGGGCTGAAACTATTGAGTGGATGCACTGAAGTCAGGACTGCTGAGCACTTGAGGCTAACTAACGATTGGACAATACTCTATGGGCATATGCTTGGAAAATGGTCCTTTCCACTATCCTATGCTGACTCAATAATTGGTGTATAGAGGATTGTAGGAGGGACTAGGGGATGGAATAAGACTAGCTAGAGTCAGTCTTTGGCGGTAGCAGAGGGAGAAAGAGCTTGTGGCGATTCTGCTTCCATCCTGTTCAATTCTGCGTCTAAGACTAAGAATAAAGATTGAGGACTTTTGCTTATCCTGACTCCGGCTGATTCTAAGGTATCCTGGAGTGCTAGCGCGGTCGTCACATAGCCTAAATCTCCAATTCTTCACAGATTATATTTCATGATTCATAACTAAATAATATAACTTTAAGAATACCACTGCTGAAAAAGATGAACCTTTGTTTCAGAGAACTTAACTTGTTTTAGTCTTGAAAAGAATGGTAAAGGCAATACAATCTACTCTTCTCATTTTGTTTAATTGAATCAAGCTATCTGCCAAACTGAAACATTTCTTCAAGAAATATAGTTCATAAAGTCTAGCTATATAGATAATCCATCCAACTGAATATCAGAATCTGGACAATAGGCATTCTTTATCCAATTAAGCTTTCCTGTATGAATAATTAGGCTAAACTTTTCAGCAACTATAGATCTCATTTAGGATTCTCTGAAATATTCTTTCACTTGATGTAATCAAAATGTCACCCACAGAAACATCTTGAAAACTTCACCATCTCTATTTCTGTTCTTCACTAGATATATCTCCCATGACAATAGCAAATACCTATTTTATGCTTTGTTTGACACTAAGAAGCAAAGCCTGGCAAAATAAAATTATTTTTGTTTATAAGTTGTTTTTGTTTTGTTTGTAACAGAGTTCAATAAATATTACTTTATAGGAGATACTTTGTTTATTTAAGGCAGTATTTTGCTCCACTGAATCAAATAGCTAACAATCAATGAATATACTTTTTAATAACTTGTGCAACTGTAAAATATGGTGTTCTATGGAATACCATCCACAAAAAATCCTTCTCGAATATTCAGTAGGTTTCCTTTTCAAATGAATTCCCATTCAAAGAATGCATTCAGCTATTCTTATAAAAATTTTATGGAGACAGAAAAGTAGAACTATAAAATATTTGAATTTTCTCATACAGTTTTTTTGGAGTAATAGTAAGACCCATGATTTTATCATCCTGAGATATTTCAGTCATTTTGAAAATTGATCTTTCAATACTTATTGGCTCAAAATTTGTTTCATCTCCTCTTTGTATACAATTGGTCTAAGTCACCAGCTCTTCAATTCATCTCCATTTTGAGTATTATTTTTACTTTCTTATAAAGCATATCAAGGACTGTGATATTAGAGTCCAAATATTGAGGGAAAAGAGTTTGTTATAAAAATCTTTATAATTCTTTTTCATTTTCATCTATTCATTGTCTTTCCAATTTCATCTTTAAATGATCTTGGGATGATCTGGCTAACCCTTTCACAAACTTTAGACAAAACGCTAGAGCACTAGTTCTAGAATCAGAGAGGGCCTGAATTCAAATACAGCTTCAGATACTTACAAGCTATATGACCAAGGGCAAGTCACTTAACACTAATCATCTCCCAAGAGAAGAGGAGAGTAGGAGAAAAGGAAGGAGAGAGGGAGGGAGAAAGAATACTTCACATAATCTTTTATTTTCCTTCTCTATCAGATTTTTTTCAAATAAGATTGCATTCTAAATCAATGTTAATCCAGATGTAGTATCTCTTTGCTTCATAGGCAATATTTTCTGGATGAAGTAATTGTTAAGCCCTTTTGGTCTCATCAATGTGGTAACTGACTTATATCAGCTAAACTTTTAAAAAATGTTTTATTGTAATATCTTTATTCTTATGATTTCTTTATATTTTCTTTTTTATGATAATAGCATTTTATTTTTCAAAATACATGCAAAGATAGTTTTCAACATTTACTATTCATTCCCTCTTCCTTCCCTAGACATCAAGAAATCCAATATAGGTTAAATGTGTGCAATTTTTCTAAGCACATTTCCACATTTATCATCAGCTAAACTTCCATAGGAGAAGATGATAACCTGTATTGATATATACTTTATCCATTTCTCTTTTTTTGCTTGTGGCATTAACAGCTTATTTAAATTGCTTAGTTTGGAGGAAACTCAATTGCATGCAATATGTAATTTTTATCCTTCTAATTTGGTGTTGATTTTTATCTTTTTTATCTTGCTCTGTGATTTGCTTTTTAATAGATCGCTTTTTAAAAAGTGACTGCCACATCAAAAACTAGTTACCTGTTGTGTTAGAGGATATTCGGATTGATTTTGAGTTGTGTTATTTGGTACTTGACTTAATTTCTTACCTTCTTTTAGATGGATTCATCATAAAAAAAAAAATAAGGCTTCCTGTATTTTCCTGGGTTCACTCACTTTTGCATTTGAGACCTCAAATTTCTTCATTAGTTTTGTTTGTACAAAAACTTTTCAATTTGATATTATCAAAATTTTCTGTTTTGTAGTCAATAGTGATCTCTAGTTTTTCTTTGGTCATACATTTCTTCCTCTTCCACAGGAGACCTCAAATTTCAATGTTTATTTAGTTTTATTTTATCTTCAATAAATGTTGGCACATAAGCTTCAGGTATGATGTGTGATGATCTTTTTGGACCAATTATAAACTCTTCTATTTGGCATTTAAAGCTCTTCACAGTTTGGCCCCTTTGTATCTCTCCAAGTGTTCTTCCACATTACTTTTCTTTCTGCAGTCTATGGTATAGCCAAGAAAACTTGATGATACAGACATGAGTTTCCATGTCTTGCTCACTGGCCAATCCCATTCCTGGAAGAGTGTCTCTTCTCCTTTGCCTTCCAGAGTTTCTATTTCCTTCAGGACTTAACTCAAGGGCCGACCTTCTAGAGGAAGGTTTTTCTGGTGCCTTTTCCTTTAGTATTACTTTTTGACTGATTGGTATGTATCTTGCTGTATATCAGATGTACATGTGCACATTATCTCTTCAGCGAGAAGGCAAATTTCCTAAGGGCAGAGACAGTTTCTCTTTTTTCTTTATGTCCTTAATCGTAGCATAATTTTTGTCACATAGTAATCATTTAATAAATATTTGTTGACAGATTTGACTAAATATCTAGAGGCATATATCATTCATAGAGCACTGAATATGACATCAGGCTGACGTGGGTCTAGATCTCGTATGAGATGCTTATTGGCCATGTGATTTTAGACAAGTTTCTTAATCTCTCTGTGCCTCTGAAGGTTATACACTAAATAACCCCTATTGTCCCTTCCAGCTCTAAACCTATGATCTTAAGAACCTATTATAAGTATTGCAATACAAGATAATTAAGAATCTCATGAGATGATGCTTTTGCTTACTTGGCCTCATGACAGATCCAGTTCTTTTATTTGTCTGTCCCAGGAGGATCTGGGAGCTATCCTTTTACTCAGCTATAATTTTCCTTTTGTTCTCTGGTTTCACTTATAGTCATAATATCAATATTAATATTAATCGCACTTCAGTAGTATATCTGATCACTGCACAAGAGCCCCACATCTATGGTACCAACAATTAAGTTATTGTTTATATATGCTTTAAAAATGGTATAATTCTTAGCAATGTTTCTGTCATGGCAAAAGTTCCATGGAGCTGCTCATAAGACTGATAATTTCATTATTTTATTGGCAAAGAATTCATCACCAAGTGACTAGCACCTGTTGATAAATCTATCATATCTTAATTAGGTTAGGATTTGGAAAGTAGACAACGTCTATCAGTAGGACTATATTTTACTAACCTTGCAAGCATGACAGAATTTTTAGGAATTTGTTCTCTCCTGGCAGAGCATTCTAGCATCCAGGGTCACCTTGATGTTATGATGAAGCAACACAACAGGACTCTGTAGATGAATTATTTACCGAGGCAGCTATTTTGTAGGTCAGAAATATAGCCACATTGTAAGAAAATGGCATCAATGCCCTAATGATGACTTAGAGTCATATTGTAATTGTCACAGGAGGTTACTACTATAGTAGATTGCTCATTGTACTCCAGTATATTCAATAAACTTGGTTTTCCTTAATGCTCATGACTTATTAATGATCTTGGATTTTCAAAAATGGTCAGTGGAATACAATTTCTGGAAAGCCCTGCTGTGGTCAGAAAGCACTGACTATAGACCTAGTGACAGACCATCTGGGAATTGACAGCTACCAGGCTATGATTTGTTCAGTCACATCAACTCATGAAACGATCTACTAAAATGTGAGATTATGATTGCTCATCATTATCAAGGAAGACAGGAATGAAAGAATGGTAATACTATAGTAACATATCCACTATCAAAGAATTCTGGAGATTAAAGCTTAAAGTGGTGCTTCACAGGATCTAGGATGAGATGCCTTTTTTGTGTGTAGGTATTTTCATAAGTGAAATGTAGAAATGATGCTTTTCAGTTTTCCAAAGCTCTGTTGAAAGCAAATCCCATAACTGTAAAAAGAAACACAGGAAAGGTGCTGCTATCTAATTGAGGATAATGAAAATATTTAGTCTTCAATTTTTTTTTTTGTTCAAGAAATATCTCCTAATCACTGTCAGAAAAGGGATACAGAGCAACTATCAAAAGGGGCATCATGCAGGTTCACTGATTCCAAACTTGAGAATTCTTTAATGTAGGGAGCTCCTGGAGTATGGTTAGAAGATTAGGAGAATTGCTCACTTTAACCAGTCACTCAATTACAACTTTGTCTCTTCCAGGTGCTCCTGCTTAATCTCTATGTCTTTGTTTCAGCAGACAGAAGGTCAATTCAAGTAGATCAAGACTTGATCAAAAATTTCAAAGTATTTTCAGATTATAATTGTAAATGCTTCCTTAGCAAAGGAGGTTGGATTGGCTTGGGGAATGTGTACCTCCTACTCTGCTAATGTGCTTTCTGCACTTTTGGCATGACATTGAATTAGAATGTTAGTTCTTGCAACAAAGGGAAAGCAGACAACACAAGCCCATTCCATAGTCTTATATTTGGTTATTCTTTTATTCCTAGCAATCATAGCATAGCTGATAGCAAGATGGATTTGTTATTCAAGATAGCAGGGAAAACTACTTCATTACATTAGCCCTTAATAAATGGATACACATTGATTATTTCCTGTAGTAGTATACACTGGAATGCAAGAAATCCACAATTTGCATCCCATATATGTAATCAATGGCTCACTCATCAGAACTTTCTTGAGAGTAAAGAACAATGTTTATGGTACAAACAACCATTTACCTCTGACTCATCCATGTTGAAAGGGATGAGAAATGTTATTAGATTTGTCTTATTTGGAAATGGATTATTGTCTTTTAGTAGGGAAACCTAGAAAAGGTTTACATGTATATAATACATAACACCCATGATAAAAATGACTTTGTGTGACTGTCACTTCAAATTAGCTATCTCGTAACCATTAACAATAAAGATACTATTTCTTAAGTAACTGGGGAAACAATATACAATAATCAAGAAACAAAATAAAAATGATAAAAATAAATTTCTAACATACCAATAAGCCAATAAGAAGGGGACCACTGTGTGTCCTGCAGCTGAAGCCACTGTTACAATATGACCATGATTATTCTTCATCATTGCAGGAAGAAATGCTTTTGTAGTCTTGAATCAAGTTTTTTAGTTTTTTTTTTAAAAGGAAAAAAAAAGATGTTATTATCTATTCATAACATGCTTGTAGAGATTTAAAAAATTAATATTTTCACAATTTGATAAGATCAAACATTATGTTAAATAAAAATGAATGATAAGTGTAGGTTATACTTGATTAGCCTGTGTAGTATAAAAAATTAAATAACATAAGAAAATCTAAAAAATATAAGCATCTATCTTGCCTCTGCCTCTAACTTTGATTTACCTTCTTTGTACTTGAATTTCCCCATGCAAAATGGATCTACTTAGAATTGTGACTGAAAATGTTTTTTAAAATTTCAAATATTTCTTTTTAGTAAATCTTGTCTTACTATGGCATAGAGTATGCTCTCAAGAATATGCCAATGAAACATAAGTTCTAGGAGGTATCAAGAGGAAAAGGTTTCAAGAAAGGGTCATTTTGCAGTGATGAAGAGAACCATTTATACCCAGAGAGAGAACCATGGCAACAGTGTGGAACACAACATAGCATTCTCACTCTCTCTATTGTTATTTGCTTACATTTTGTTTTCTTTCTCAGTTTTTCTTTTTCTTCCTTCTTGATCTGATTTTTCTTGTGCAACAAAATAACTGTATAAATATGTGTGTGTGTATGTGTATGTGTATGTGTATATATATATATATATATATGTATGTATGTATGTATATATAGGATCTAACATGTATTTCAACATGTTTAACATGGGCCAGCTAGGGGAGGGGGGGAAGGAGGTTATGTAAGGGTCAGTGTTGGAAAAATTACCCATACATATGCTTTGTAAATAAAAAGCTTTAATAATAAAAACAAACAAATAAGTAACAACCAAACAAGTAAATAAATACATAAATATGGAGAGACTTAAGCCCAGGGGGAAAAAAAAAGAAAGGGTCATTTTAATAGATGGTCTCACAGAGTTATCTAGTATGTGATGAATTTAGTGGGACCATATTAACTCACAAAGGCATAGAATGGTTGAGAATTATATGGGATCACCTGCATTGATGAAATTATAATTATTTTGAATTTTAAATGTTAGTAAATATTTAAACTTAAAAGACTAGATAATCTATAAGCAATGCTATTTCATGATACCATTACTTAGCAAAAGCAAAAATAGAAGATGGATTTTACAATGTAACATAAAGGAGTAAAAAGTTCTTAAGAGGGAGTGGGATATCCTAATCTGTTATAGGTAGTCAACGAATGGAAGCACATGATACAGAAAGGAAGGGAAGAAAAGATTCATTAGCTACTTGCTAAAATAAATCTGAAACTCTTTCTGAAAAAAAAAAAAAAGGATCTGGATACTCTAGAGAACAGTTACTTTTCCTCCAATGAATTATAAAGCAGATCCAAGGGATATTATCAGGTGAGAAATCATACAGTAAGTTAGAAAAAAAAGAAAAGAATAGGGGTAACTAGGAAAAAAAAAGAAATTATAAGATATACATACATACATATATACACACATATGACCTTGGACCTTTTCTTGGTCAAGAAAAGATCAAAAAAATCATTAGATTACCTGGAAATCATGTCTCACCTTATCCCCCCACCATTCCAAATGCCTAAACACAAGAAATTATTACCAAACACTGCCAAGATCTAATGGAATCACTGGACAAAGGGAAAATAAGCTACCATCTGAAAGAAAATTTCAAATAAAGCTTTCAAGAATGTCATAGCCAAAACCCAGAGTTTCTAGGTCAAAGAAAAAAAATGTCACAATTAGCCAGGAAAAAAGATTAAAAACCAACTAAGAACTAGAGTAAGCATGGTGTTCTGGTAAACTCCTGAGAAGGAAAATGTACTCTGGCTTTGGCTTAGTATTACCTGTATTTCCTCAACTCATTTTTGCAGCTAGATGGCATTGGAATCAGGAAGATCTGAGTTCAAATCTGCCTCAAACATTTACTAACTATGTGCTTCTTGGGCAAATCATTTAACCTGTTTCAGTTTCCATCTGTAAAATGGAGATAATAACAGTACCTACTTTATGGGGTTATTTGAGGACCAAATGAGAAAATATTTGTAAAATGCATTGTGGCACATAGTACATAGTGGCTTTAAAAAAGCCACTGGTGTATAGTAGGATTTCAAAAAATGGTTATTTCCTTTTTTACTTCTCTCCCTCCTCCCCCCAACCACCTTTTTGATCAGAGGAGAATCTTACAAGATTAGAATGATGTTAAAGATATTGGACTTCCCATCTTTCCATTGGTTTCCAGACATTAATTAGCTGAAAGTACCATCTGTTTTGTGAGCCAAAGAACAAAATCATATCTAAGGGGAACTTCCAGAACCATCAACAAAGTTGGGAGAAAGATCTTCCAAGAGCTAGGAAATGAGAGTCATTCCTCTGCCAAATATGTTTTCCAAAATTGAGTCTATTTTCTTTAAACTCTGTATTTATGAGAGAGCCAAAGTTTTTTTTGTTTGTTTGTTTTCAGGAGCGGGAAAGTGGCACTTAGAAATGGGAATAGGACGTTTTGTAACAACTATTTCTACTATACTCCTTTTAAACTACTATAATCCTTTTAAAAAGCTACTTAAGACAGATCTAGATTTAAAAAGCCCTGCCTGTCCCCATTCAGGCTCTTTGTCATTGATCCAATTTAATGATTATTGACAACCTAACTAATAAATTGATAAGCTGTAGTGGGGGACAGGGTAAACTACTTAAGGCTGAATGATTAAATTGGTTTTCAACTGATAATGATAGAAGGCACCTCCCAGCTTCAATATTAGAAAGCTAATCTCTAGAAAAGCTATCCCTAGGACTCTGAGAGAAAGAGGTAAATCTCCTTGCTCTGGGAGTGGAAGGGGCTGACTTAAAGAGAATGGTAGTTGAAATAAACACCTCAAAGGTCATGCTATATTTGTATTTATTTTTCTGTGTATGTGGTGAAGGGAAATTTCAGTACAATGTAAGCTCTTTGAGGATACAGACTCTATTCTTGTTTTAATCTCTTCAGTCCCTAAAGAAATTTAGCATTAACTAGCTCATATCCATGTAGTATACTCTGAACTCATAAAGTGTGGCTGTGTTGAACTGAAAAGAATCCAGATTATTATGTGTTCAGCTCTGATAATCAGTTCTGACTAGTTTCTGTCCTTTCTAAAATGCCCCTGTAAGTCTGGTCTTAAGACAATTTCAAATGAAATGATTTTATAAAATAAATTATACTTACCCAGAAGTGAGCCAGAACATTGACTTCAAATGTTTTTTCAATCTGAGGGTCCTGAGTGGAAAATAAATCTGCTGTGTAGACTACACCAGCATTATTCACTAAGATGCTAACATCTCCTACTTCTGCTTTCACCTTTTAAAAATAAAGTAAATGAAAATTTTATTAAAGAGTTACTAAACATAGGATTAGATATAATGATTATCAAAACAATACCTCTAAAATAATATATTTTTCTTTCAGGTAAAAAAAATTCCTAGGTTTACACAATTATCTTTTATTTTACTTGGCTATGTTTATTTGTTACAAGATTCTTCTCACCTCCCTGCAATGTTTTAATTTGGGCAACATGTTTTGAGAAGAAAGGAAATCAGCTATAATAATGTCATTAAAAAAGAGGGTTATTAAGACATTTTTTTTTAAACACAAAGAAGAAAGGAAACAGATAAGCAGAGCAGTTCTGAAAGTCTAAAGATATTGTATAATTTTTTAAAAATCAAATTATGGAAAATGGCGACTAATGGTTTCATATACAATTTTCTTTTTTGTGCTCAATTTTTTCAAGTTTAAATTTGGAATAAAAATTATCTAAAAATTAGAAATTAAAAGATGTGTATGAAAAAGACAGCAAAGAAAGAGAATAGAGGATGAATACATAAATATGGCAGTTATGTAAGAATAATTTCAGGAGTCCTACAGCTCACAATAAGTTAAAAATGGTGAGGGAAACTGAGGACAATAAAAAGAGAGTTTGCTTTTTTGTTTTTTTCTTTATTACAGGAAAGAAGAGAAACAAAGAAGGGACTAGGACACTTGTGGCTGTTTTCTTGGGGTGGCCAGGATAAGATCAACAGAGATAGGGCTCAGTTATTTAGCTTTTAGTTTGCTTCTAATTTCTCTTTCAAGGAAAATGAACTGCATACAGAAGAGACGAGAGTAAAAATAGCTGTAAAGGAGTTAATAGTAACGACAACTAAGGAAAGCACTGAGTAATCCTCAATGGATTCAAGTTATCTGGACCAGATGAACTCTATCCCTTGGTACTGAAAAAACAAAAACAAAACTGAAGGACAAGTTGCTGAGCCAATGTCAGTGACATTCAAAAGTTATAGAACACAGGAGAGGCCCTGTAGGAAGAGAGGACAAATGTCCTCCGCTTGTCAAAATGGAGAAGAGAGCATATTCTGCAAACTATAGGCCTGATGAATTGAATTTATTTGATGGGGAAATTCTAGAATAGATTATTAAAGAAATAAGTAGGGAACATCCAACAAAAGAAGGGATAATCTAAGAGACTTAGTTAGCCCAGCTTCACCAAAAGCTTGCTGTGCCAGATGTCTCTTTTCCCTTTTTAAAAAAAAAAAAAAAAAAAAAAAAAAAGGATTAAAAAACTAGTAGACCAAAGTAATACTGTAGATGCATTTTACTTAGATTTTTTAGTAAAGCATTTGAAATACCTTAATATCTCATATTATTCTTGTGAAAAAGCTGGAAAGGGATGTGGACCAGATACAGAGCAATCATTAAGCATTTGATATAAACTTGGAAGGAGGCCTTCAGTTGAGTGAGCCAAAAATTTGTGCTTGGTTCCAATGCTGTTGACTATTTAAAAAAAATTAATTGTATAGAATATTTACTAAATGTGCAGGTGACACCAAGGGAGCTACTATATTTTACTAGGATTTACAAGGGCCTTGACAGGTTCAAGTAGCACTGGTGTGAATGTGAACACATGAAATTTAACACATGAAATTTAATAGGTATAATTACAGTCTCAAATTTAGGTTAAAAAACTCAACTTCTCAAGAATGGACATGGCTAGAGAACAAAAGATCTTATGTTTTTAGTAAGCTCAGTTAAATGAGCAAACATTTATTAAGTACCTACCATATCTCAGACCACTCCTGTGCTGAGCTGGAAAGGTTAAATTTTGTGTGTTTGTCAAATTCACACACACACACACACACACACACACACACAAAAAAAAAATCTTAAAAGTCATATTTTAAAAATATGTCTATAGGCTTTTGTAGCTAACTGCCTGAGAGTAGTGACCAATGAACTCCAGATAGTTCCGAGGGCTACAAGCTTAACACCAAGAAAGAGAAGTGATCAGCAGAAGTGAAACACAAATTTGTTATCTCTAAGAGAGAGAAGCTCAGCAAAAAGCAAATTTTACTATATCCAGAAAATGTCAGTGACTCTGTATTGTAAAATACTTTGGCCATGTATGCTCCCTGACCTCACAGGCTCAATGCATGTCCCTGCTAGTGTAGTAAACTGTGTGCATGGAGGATAGCTTCTTCTCTATCACTTATTTCACTTTTGATTTATAATTTGCTTTGAACTATAGATCTTTAAGTGAAGAGACACATTGTCAGGGCTCATAAGACACGATTTTGAGTGGTTGTTGATCCAGAAAATTCATCAAGAAATCAGGTTCAATCTAGGTATCTTGGCATCTGTCCTGCAAACATCCCAGACTTCTTTTCTTTCATGTGCTGTCTTCTCTCATTAGAATATAATCTCTTCGAAGGCAGCTTCTTTCTATTTATATTTTTATCCCCAGAACTTAGTATGGTGCTTGACACATAATAAGCACTTAACAAATGCTTATTGCTGCTGTCCACTTTCAATCTGAAATATCTACTCTCAGATCTGAACTCCAGAACCAGGCTCCCTCAGCTCTCCTGGGGAACAGTGAAACATTTACCTTAAAAAACTCTTACATGTGGCTGAAAGATACTGACTGGTGAGTAACTGTGAAAACTCCCATAACAACAAATACTTGACAATGGGAAAGGAAGAGATCTTGTGACAAAGAAAGAAAATCAAATAGCTCTGAAATCTGAGGGGGAAGAAAAGGTAGCTTTATTTCAGTTATATTGTCCTTGAAGACACCATCTAGAACAAACAATGTATTGGAGAAGAAATGGTTGTAAAGGAAGAAGGAAGTCAACAGAATGATCTCTCTCAATGATCTTAAAAGCATTCATACATGTATTCACAAGTAACTGTTGCCAATTAGAATGGTTTGGTGGTCTTGGGTAAATATTCATTGTAAACAGTTGTTCAGTCACCATATACTAATACCAATATTTATATACCAATACCATATTTAGCCCTGGGTCTCTGGCCATCTATATTTATATCTACATTTGCATCTTTAACACAATGATAAATATTCATAGTGATGACTAGAGTCATATACATTATATACATTTGCATTATGAAACATTTTAGGAATATATTCATTAGAAACATTTTGAAAAATTTTGAGTATAGGGAGAACTAGCTAGAAAATTATCTTACCTAGAAAAGCTTATGCTTTGATGATTCATATAAGATATGTGTACATATAAGAATGATTACATACATACATCTATAAAGATGTAACAACTGTTAAAGTTAATAATTAAGGGTATATAAATACTTCTGTTACATAAAAAAAAAAAAAAAAACAAAAAAAAAACTATGAGAATGGCAGTGAGATGTAGTAGAAAGAAACTTGATTTAACTAGAACACGAAGACTCTACCTTTACACCCTAGGATAGAAATCTCTCTAGACAAGGTAGGCTAGAATTCAGGTCAGCTTTCTATATGTTACAAAAAAGCCAGTCAATCTAAGTTAGATGGTACATTCATCTATATTACACATGAATTATTACCTTCTTTGCATAATTGTAAATGTCTTCTTTGTTACTGCAGTCTACCACATAGGCATGAGCTCTTGCACCCAATTTTCTGCATTCTGCAGCTGTCTCCTCAATTCCATGCTGTAATCAAAGACAAAAGAGGTGAGGCTAGAATTCAAATTATTACCACATTGTATTTTGATCATTAAAAATTAAGTTAGCAATTTTATTTAAATAGATTTAGCAATCTTAAAAACTTTTTAAAAATAAAAATAACATTAAAAAATTAACTCTATTCTAAATGTAGAATGTGAAGGCTCAATGCTCTTCTCTAAACCTATCGTTTAGAAAGATAAGTATTGGCTCTGTTTGAGACTATAATTACTCAACAAAGTAATACAATATATTGTTTGTGGCTACAAACCTATTTGATCTTTAAGGGACTTTACAATCTGACTCTAGCTTAACTTTCCAGGCTAGCTGCATTTTACTCTCCTATGTAGCTTATGTCCCAGTCAAACTCACCTGTTTACTGGTTCCCAAAGATGACATTCCATCTCCCTCCTAGTACTTTTCCACAGTCTGCTCCTAGACTTATTTCTCTCCCTTCCTCACCCTTAAAATTCCCAACCTTGCTCAGCTCAGTTACCACCAGCTAGGGTGGTAAGATATTTTCTGATCAGACCCAGTGGTTATTGCTCTTCTTCTTCCTGAAATTACTCTATCCCTACTCAATATTTTTAGTATTTACTTATCTATGTACTTGTCTACCAAGCCTCCTCCATAGACTTGGATCTTCAGGTGAGTAGAGACTGTTTTTTTTTAATCTTTGAATCTTCAACCTAGTACAAGTACCTTAAAAATAGTAGACATTGAATTGATGCTTACTGAATTAAACTAAATTGTGTAGGGTCACAAATTTTTTCTCTTGTAAGGAAAAGAGAATGAATCGCATAGAAAGAAGGGCCGGAGCAAGAGTGAAGATAAAGGGTAATAAAATTCTGCATGTTTTAAAAATCTTTTTAAAAATACTTTCTTTATAACTGAAATTTCATTAGAAATTCTTTCAAAATGAATTTTATAAAAACTTTTTGGAAGTTTCCTATAGAGAATCCTATAGTTGAAAAGAATCCTATAGAAAAGGGCACTGCAATGTACACATGGCAAAACACTATTCGTCTCACACAATTTTTGTGTTCTGTCAATATGGGGAACTATTGGAGATGATCAAACTTGATGATATTACTGAAAAGTTGTCTTTGAATGGAACTGAATCAATGACTGTGCCCCCAAATGGAGGATGAACATGTTAATGTTGAAATATCTTGGTAGTAGGCTCTTTAAATAATTAGTGTCTTTTTATATAATTGTTATCCTATTATTAGATTTTTTAAAAATTGCTTTGCAGGGTCAGTATAGTGCTGAGTTTGGAATCAGAAGACTTGGATTTGAATGGACACTTATGAGTTGTGGGATTCCAGACAAATCATTTAATTTTTCTGGGCCTCATTTTCCTCATCTGTAAATTGAGGAGGTAAGGCTAGTTGACCTCTATGGCCCCTTTAAGTTCTCCATCTCTAATCTTTTGTTTCTAAATTATGATGTCACTAATTTAATGGCTATGGTAAACTCTCTCTACTATTCAATAAATCAGTCAGCATCACTTCCTAACACCTACTTTGTGCCAGACATTTCAATAAGGACTAAGCACACAAGCAATTTTCATCTGCAGAGAGCTTTTTTCTCCCCAGTTCTTTTTGAGCCTTACAATTCTATCCCCTTCCCTCAGGTAACTCAACTCTTCTATGTGTCAAAGCGAAATAAAATATTGTGAGACAGGTTTCCAAATATAAGTTTTTTTGGTAGAAAACAATGCTATTCACACTGTTAGATTCAGAATAAAATCATGATTTAAAAAAAAAAAAACTTTTAAAATGAGCCCTGTATTATCTGAAATCATTAGTAGAAAGCATTTAAATAAAATCTTTTAAAAAATGTTTTACAAGAGTTCCTCCAAAATTTTGTTTAAAGTTTTCCTCTATTACAAAAAGTTTGAGAATTACCATTTTAGACTATAGTCTAGATCTTTTAGAGAGTAAAATATGATTAATTATGTTATAAAATACGGGGGGATAAGGAGATTAAATTTACTCCAGTTACAGTATCAGCCTTAGAAAAATTACAGTAATTTTAGAGAATAAAACACTTCATCGGACTATTATTACCTTTTAACAATTCACACAAAATATTCATAATATAGCTTTACATTTAAGCAATTTAAAAAAACCTTTTTTTTTTTTAAGTAATAATCTGTTTAAGATTGAGGTCAGCTTATATTTAGGTCAACAGTAGTTTTTAAAAGGGTGTTTCCAAAACTGACAAGTGCAAAATTACTGTTAATTTAGTCAATATTTATAACTGCCCGAAAAGACATTATTTAAAAAAACAGTGAAAATGTACTAAATTGCAATGAGTGAGTCAGAACTGATAGAATTATTGTGATGTTGAGAATAGAATAATGAATCTAAAATCAGAGGATCTGGGCTTAAATCTCAATGTGGTTTACTATGCTGCCTTAGCTGTCATTTAATATTTTTGAAGTTACCCTTTTTATAAAATGTGAGATGGATTAAATGATAAACAATGTTTCAGGTAGCTCATTATATTAGATCATTAAACTCTCCCTAAACTTGTTTTCATTACTCCATGGCTATGAGTAAAACATACCCAATTACAAATCTCTAAGACTAAGCATTTTGGTTGGGTAGGTAGTGATCCTCCTAGCTGAGTGAAATAAAAGTTACCTCAAATCTTGTTTTGTATCACTCTGTCCCACTTTAAAGTTGGAATTATCATATTCTGACCCCAACACAGGAACTCCATAGGCTGAACTCAGAAGGGTAGAGTAATGTCCCAGGCCTTAATGTAATCATCCACAACCCTTGGTAAGCAACCCTTGGTGCACCTGAAAAGTTGGTTTGGGTAGGGTCAATTAGTACTCCTCACCCTAAACCTGGTTCTCTACTAGGGCATGGAGAACAACATACTCAACAAAAAGTATGACCCATAAGTCGTTATTTATTGCTTCTAGAAGATAAGGCATTTAACAAAGTAGGCAAGGAGAAATCTGAAAAAAGGTCAGCTTTAGGCTTTCTTTGTGTGCTTGGGGGCATAATCATGACACACTTTTATTTTCATCAGTAAGCACAAATAGGTTTTTATTTAAAAAGTATTCCATTGTATTTTACAGGATTTCAGTGATTTCGTCTAGATTTCTAAAGGATCTCAGAAACCAGTAAACCTCCCCGTTATTCGCCACTCCCCAGCCTCCCTCCTGCCATTTCCCATTTCCATTTTCAGAAGTAGAAATGAAAATGCAGGGGCGTTATGGGACTTGCTCAAGCTCACAAGCATCAAAGGAGGGACGTTGAATCCTGGTTCTCTAATTCCAAAGCCAGTGCCAGAAAAGCTCAAAGCACACGAAATCTTAGTTAATCTTACTGAGAGGTTCATGGCACCTGTGAATCAAGTAAGAACTGTATCAAAGATACTAATGATCGTAGGACCAAATTCTTTTTCTTCAGGCTGGAACAAGACGCTTAAGAGACTGGCTTCTCTCACTCCTTGCATCTGGGCAAGGGACGAATGTGAAATCCTTAAAATAAGAGGATCTTTGAGATCAGATACAGGGAAATGAGGAATAAGGGGAGGAGGAAGTCAGATGAATAAAATCGTGTTTTATTACTGGTGGACCGAGCCCAGGATTAAGAACTAGGAATTATGGCTTCTCTGTTTATCACATGACCCTAAAAAAACACATTTAACTGCTCTATATTTATTTTTCTTCCAACTATGCAATAAAAATAATTCTACATACATGTCTCACTGGGATGTTATAAGGTTATAAGGTTCATTCCTGCAAAAGGTTTAAAAACAGAATAGTGCTATTACCTTATTGATATCCCACAGAACCAGTTTGCTTTTAAGTTTGGCAAATTCATAAGCAGTGAGTCTTCCAATTCCATGACCAGCTCCAGTAATAAGTACAATTTCTCCACTGACTGATTTTCTCTTCTTAGGAATAAAAAGCTTCACAAAAGATTCTAGGGTGGAATAAATCAGAATAGGAAGAAGCAGAAGCAGCTCCAAAACGACGTACATTCTAGCAGCAAAAAGCTGTCCAGTAGATCAGCGCCTCGAGCTAGGAAGCTCCTCAATGAGAGAAACAAACACGGCCGAGAAAGGCTTCTTCCGCCCCTTCCGCAGGGCAGCGTTTTGTGAGGTCTTCTGCAATTGGCTCCGATGACAATGCAGACCGATTGCTCACTAGCCGGCTTCTCGCTCCAGGGAGGGACAAAGTCCTGATGGGAGCAAAGCTCCATCGCTCTTGTTTGCTCTGTTTAAAGGGTTTGTGCTACTGAAGTTAACTTTCCTTCACCTTTTTTCCAATTTTCTGAAATCGTCCTGATTGTGAGTTGTTTACTCTCACCAATATTGATGTACTGCTTCCCGTTTCTTCCAAGAAACGCGAAACGAAAACATTTTGGGTCAGAAAAACCCTTCTTTGAAGGTTGATGATTGACATCTCCATTTTATTCAGGAAGCATTTATGATTTCACGGCCTGAGTTAGTGAGGTCTATGGAGATTAAAATTCTGCTTTGTGAGGGAAAAAAATGAGATTAAAATATCTTAAAGTTTTCTGTAAATAAGTTTCTTTGCGACAAAAATGTTGTCCTCTCAAGGGCAAGTAACCAGTGAGAAGTGTGGTCAAATGGAAAAATGCAATTGCTCAGATATTAAAGAACCAAAGTGTTACTTGTCTCAATGACACCCCTGATTAAGGAATTTAACTCAACAGATTCCTTGATAAAATGAAGCTCTCGTCCTTCCCTATACCCGTGACCCTACAAAGTCCTTGCTCCTATCGAATTTAGGTGGTGATGGAACTGCAAAATAAAACTTCAAAAATCATCATTTCTACCTAACAATTAAATCCAAGAGAAAAAGATAGAAAGGAAGACACCATTCAAAATAATTATAAAATGCATAAAGACATCTCTTAAGAGGATTTTTGAGATCAGATACAGGGAACTGAAGGTAAGGAAGGAGAAAGTCAGATAAATAAAAATCAGGTCCTCTTATTGGTAGGCAGACATATTTGAGGATCAATCTCCTGAAGCACTCCAAATATTGATATAAATTTAATTACAAAATATTCCTTAAAAATATTTTAGTTGGAGACATCTTCGATGTTCAAGGATGAACATAGTAAATGACATAGCAAATTAACAATCAAGTCAATCAATAAACACTTATTAAGCATCTAGTAGGTGCCAGGCATCCACAATAAGCTAAGAGAAAACTACCAAAATTTCTTAATCGTTTTAATGCTATACCAATCTTAATAATAATACCTAGCATTTATTTAACACCTACTGACATGATCTATTGATGGGGATCATCACTATGATGTGGGGATTGTCACCAAAGGATGGCAGGGACCAAAAGTTGAGGTCTGGTTATGTGAAGAATTCACAATAGCTATTCTCTTTGGCAAAAGCTAGATTTATTTAGGGAAATAGGTTACAGACAAAATGAAGGGATACCATAGACACTGGGAATAGTAAATATGAAATAGAGTGGGAGAGCATATGAAAGACAAGTTCCTCAATGGAACTCACAATTATCCAGTAAAAAGGGAAGTACCCCAGGAGGTTGGGGCATGTCCTTAGCTGGCAGGCTAAATCTTGAAAGGAATTTAGCACCCTAAAAGAGTTAGCTGTAAGCAAGAAAAGTGAGGTTGGGAAACATAGTGGAGTTAAGAAAGATACTATGTAGCATGAGGGAAAGAGAAGGAGAGGGGGAAAAGGAAAAAAAAAGGGAAGGGAAAGGGGAAAGAGGTCTTTAGAGTACTTTGCAGGCTGACCCAAAGAAAAGTAGCAGCCCTGGGATGGCCCACAAATAGAGAAATTATAACCTTATAGAGAAGGTTTTATAGAGAAATTTTAACCTTAGTGACATGACTGGGATTTCTACAGAGCGTAGATCCGAGGCGTTTGATATAACTTGGATTTCAGGCTCAACCACCTCCCCAAAGAATGGGACTATGATTTCTATCACAGCCTTCTACCTGCTTGCCCCAGGGATCAATTCCTCTACTACTACAGCTTACAATGAAGAACTCATCACCTACTATGTAGCAGATACAGTGTACAAATATCATCTTGTTTAATCCTCCGAACAACTCTTTGAGATGATACTATTATTATCCCTAGAAACTGAGGCAAACAGATTTATTTGCCTCAGGTCACACAGCTAGGAAGTGTCAGAGGCTTGATCTGAACTTAGATCTTCTTGATTCTGGACCCTGAACTTTATTCATTAGGTCACTCAGCTACCTTCAGCCTATTAAAGTGATACTTTACATAACTCAGTAGAATAATAAAATTCATCTGGAAAAACAAAATATCTAGAATAATACAGAATGAAGGAAAACTAGCATTTTCAGATCTTAAATTATATAATAAAACAGGTGTCATCAAAACCATCAGGTGTTGATTAAAACAGAGATAAATAGATCAAGGGAGAATCAGAAACAATGGATCACAATCACCTGGTGTCTGATAAACCAGAAAACATAAATTAGGAAAAAACTCCTCATTTAACTCTTGGTGATATTGCTCTGTGAACCTAGGCAAGTCACAAGCCCAACTGCCTCCCTCCACAAGAAAAGAAAGAAAGAAAAGAAATTAGGCTTAGCTCAACACCTTGCTTCATATCCTACAAAATATTTAAAATGTATATTCAACCTTAGTTTTAAAGATTATACTACAATTTTTTTCAAAAATAGCAGATCAAATTACATTTAATAGCTATGGTTAGATGATTTACTATAACCAAGGTGATGGGGTGCATCTTCTAGGTAAGATGTAACAATAACCCTAATGCCAACTGACCTTAGTAGTGATGTAATAAGAAATGATGTATTTCTTCCCTTAGGTTATCCTACCCCACTTTACTCTGTAAGACCTGGAAGCTGTGGTCATAAATATTGCTGGTTGTCAGACCATAATCTGTTGATCATTGATAACTGTTTCTGAGACAATAATGATGTGCATACCAGATCACACTTTCATTCCCCAGCTTTACTTCAAAGCCATAAAATTAGCATATCAGTGACGTGAAGCACCTGGTCTCTCTCACTTTTTCTTACAAATTTATTTTCTTGCTTCTGGTTCTTTATTAACCTATTTTGAAACTTGACTGCCTTAATTGGTGTTACAATTGTAATAAAATTTTTCCCTTGACTTGGAGATGTGTAGGAGCCTATAAGTTATTTTGAAATACTTTGCAACACTGATCTGAAACCCCAACATTTTTGGTATTTCCCTTTTGAGCCCCATCAAAGGGACTGAAGTAAATACAAAAGATAAAATAGAATATGAATGGCTCCAAAGAAGAATTACAAGAATTCTTTTCTACCTGCTTGGCAAGAGGGAGAAAGGAGATTTTGGATATTGAACATTTTTTCCAAATGCTTTCAATTTAGTATATCAATTTTGTTGAATTTTCTTCTTCTTTTGTCTTTCTTTAAATATATTGTTTGTTATCTGGGATGACTCTGATATATTTAGGGTAGCAATTCCTAGTTCCAAATGTTATGTGTGGTGTTCAGGCACTAAATGATGAGATTAATATAGGCATCAAATGTTGGCATTTAGCCATATGAAGAATTCATAATGGCCATTCAAGGCAGAAGGCACGTTTATTTAGAACAGTTTATAGACAAAATGAAGGTATACAATAGACACCAGAAATAGTAAATCTGAAGTAGAGTTGGGAGAGCATATGGTTAGGGAGGAAAGAGGTTGTAACAATTAACAATGGAAAGGACAAATTCCCTAGTGGAACTCACAACTAACCAGAAGAAAGGAAATACTCCAGGCAGTGGGAGTCTTAGTACTGAAAAGAACTTAGCAAAGCTCTTCATCATAACCAGATCTTTTATAGAGGAAAAATAGCCTTGGGGGATTTCCCAGGTGTAAAGATGGGAATTCAAGAAGGAGGGTCAAAGAGCCAGAAGGCATGCATCTAGCAGACCAGATCCCAAAGATATGTCAATCAAGATGATCTGGGAAAGCTAACTTCATTTTTGTATGCAATTATGTTTGATAGAGTTTACATTATGACTGTCCTAACTTATAAAAATAGTTTGGAAAAAAAAGTTAGGGAAAATTTGGGAAAAAAATAAAGTTTGGAAAACAAAAGTCGGGAAATTTTGGGAAAACACAGTCGGGAGATTTGAGGGAACAATTTTGGAATGGATTAAGGAATTTTGGTCTCAGGTAGAGAACATGCTGCCTTGTGCTTCCATCATATTTATTACTGGTTGAAAAATAGAAAAGTTGGTCAGTGGGACAAATTAGGAACATAAGATTAGGGAGGAGAAAAAAAAATGACATTTCCTCTCATGAATACTTTTACCCTAATTGATTTCTGTCTGATTCATTGTGTTGCTTAAATGGTGTAAGTTCTATTAAAAACCAAGCTAAAAATGGAAAATTACTTGGCATGGAGTGGCTCCCTCGCCAGTCTGGGAAAGCTAAATTCCTCTCAAGATTGTTTTTAAAGATGCTAACAAGATTGGAGACAGGATGGAAACTCTAACTTCACATTATTCAATATATACAGGGATAATCTGGGAATTTGTTATATCTGATAATAGTCATTTGGGCTTCTTCCTGACAGGGAAAGAGAGCAAATCATATCAATGAAGAAAGCAAAACTGAATAAATAAAATACATAATATAAGTGAGAAGAAAAACAACAACTATATTAAAACTAGATGCTACTGAGTTTAATGTATTAATATACCAAACTGTGTATGCTTAAGCTTTTGTTGATAAAAGCAAGATTCAGTGATGATCATCCCCTCCCCACTTTCTCTTCCATTTTATAAATTCATCTTTGTATACTGAATTATGAAAAACATGAATGACCATCCTTTTTTGGCAAAAGGTAGATTTCTTTAGGAGAAGAGATTACAGACAAAATGAAGCAAAGCAGTACAATAGATACCAGGAGTGGCAAATATGAAATAGAACTGAGAGAGAACATAGACTAATCATTTAGCTAAAGAGAAAAACTCCATTAGAAAGAAGGCACTATGAGAAGAGAGACCCTTTTTTAAAAATTTTCTCTTCTTTCATATATTCTCCTTTTAAGGTCATCAACACAGAAAACAAAAACAAAAAACAAAACTGATTTAATCCCTCTAATTTAATTCTTGTGACCTTTAATAGTGAGGTAGATCAGTGTAAAAGATTTGAGTGATGACTTTGGAGACAGGAAAGTCCTGAGTTGGATGAAGAAATTTGTTAATGTTTCTGTTTGAATTTATAGGTAATTATGCAATCTGGTACTTTTAAAGATAATAATGATGATGATGATGATGATAATACTTATGACAATATCTAGCACTGATACAGCATTGTAAGGTCTGCAAAGCTCATTACAAATATCTCATTTTATCTGTGAGATAAATGCTATTACCCCTATTTTACAAATGAGGAAACTGTTGCAGACAAATATTAAGTGAATTGACCAGGATTGTACTGCTAGTAAAGTCAAATTTGAACTGAGTTCTTCCTAATTCCAGATCCAGTGTATTATCCACTGTGCAACTTAGCTGCCCTAGATCAGTGCTAGAGTCAAAGTGGAAGAGATGGGATATTCTATGATCTTTTGTGTGTCTATCTTTTTTATTATTATTATTATTAGAGCTTTTTATTTACAAGATATATGCATGGGTAATTTTTCAGCATTGACAATTGGAAAACCTTTTGTTCCAATTTTTTCCCCTCTTCCCTCCACCCCCTCCCCCAAATGGCAGGTTGACCAATACATGTTAAATATGTTAAAGTATATGTTAAATACAATATATGTATACATGTCCATACAGTTATTTTGCTGTACAAAAAGAATCAGACTTTGAAATAGTGTACAATTAACATGTGAAGTAAATAAAAAAATGCAGGAAGACAAAAATAGAGGGATTGGGAATTCTATGTAGTGGATGTACTCATCTCCCAGAGTTCTTTCGCTGGGTGTAGCTGGTTCAATTCATTACTGCTCTATTGAAACTGATTTGGTTCATCTCATTGCTGGAGATGGCCACGTCCATCAGAATTGATCATCATATAGTATTGTTGTTGAGGTATATAATGATCTCCTGATCCTGCTCATTTCACTCAGCATCAGTTCGTGTAAGTCTCTCCAGGTCTTTCTGAAATCATCCTGCTGGTCATTTTTTACAGAACAATAATATTCCATAACGTTCATATACCACAATTTATTCAGCCATTCTCCAATTGATGGGCATCCATTCATTTTCCAGTTTCTAGCCACTACAAACAGGGTTGCCACAAACATTTTGGCACATACAGGTCCCTTTCCCTTGTTTAGTATCTCTTTGGGGTATAAGCCCAATAGTAACACTGCTGGATCCAAGGGTATTTACAGTTTGATTTTGAACATAGTTCCCAATCGCTTTCCAGAATGGTTGGATTTAATCTTGTGTATCTATCTTAACCATAATCCTTCCCTCAGTTGATCATCAAAAATTTGTACGGGGGGCAAGAGTGGCTTAAGTACATCTAGGTTGACTGTGAACTTCAAACAGATAGCAAGTGACTCTGAGACACAAATTTTTGCTGTACCTAGAAGGATTAGTTTCTCCTCAGTATCTGAGTAGACAAAGCCATGTTTATTTTAGTCTCTCTGTTGGATTGCCCAGTCTGCCAGCTTCTTCTTACCTTCTCTGCAGCTTTGTATTAGATTACCATGAAGACTCTTTGTATATTGCTTTTTAACTGCCTCCTAGCCAACTATCTGTACCTAGTTCTTTGATGGAATACTCACTGACAGAATCTTCACATTCCATAATTACTCAAATTTTGGATGGATGTTCACTGACTATATATGGGAAGATATATTGATAAAAGGAGTCTACACAGGTTTCTTGGTGCTCTCAGAAATGACATTATCATCGTTTGTCTATTTTAGCTGCATTGTAAAGCTATCTCCCTTCCATGGAATCTCTGACCTCCCTGCTATCTGCTAGGAAAAATAAATGATAGTAAACCTCTAATCTTTGCTCTATCATATGGTAAAATAATGGTAATGAGAGAAAAGTAGTAATGCAATCCTGTGACAAAACCTCCCTTGTTCCCTTGTCAGGCACATAGTTATTTCAACATTTGGTACTTATAAGGAATATAATCCAAGGATTAGACTTTGTGAAAGCATTACTTTAAATGCTATATATATATATATTTTTTGATGAGTGACAAAATTTTCTCTCAGGTTCTTAATTAGATTTATAACTCATTTAACTCTCACTAAATGATCATATTTTATTTATTGAGCTCTTCAGAATCCAATTATGTAATCAATGCTCCTTTGTATTTCAGGTTGTCTAGGAGCCTTGTTTATTTTTATAATACTCCTTGTTTTGGAGAGACTAGGCATAAAGTAATGTCTTGCTAATTCTTGTTATAAATGATCTTTAAGGTCTCTTTCTAATGTAATATAGAATATTTGATTCTATCTATGACTCATAAAGGTTTTTAAAAATAAAAATTGGAATAAAATAAAGACTAAAAAAATAATCAGGCTAAAAGTTAGAGATAACATTTAATTTCCGCTCTGTACATAATTCTCTATCATACTTTAGGTTTCTAAGAAGCTTTATATACTCATCAAAAAGGCATATTTGAAGAATGAAAATGACTTGCAAGGTTATATAGTAATAATGTTGGCTTATTTTCATGAGCACATCTAATATTTCTTTTATTTCCTTTCTGAATTTGACAAATGTACAATTCTTTAAAGTCAATTCTTTAAAGTCTATTTTTTACTAGTAACTAGTCCCACAGTTAATTTTATTTTTTATTTTGAATACAAGTAAAGTTCTTTTTTATAAGAAAAAAAATGAACAAAATACTCATTGCCCAACTTATGGTAGGCGGTGATGATTTGTTTAAAAAGAACACTATACAACTGAAAGTACTTCAACAAACATTTATTTTCTTAGCAATTTAAGATAAAAATATTTGATTTATCTTTTTCTTCCTGTAAGACTTTTACAGAAGAGGTTTTCTCCTGTTATGAAAGATCTAGGTACACTTTGGGAACTCTTCAATTACTTAGATATCGTCTCTACAAGATCTCAATACATAAAACAGTTTTATTTAAGTAGGTAAATATATAGGAAGGACCTAAACATGATTTCATGGAGAATCAAGAAATTCCATTCCTGGGACCACTATTTCCTTTAGGGTTATATATAGTCTGCCTGATTTATCTCGCTTGTTTATTATTTGACTTTTTTTTTTTTTTTTTCTGAGGCAATTGGGGTTAACTGACTTGCCCAGAGTCGCACAGCTAGGAAGTGTTAAGTGTCTGAGATCAGATTTGAACTTAGGCTCTTCTGACTTCAGGGCTGGTGCTCTATCCACTGTACCACCTGATTGCCCCTTTGTCCTTTATTCTTGAAGAGGATCAATGACATCAGGAGGGTGATGCCTTGACTGCAAGTGAATTAGATTTAAGTGAGACAGAGAATTATTACTGCATATCATTTATATTTTACTGATTATGGTATAAGTTGCTCTTCTGTATCATTTTTTGTTCTTAAATTTACATAAATCTTTGCATATTTATCTGACTTCCCCATTTTAGTAATTTCTTACAGTAAAATAATATTCTATTACACAAGTTGTTTAGTAATTTCTCAATTTATAGAAATCCATTTTGTTGTTATTGCTTCGTTTCTGAATATTTTAATATATATTTTTGTCTGTCTTTGACCACCTTAGTAAATTTTAGCAAAGAGAACTGCTGAATCAATTTGATGGTTTTTCTCACATAATTCTATTTTTCCCCCATTGTTCCTCCAGCAGCATCATTGTCAATTTGATATGCTTGAAGTGAAATTTCAAAGCAAGTTAAGTTTCAACTTTTTCTATTATTAATGCTTTAAAAATTTTGATTACTAGTGATTAAACTATTTTTATTATCTTGAATTTGACAAAAATAAACAAACAAATGAAATATTCATTCAAGATCACAGATGTAGAGCTGGAAGGGACCATCAAATCCAGTTCCTCCATTTACAGATGAAAAAACTGATAGGTTAGGTAACTGGCTTTACACAAAGAACAGAAAGAGAATTGCATATATTATAATGGATCTCTACTATGTACAGTTTTTATAAAAGTATTTAGCAGTTTCCAACACCATGCTATATTTGTCATCTTCTGAGCTTTTTTGTGTGACTTTTAAGACCTTTCACTAATTTATTTTTCTTTTCTATACTTTTTGTCATTTTGTTTGCTACCTTGTCTTTTCCCCACCTCCCACTCCCATTCTGCCTATATCACTTCATACAAGTTGTCCCAAGTTTCTCTGAATCAATCCTTTCAGTATTTTTTTTTAAGTGGAGAAATAATAACATACCATTACATCCCAATATGTAACAATATATTATATATAATATAAAATATTTTATATTACAAATATTTTATACAGATCCTTTTCCCCTTTCTTTGATCACTTTCTTTGATCAGAATAGTAAGACCATTTCTGAGTCAAAAGATATACATAGTTGATTGACTTATAGGTTTAATTCCCAATTGCTTTTCAGAATGAGTGAATCAATTCATAACTTCATTAATGTTTATCCTCTTACAGCTCCCATAAACCAATTATTTACCTGTTGTGTCATGTTAACTATCTGTTGGGTGAGAGGTAGAGCCCTTGTTTTCATTTGCATTTCTCTACTTACTAGTGCTCTGGAGCATTTTTCATATGGCTAGTGATAGCTTCTATTTTTTCCTTTTTCAGAGTCTCTTGACCATTTTCTATCTGTGAATGGGTTTTATTCTTATATATTTGTATCAATTTCTTACATGTCTTGGATAGAGGATCTCAATTAGAAAAACTTTATACAAAACTTCTCCCTACCCATATAACTTTCCCCTTACCCCACATGTTCCTTTCTTATTCTGTAATACAAGGGAGACCAGATAAAAAGTATTATCCTACACAGAGATAATTTTCATAAACCTTATTGATTCTCAAAAGGGGAGGAGGAGAATAGTTGCTGTCAGGGACAGTCTCACTGTTTAGTCACCATGCCTGCAGTAGGCAATACACAGGGGGCTGGATGAATATTCCAGTCAAAATTTAGAGACCTTTACCAAGTGGTACAAAGAGACAATATAATTGATAGTAATGGAAGACTGCTCTACTATTTATAGAATAGGTCGGTAAAGTTGAAGGGATATTATATTCTGAATTACCTAATGAGGAAGGAGGAAAGAGGACCAGCAAACTAGGAATAAAGTTAACCTTCACAATACCATTCCCCAGCAAGAGGCCGAAAAGGGGCTTTGAGGCCCTCCCAGTCAATTTTTTTTTTTTAATGAATCACTTAGTTCTCATTCCCTTTATTTGGTGTAATTTGTTTTATGTCTTTGTTGAAGGCTTGAAATTCTTCTTTTAAAAACTATTTGTTCATATACTTTGACCTCTATCTAATAGGGAATAACCTAGTTTTACCTATTTGTGTCAAGTTTCTAGTATATGTTGGTTTTTAATCTGATATGTAAGTTCATCAGATCAGACTTTTCATCTGATACAAAGATTTCATCTGGTACAAAGATTTTACCCCATTTTATAGTTTTCCATTCATATTCTAATCACATTTTTTTCTGTAAAAGGTTTCAAAAATTTTATGTAATAGTCTATTTTTTAGTCTACTATATTTACAAGTTTCTGCTTTTGAGGCTTTTAAAATGGCTGAATCTAAATAACAGGGATTTCCAGTCAGTGAGAGATGAGATAAGAGTAACTGGACCTGAATTGGGAGTAGACTTTCAGGGATAACAAAAAGATGATTGTTAAGTATATTGTCACAACACAATTTACCAGTTAAACTTGATAACAATCCCTTTATTTTCTAGCTAGCAAACTGCCATCTTTTGCTTTTATCATTAACTCATTGGCTGGGAAGGCCAAACAAAAATCCCCAAACACCAGTTTTTGGCCGGCTTTCATTATCTCTTCCTGCCCTCTTAGCTATCTTTGACCTCTACCTCTCCATGCACAGAACTTAGGTGTCAGAGTAAAGGAATGTTAGAGACTATCTAGTTCAATCCAGATGAGAATGAGTATTTTCTTTATAATATACTTAAGAAATAGTTATTACTCCCTATAGAATATTCTTCCCAGAAAAAAAAAGGTCAGTCCCTATCCTCCTTTGATTTCCATTGTGTCTTATGGAATTTTTATTCAAATTCTTTTTTTAAAATCCCCCCTTCATTTAATCTATTGTCTGTGTACTCATTACATTTTCTTCAGCTCACAAAACTCTGATTTTCTCTCCATGATATGTAACCATTCTTTTTAGGGTTGGCTGCTCCCATGAGCCTCTTATTTACTGCTCCAAAATAAA
Organism: Antechinus flavipes; assembly: GCF_016432865.1. Classification (NCBI taxonomy): domain Eukaryota; kingdom Metazoa; phylum Chordata; class Mammalia; order Dasyuromorphia; family Dasyuridae; genus Antechinus; species Antechinus flavipes. Next base: position 156,365,885 of record NC_067403.1, on the reverse strand, counting down.
TAGCATTTGGCGGAGCGTCATCACTTCCAGACCCTCTCTGTCATCATTACTTAGTGACTTCTCCTGCTCTGAAATTCATGCCATTCAATTATATTTACCTTCCCATGTTCTTGTCACTATCAGCTATTTTCTTCCAGGTTATTCTTTTTCTTTTGAATGCTAACTCTGTTTTTTTTTTTTTTTTTCTTCATACCATGTCCTGCCTTCATATTTGATCATCGATGTGTCTCTTCTGAATACTGATGAACAGGTGATGATGAACATCAATCTCCTCCCATCCCATAATTTCTGTGTTATCTTAGTCACTAATAGTCATACCTTATATTTTACCATTGAGTCAACTCAATAAACATTTATTAAATGTCCACTGTCTTCTGGGTATATACTCCTTTGCTCCCATTACGCTCTAATTTATACCATACTTATCTCTGAGCCCCTCCCTCTCTTTATATTCCTAGTCCTTGAGTAGAAGGTCTCATTTTATCTTCATAGCCTTGATACCTAACACAGTGCCTTGCATAGCAGCAAGTGCATAATATTTTAAGTGTTTAAAGGGACATTATGGATTTTTTTAAAGGGTGGGCAACTATTTTCCCATTTTACCTTTAATCATTCCATTAGGGTTAATAGTATTTAGTTATTATGCCAACTATAGTTTGATATTAGAGACTAAGTGAACAAATAATTATAAAAATATAAAAATCTCAAAAATAACAGAAAAATAAATAAAAGACTTAAATAGCCATATCTCAGAAAAACAAATTTAATAAATTAGAAATGAACTCCTAAAGGGGAAAAAAATCATAGTGCCACATGGATATACAAATTCTAATATAGTATTAACTGTGTGAGAAAAAAAATAAGGAAATAAAAAGATCCTATGAAATTCCTTCTATGATAAAAATATAGGTTTGATATGAACACCAGAAAAAGTCAGTATCTTTAATGAATATTGATGAAAACATTTTATTTTTTTCTCAATAATATTTTATTTTTCCAAATACATACAAAGATAGTTTTCAACATTCATTTTTGTAAGACTTTGTGTTCCACATTTTTCTTCCTCCTTATCCCATCTTTCACTTCCCCAAGACAGCAAGCAATCTGGTATAGGTTAAATATATGCAATTTAAAAAACAAAACAAAACATATTTCTATATTTGTCAGGTTGTGCAAGAAAAATCAGACCAAAAGGGAAAAAAACTATGAAAAAGAAAAATCAAACAAAAAAAGTTGAAAATACTATGCTTTGATCCACATTCAGTCGGTCTCCATAGTTCTCTTTCTAGATTCTGATGGCATTTTCCATCTGAAGTCTATTGAAATTGCCTTGAAATATTGCTGAGAAGAACCAAGTCCATCACAGTTGATCATCACATAATCTTGCTGTTACTGAGAATAACATTCTCCTGGTTCTGCTCACTGGTGAAAAAAATTTAAGTAAAATATAAGCAAAGAGATTACAGCAACCAATCAGAATGTCTATACATTGGTATTTAGTTGGAATTATATTAAGAAAGTAGGGTTGGTTCAATATTAGTAAAGCAGCTAGGTGGCATAGAGTACCACACTTAAAATCAAGAAGGCTTTTCATCCTAAATTCAAATCTGATCTCAGATACTTACTAGCTGTATGAACCTGAGCAAGTCACTTAACCTTTCTGATTCAGTTTTCCTACTTATAAGAAATCAACTTGCACCAGATCTCAAACCATACTACAAAGCAATAATCAAAACCATTTAGAATTGATTAGAAGAAAATAGAGATTGGTTAGTATACAATACATCACAATGGTCTAAACCCAAAATTTCCAGCTATTGAGTAGAAACTCAAGTCTACAAAAAAAAGCTAGAAAGCAATCTTATAGAAACTAGCTATAGAGCAACCTAAGACACCACATACCAAGACATACTTCAAATTAATACATAACCTAGACTTAAAAAGTCACATCAAACAAATTAGAGAAAGTTTAAAAATATATTTTTCAGAACTATGGATAGGGAAAGAGTTCATAACTAAACAAAGATAGAATCACAGAAGATAATGGACATTTTTGATTACATAAAATAATAAAGTGTTTGAAAAAAAAAACCCAAAATCAATGTAGCTGAAATTAAAAGAGCAATAGGTACTTGGGAAAAATCTTTACAGCAAATTTCTGTGTTAAAGATCTCATATCCAAGATATAAGAGGAAATGATTCAAATATATAAGAATAAGGAGTCATTCCTCACATCATAAGTAATCAAAGGAAATTAACAGGCAGTTTTTGGAAGAAATCCAACTTACCAATAGCCATATGAAGAACTACTCTGAATAATAATTAGAGAAGCAATATTGAGATTCTACTTCACACACATCACATTGATAAAGATGACAAAAACCCAACATAATGAATGTTGGAGGGGCTATGGGAAAAACAGGTACATTGATACACTGTTTATAGAGTTGATAATTGATCCAGCTATTTTAGAAAGTAATTTAGAACTATGAACTAAATTTACTAAACTGAATACATCTGTTGATCTAATAATACTACTATTAAGCCTATACTTTAAAAAGATTAAAGAAAGAGAAAAGGGATTTATACATATAAAAATATTTAATGCATATCTTTTTGTGGTAGAGGTGCCCATCAATTGGGCAATTGTTAAATATATTATAGTATAAGAATATATTATGTGATAAGAAATGATGAAGAAATCTGGGAAGACTTATATGAACTGATGCTGATTGAAATGAACAGAACAAAAAACAAAATTCATGTGATAATATTGTTTTTGGAAAGACAAACAATTTTGAAATACTTAAGAATTTTGATCAGTACAGTGAGAAACCATGATTCTTGAGGACTCATAATGAAGCATGGTACCACCTGACAGAGTACATTCAAAATATAGATTGAGAAACATGTATTTTGGACATGGACAATGTGAGTTTATTTTGCTTGACTCTTCTTTTTATTACAAGAGCTTCCTTCTTCCATCCCCTTTTTTCCTTTTTCCCTTTTCTCTCTCCTTCCTTTCCTCCCTCCTTCTCTTCCTTTCTTCCTTCTTCACTCCTTTCCTTCTTTCTCTCTATCCTCCTTTATTCCTTCCCTTCTTCCTTCTTTTATTCCTTCCTCCTTTTTTAATGTTTGTCTTCTTTCCTTCCCCCTTCCTCTCCCTCCTTCCTTTTCTTCCTTTTTTCCTTCCCTCCCTTCTTCCCTTTCTTCCTTCCTTCTTCTTTTCCTTCCTTCTTTCCTTCTTCCTTCCTTCCTAAGTTGGGAAAGGGAGAGAATGAGTTTTTGTTCAGGTCCAGAACCGAATACAATACTTCAAATGTGGTATGATCAGGTGTATATTGAGGCTATTATATCTCTCTTCTTGGAAATGCTGTCTTGTTGAATGCAGTCTAGGATTTTCTTAACATTTTTAGCTGCCATGTCATATCGTTTATTCATTCTAAGCTTGCAATACATTAAAATATTTCTTCATCATGCTCCAAATCACTATTGATCAGAGAAATGCAAATTAAGACAACTCTGAGATACCACTGACCTGTCAGATTGCTTAAGATGACAGGAAAAGATGATGAATGTTGGAGGGGATATGGGAAAACTGAGACATTGATACATTGTTGGTGGAACTATGAACAGATCCAACCATTCTGGAGAGCAATTTGGAACTATGTTCAAAGTTATGAAACTGTGCATACCCTCTGATCCAGCAATGTTTCTACTGGGCTTATATTCCAAAGAAATCTTAAGGGATGAAATGGGACCCATGTGTGCAAAAATGTTTGTGATAGGTTTCTTTGTGTAGTGGCAAGAAACTGGAAACTGAGTGGATGCTCATCAGCTGGAGACTGGATGAATAAGTTATAGTATATGAATGTTATGGAATATTATTGTGTAAGAAACGACCAGCAGGATGATTTCAGAGGGATCTGGAGAGACTTACATGAACTAATGCTATGAGCAGAACCAGGAGATCATTATACAGGGCAACAACAACACTATAGGATGATCAATTCTGGTGGACATGGCTCTCTTCAACAATGAGATGATTCAGGTCAGTTCCAATTGTTCAATGATGAAGAGAGCTATCTACACCCAGAGGGAGGACTGTGGGAACTGAGTGTGGACCACAACATAGCATTTTCACTCTTTCTGTTGTTGTTTGCTTGCATTTTGTTTTCTTTCTCAGGTTTTTTTTTCCTTCTTGATCTGATTTTTCTTGTGCAGCAAAATAACTGTGTAAATATGTATACATATATTGGATTTAACATGTATTTTGACATATTTAACATGTATTAGACTACCTGCCATCTAGGGGAAAGGGTGGGAAGAAGGAGGAGATAATTTGGAACAGAAAGTTTTGCAAGGATCAATGTTGAAAAATTACCCATGCATATGTTTGGTAAATAAAAAGCTTTAATAAAATAAAAAAAATTTTTTTAATGTTTCTTCATCTATTTTGCAGATGATTTTTGGTATCATTTTTCTACCATCTTGCATTTGTGAATCAAATTTTTAAAAACCCTACAAATGTAACCCTATTAAATTGCATCAGTATACAATATACAGAAAGTGTGGCAAAATGAAGAGAGGATTAAATTTGAATTCAGGATGCCTAATTCAAGTCCTGTCTCTAACATATACTGACTATATAGTCATGAGCAAATCACTGAATTTATCAGGGCCCTAAGCGACTTTCTAAGACTAGAGTTTCCAGATAAGTTGTCATATCATTGAAAACCCAGACTCAGTGGTAAACATTGTTGAATTGTTTGGCTCAGTAGTCTAGGATGTGTAGATATTTTTGAATTTTACCTTCATGGTAAAGTTTATGGTATAAACTTTATTTCTAAGCTTTGTGCCATCTGCAAATATGATAAGTATGCCTTCTATACCTTTATGGAAGTTATATATAGATAAAAATGTTAAACAGCATAGGGCCAAGTACAAATCTCTGGGGCTTCTTACCAATTTGGCATTTAACCATTAATGAATATTCCTTCATAATCAATTCCAAACATACTCAATTGTAATATTATCTGGATTTACATTTCTACATCTGTTCTACAAGAAAAGCATTATAAACTTTGCCAAATTCTTTACTAATATTTAGACTAAATATGTATTTATGGGATTCCTTTGATCTAGTAGTAAAGTAGCCCCATCAAGAAAAGAAATGAAGTTAATCTAGTATATAACTTTAAAATTTCTCATATTACTGTACTTTCCCAATACTCCTCCCCTCTCTCTTGAAAAAAAGTATAGTAAAATAAAGAAACATGCAGTGATCATATATCATGCCACATTCTAGATCTGCAATTCACCACCTTTCTATTGAGAAGAAACATGTTTCATCATTGGTTCTTAGGAGTCAAGATTATAAATTTCATTTGTATGAGTTCTAGTATCTTTTAATGTTGTTTTCCTTTATTTAAATATATATTATGTTATTGGGCAATCCAACTTATTTCCAGTTGTTTACTACCATAATATATATTGTATTACATAATGTAATACATCTATTTGTTATTTATAAGACCTTTTCTGTCATTAACCAACTTAGTAAAGATGAGGGATAGAGTGCAGTACTGTAGTCAGGGAAATCTGAATTCAATTCTTGTCTCAGACACTAGCTGTATAAGCAACACTTATAGTTTTATTTTTCTTCTTTATAACACAGAATAATAATAGCTAAGTTAACTAAAATAATAACGTATTTCACAGGGTTATTGAGAAGAAATAAAGCACTGTATAGTACAAATCTTAAAACACTACATAAATATTAGTGATATCCACATGCCTGATAAGATTTTGATCGATAAGCATACTTACAATGTGTCAAGCACTATGCTAAGTATTGGGTGACACATTTCTAGGTCAAGTATGAACAATTTAGTGACTTTTTTGGGAAGTTTTCAAATAATTTTCCAGATAGTTGGACCAATTCACAGCTCCCTTAAGAGTATATTAATGTGCCTGTTTTCCTATAACATTCCTAAAATCAGCTATTTCCTATCATCTCAATCAATTTGTTAAGCATGAGGTAAAATCTGAGAGGTGTTTTAACTTAAATTTCTTTTATTTTTTAACAATTTGTCCACATGTTTTTGATCATTTAAATTTCTTTGGGAAAAAATTTATTCATAATTTTTGATTACTTATCTTTTGGGAATGTTATAGGTGTGGCTCTAAAGCCAACATTCTCAATTCAAGTTTGATGTTGGAATGAAATAAGGCACTTATGAGTAATTATACAAAGGAGATTTATTTTGTTCATATACAGCAAGGATCCAGTGGAACTTAGTTTCTTTGAACCTAGTCTCTTTTGGATACATCTGGAAATGGATCTGATCAGTATGTCATCTGGTATGGTTTTAGGTAACTATAAAATCTGAGAGGTACCCGACTATTAGACTTATCTGGGACTTTTCACCAGAAAGCTGCAGCAGAAAAGCTGGGGCCAATCAAGTTGCATGGGATAAGGAAGTCAAGGAAGTTAGGAAACTCATTTATATTTAGTCAAGAAAATGCTGGTCTTGCAGGGAAACATGATCTGTTCTTGATAAAACCATTAGATGTCATTAATCATGTTTTAAATAAAAACTTCTAGAAATTTGCCAGAAATTCAAGTTAAGTTTTCTGGTATGCAACCTCCATAACCTTTACTTTTTTTCCTTTTTTGACAAAAAGAACATTTGCCTTTCTCAAAACCCATGGCATCATAACTGTTTTCCAGATATAACCAACTAGCTCAGAAATTACTTACCAGTATTTTTGATACCAAAGAATATAGTTCATCTGAGCCTGGGGACTTGAACTAATAGATTTTGAGGTGCGAAGGGACCTAAGAGAGCATCTACTCTAATTCCCTTATTTTACAAAGGAGAAAACTGAGTCTCCTGAAAGGTTAAGCAACTTGTCTAAGAAAGGCAGTTAAGGGCTTTTTTAGTATCTACCTATTTATATTTAGTATCAATTCTCTTTGATATAGAGTTGATCTCAGAAGCAAGAAGACCCAGTTTCAAGTATTATCTGACTCAAATTAGCTGAATGATCCTGGGTAGGTTGCTTAAACTCTTTAAATGTTTGATAGAATTCGCTTGTAAATATATCTGGAACTGGGGATTTTTTCCTCAGTGAGTTAATTTATGGCTTATTCAATTTCTTTTTCTAAAATAAAGTTATTTAAGTATTCTATTTCATCTGCTAATCTGGACAATTCATATTTTTGTAATTATTCATCTTTTTCATTTAAATTGTCCATTTTATTGGCAGATAATTAAATGATTTAATTCCCTCTTCATTGGTTGTGTATTTACCTTTTTTATTTTTTTTTGATGGTGGTTATTTGGTTTTCTTTAATAAAATCAAATGATTTATATATTTTATTGTTTTTCATTAAACCAATTCCTAGTTTTATTTATTTGTTCATTTTTTAAACTTTCAGTTTTATTCCATTCTTCTGTAATCCTTAGGATTTTTATTTGATGTTTAATAGGGATTTTTAAGTTTTTCCTATTTTTTTAATTGCACACACAATCTGCTCTGTCTTCCTTTTATTGATATATTTAGAGATATAATTTCCCTCTATGTACTTCTTTGGTGGAATCCCATAAATTTGTGTATGTTGTCTCATTATTGACATTATTTTTAATGGAATTATTGATTCGATGATTTGTTCTTTGACCATGCATTCTTTAGGATTATTTCATTTCCAATTAATTTTTAAACTTTGCTTCTAAATCCATTGATTGAATGTATTTTTAAAATTGCATTATGGTCCCCACAGGGTGCAATTAAAATTTATGCTTTTCTGCATTTGTGAGTTTTTTTTAAGCCATAATGCATAGCCATTTTTTGTGATGGTACCATTTACAGCTGAGAAAAAGAGCATACTTCTTTCTATGCCCATTTAATTTTTCCAGAGATCTATTATATATCTAACTTTTCCAAGATTCTATTCACTGGGGCAGATAGGTAGCCCAGTGGATAGAGTACCAGCCCTGAAGTCAGGAGTTCTAATCTGACCTCAGATACTTAATACTTTCTAGCTGTGTGACCCTGGATATAAGTTAGTTAACTTTGATTGCCTCAGTCAAAAATAATAAATAAATAAAATTCTATTCATTACTTTAACTTCTTTCTTACTTGTTTTATATTTAGATTTATCTAGCTTTGAGAAGGATTAGCATAACATTTTTCTAGTATAGCACAGTTATAGAGGACAGGAGGAGAGGTCTCTAGTATAATTTTATTTTTTCTTTTGTAATTTATTTAACTTCTTCCTTAACAATTTATTTATTTATTTTGGGGATTTTTAGCAAAGCAAACCAAAAATGGCTTACATATCAATTAAATACTTAGTATTACATTTAATCAATGCATATTTCATCACACAGTACATGAGTATAAACACTGTACATTTATACACTGTAGAACATTATACGTTATATTATCCATGTAACAGTAAAATAATGTATACACTTTATGAAAAGATCTAAGAAAGTAGTTTATATATAGAAGAAATCCAAATTATTGAGTATTTTCTATGTTCTAGGAATCCCTTAAGAATTTATATGCAATGGGGGCAGCTAATTGGTATAATGGATAGAGCACCAGCCCTGAAGTTATAAGGACCTGAGTTCAAATGTGATCTCAGACACTTAACACTTCCTAACTGTGTGACCCCTGGGCAAGTCACTTATCCCTAATTGCCTCAGCAAAAAAGGAAAAAAAAAGAATTTAGATGCAATGTTAGTTGGTGTACATCTTCCCCCAGATCCTAAATCCATTCTAAACATTCTTGCATTGGGTCAATCCATGTTTGTATTTTGGGTTTCCATTGTGTTTGGTCTCATTCAAATTTTATTGTATGTTAACATCTCAATCTACTTTGCTTTCAAGTTTACATCTCTTCAAAATTATTAAATTGCATACATATGGTTTATGTGTAGGTACCCTTGTCTAAACCTTTCAGAACCTATGGGAGACAGAGTTATACTTTTCTGGCTCACTCTCTTCTACCAAACAACCTCAACAAACACATTTCTTCTAAAACCATTTCAGATTTTGAGGTTTGTTCTCACATATAATGCTTCTTCTGTGTTTGTATCTTGAGCTTCCCTTTCACCATTGTAGCTTTTATAATCAGGTTCTTTTTTGTTTGTTCATTTCTCTAGTCTAATTCTTGACTTTGTACTTTATGTAAAAATTGGGTTCTGATTATCTTTGGTTAGTAGGGATTGTGGTGACTGTTTTGAAATTAAAACTTTTCTGCCTTGCTGTTTTCATAGGTATTGCTAGAAGTCTATAACTTTTCATTGCTTCCAGGTGTTAATCAGGAAAAGGTGTGGTCATTGATCTCTTGATCTGTACTCTCTGTCCCTGTTCTCTCATGATGGCAAATCCTCTCCTCCCTAGAACTGTGATCTCTGCACCAGTAAGGCCCTCATTCCCTTTCAACCAAAGATGCTCCTTCTGCCTGCAATTGTGACCTAGAGCTGGGTGATGGGCAATGAAGTTCTTCCTTGGTACATTCCTGCTCACAGTACTGGATTGTATGGAGTTCAATGGTATTTTCCTTTAGTGCTATTGATTGTTGTTTTATCTGATGCCCTTTCAATGTCTGATGGGAATTTCTTAGGGAAGCTAGATTTGGTTATATATTGTCTTGGATGGAAAGTTCAATACCATACCTTTGTATTCATTATATATGTCCTTATTCTATTTTCTATATATTTTTAATAAGAAAAATTAATTGTTTGACAAGCTCATTCACATTTGTCTCTTTGGAGAACTTTGCTCTTCCTCCTTGTCATAACTTTTTCTATTTGTGTCTTTAGAATCTCATTTTTGAGAACTTCTTATTCTTCCTGAACTGACCTTCTTGGTACAATATGGTTCCCTACTAATCCATTTCCTAAAGTCTTTGAAATCTAGTCCCCTAAAATCCAGAGTATATGTTAGACAATTCTCACACTGTCTTTACCACAAATTCTGAGATAAAGTTGTCGTTCCCCCAAAATTCTGATCATTTCCACCCCAGGTGACAGTTAACTTTTGTTGGTGATAATAAGATCTAGGATCCCTTTGTTGATCCTTTTGAATGTTATCAATAGGAAAAAAAAAAGTCTAGGAATGATTAGCTTCTCTGCTTTGGCAGGGATAGGGCTCTAGCACTTATTTGTGCAGATATTTCTCCCATTACTCTTTGTATGCGTCTGTCTTAGGTTTTTAATCTATTTCCTAAATTTCTATTTCTTCTCCCTGTTCTAAATGGACTATAGTAAGTTTTGGTGATAATATCCCTTCTTTTTCTGCCCTCTTCCAGTATCCCCATCGTGTTTAATTCATGTAGTACTTGGACTTTCTTATATGAATATAGCTTTTTTTTCCTATTAGTCATTTCCCAATAATTCATAACTTTATATCATTAGAAACATTCCTTGTAACTAAGAAAATCAATAAAACAAACCAAATCAATGCATTATTCATGTTTGACAGCAAATAACTATGCAAAGGTGGTATATTACTGCTTTTTAAAGAGAAGTATGTTTTATTACCTTCTCTTTGGAATCATAATTGATTGACCATTCCATTAATAATCTGAATTGAGATACCTTTTAGTGTTTTTTTTTTTCCTCCACACTTCTGTGGTCATTGTGCATATTGTTCTCTTTTCATCACTTTGCACCCTGAATCATCAGGTCATATAAGTTTTCCTGTTTGACTGAATTCCTCATATTATTACTATCTTCCAGCACAACAGCAGTTTATTATCTCTAAATACCATAGTTTGAACAGAGATTACTCTATTAATGGAAACCCATTTTTCTTCCTTCTGTTTGTTTTTTTGTTACCATAAAAATATATGCTTCCTTTCTAGAATGTCCAGATCCCTTCTCTTTTGGAAAAGCTTTTAAGATGTGTTTTAGATCTACAAGTGCTCAATAGCCTTCTTCCCTCTCCTTCTTATGTGACCTTCTTCTACCTCCCAATCTCCTGACACAGGTTAAGATTCCTCTGGGCCTCTTCAAGTATTTTTTCTCCTTTATTTTTATACTGAAAATTTTTTTCCATTTATTTAAGGAACACTTCATTTTCCCTGATAACCTGTAGAGTACCTACTTAAATTCTCTTCAAGACTCTCACCTAGAAGACCAGTCTCTGCTTTGAACATAAGCAGCAGCAGTCATTTGGCAATGGTGGAAATATAAACATTGGCAGAAATATAAGCATTGCTCAATTTTTTAGATTAGTGCAAACTCTTCTTGCTTTAAATAATTGTTGGACGTGAGATCTTCAGTATAATTCCTTTCTAGTAGCTATTCTGGAAAAATGCAGTAGTAAATTGCTATTGGAAGCTTTCAAGTCTCCTCAATTCTTTAGCCCCTTGACAGCTTCCTTTCATTTTAAAATTTACTCTATTGCCAAGGTAGAAGAATAAAATAAGTGTAGTGGCTAGGCTTTAAAGTATTGGTGTAAGAAAAATATTAGAAAACTGTGATCTTTAATTTAGTGATTGGTAAGAATTTTCTACTCACAAAGGAAGGACCTAAATATGTGCTCTAGAGAAAGCAAATTTAATGATTTAGGGAGTACTAAATAGTTAAATTGGAGATGGGGATGTTATATAGTTAATACATTATAATGTAGTGGTCAGTATTATACACAGAATCAAGAAAACTTGTATTCAAATCAGTGTCTGATACCTACTGGCTGTGTAATTGGATAAGCTCTATGATTTCTTACTGAATTATGTTACATAGTCTTTCTGAGCTTCAGTTTCTTTTGTAAAATGTTAGAGCTATTGCAAAATTCAAATGAAATAATGCATGAAGACTAATTGCAAACTCTAGAGTGCCATATAAAAGTAAATTATTAATAAATTTAGTTATCTAATCTATTAATGTTGTAATCCATAACCTTTACCTACATAGAGTCACATAATTTAGATCTGGGGTGGAGATTGGGTATTCTAGATTAGAATTTCAGAATGTTTACTTCATCAATTAGTAATGAATATTTCATCTAATTACATTATTTTCCATCCCTTCTTCACCAGAGACTGTCCCATCTATGATTCTCACTCTCTCTAATTTTCTTTTTATCTATTGTATCAATGTTTCCTGCCTACAAACATGCTCATGTGTTCCCCATTGTTACATAACTGGAAGACTGGCTAATGAACCCAGCCTTTATTAGTATTCATAGAGTGTTCAGCTATTGTAATACCAATTTGGACATCGAAACACATGAAGATATTTTCTAACAAGCTCTGTTCTGCTAACTAAATGATGAAAAGGATCCTTTTTTATTGACTATAGAACTGGGATTTTAGTGAATTCCAAAAAGACTAGTCAACCTTAATCTGACTTTTAGTCTAACTCCTTACTGCCTTTCCATACTATAATATTTGATATCCTAGAGACAAATGCAGCCAATGAGGACATTTGACTTGGGAGTATGGACAGCAGTGTGCTAATAAATGTTTATAACTAGCGTTCGAAGGGAAAATGTACACATATTTATAATCTGCACATTTTTTCTTTTTCTTAAATCTAGATAATCAACAAAACAATGAATCAAGACCAATTCCTGGTCAATATTTGTCAATTCCTGGGGTGTAAAACATTTTAAAAAATCGGCTTTTGAGAGTTTGTTTGAGCTATTTCTGGTGCTGCCTAAATATGAGTCATTTCTTTTTGTGTTTATTCTTACTATTTTTTTTTTGGGGGGGGGGAGAAACAAATGAAATAGCTACAACCTTGTAAGGTCAGGATAGTGAGTCACTCAAAATCCAGGAGCATAGTCCATACTGGGCTTTGTAACCAGCCAGTGTAGTACAAGGGTTAAGGTACAAGAAGCTACCATTAAGAACCAGCCCAACAATATCTGAGATACAGACTTGAGCTGCAGCTATGTTATATTTGGAAGTGAACTTGGAAGGACCAACAACATGTAGAAAGTTTGAGATTATTATCTTCAAGGATGAAGGTGATAAGATGCTCCTCAGATATTAGAAGGGAGATGTTTTTACTAGTTTTTGCTGTGTCACTGAAGTATGATAAAATGATTTCTGGTTCATGCTTTTTGTCACTACTATTTTATTTTAAGATTGTTAAAACTGCTTGAAGCAAACAGATCAGGTTTATTGCTAGAGCCTGCAAAAGAAAGTTTGGGACATAAACTTCAATTTTAGTTTTGATTAACTAGTTCTCTGAACTTCCTAATGTAGACATCTTTATTTTCTTTTTCTGTTATAAAGTCCTTACCTTCCTCTTCTACAAAATATGAAATTCCATTGCATCCATCCTACTTATATAGATTGTTATATGGGCTTACTAACTCTGTGTCAGTAAAGACTGCTCTGAGCATAATAAAATTGTATTAACTACTTTTATGTTATTGATGAGATGACTGACAGCAGTACCTAATCAATAACCCCTTGGGTAATTTAAAAACTAATTGATGTTAATTGGCTAATGGATTTGTAGTGTTAATCACTGGCAGCTAACATTGAGGGAAAACACACTGAGAGCCCAAACCAATACCATTACAAAAGAATTGTGTTTACTCTAGAACCATGAAGGGGTTTATAACCAATCTCACTGTGTGAAAGTGAAGCCAGAGAAACTGAAATACTAAAAACCCTCATTTGATCCTTTAATCCCTACTATCATATCTTCAACTTTCTCTCCTCTGATTCTCTTTTAAACTCTTTTGCAATATCCTAATTCAACTGAAACTTCTCTGGCCAAAGTGACCAATTATTTCTTAATAGCCAGAATAAATGGTCTTTTCTAATACCTCATCTTCTTTGATCCCACAATATAGTCTTTAATACTATTCATCACCTTTTTAGGTATAATGAATGCTCTTTCCTGTTTCATCATCTTAAGCTGGATGTCTTGGGGATTCTGGTTTAGTTGGGTTTCTACCCTTCATACTAAATCCTATCTACATTTGCCTTTAGAAATCACAGGAGAAGTCTCTATGGAGAGAATAGATTATTATTCTAGGAAAAGAGCAATACTTTCTTAACCTCTATAGGAAGATAACATTCATGAATATTGATAATTAAGGTTTTTTAAATTTAGGAAATATTTAGATAATTTAAGAATAATCTAATAATTTAAATAAATTTAAATATTTAGTTTATGAAATAAACATTTAAATGAAAAATCTCACTGTTTTGCAGTAAATTTTTTCCAAATTATGGTTTATTATTAGAATGACATGTTTAATACTTTATTTTAATCAGTCAAAATCTCCCCCTCTCTTTCCCTTTTGAGAACACAAGAAAAACAAAACCTATTATAAATATAGATAATTGATCAAGATAAGTGTCCACATTGATCATGTCCAAAAAAGTATGTGTCTCATTTTACATTCTGAATCCTTACACCTCTCTGTTATGAAGTAGTGCGTTTTATTATTAGTCCTCTGGAATCATGTGTCATTATGCTAAAAAAATCAGCACAACAGCATTAATTCATATTAATAAACTATAATTTTTTCATCCATTCTCATCAATTTTTATGGGTATATCCTTAGATTCCATTCCTTGCCACTTCAAAAAGTGATAAACATTTTTGTGAATCCTTAGAGTTTGTTTTGCTTAAGCCTAGATCTTAATACCCTCCCTCAAATTCTCACTGCCCCATTCTCCCTCCAATTTCGCTGTTGAATGAAAGGTTTTGTTTGTTTTTTGCATCTAACTGTATGTATGTATTCTTTCATTTAATCAGTTTGATTGAAAGTGAGTATTCTCCCTTCTATCTCCCTCTTGTTTGTATAGATATCTACTTGTGGATCTTGATCATGTGAGATAATTTCCCAACTTTCCTTTTTTTCCTCCCACCTTCACCTTCCTTTTACATTCTTTCTCTAAGATCATCAACATATAAACAGAACTGTTCCACGGTCTTGTTCAACTGTACTCCCTCTATAATCCTTGATGATGATAGAGTCCCATGGGGACATGTGTATTTCCCCTTTTTGAATTAAGCAGTTTATCTTTGTTTAATCTTTTATTATTGTTCATTTATTTGTACTTTATTATGTTTTTCTTCAATCCTGGGTTTGAACATCACAGTTTCTACACTGTTTTTTTCATAAGGAATGCTTAGAAATTCTCTATTTCATCAAAGATCCATTTTTGCTCCATCCCACTCCCACCTTCCAGCAACATGCTCAGGTTTGCTAGATAAATTATTCTTGACTATAAGCCTTTTGCTTTTTGGGATACTGTATTCCCAATTCACTGCTCCTTTATAGTAGTGGCTGCTGAGTCATGTATGATTCTGATTGTAGTTTTCAGTACCAGAATTCTTTCTTTCTGGCTGCCTACAATAATTTTTTTTTTCCTTTGACCTGGAAACTTCAGATTTTGGCTATGATATTTCTAGGTGTTTTCATTTGGGGATTTCTTTCAGAAGATGACTGGTAAATTTTATTTCCACTCTGCTCTCTAGTTGTTTAAACCACTCATTATTTATAATTAGATTGTCTCCAATTAATTTCTAACATATCTTCCCATGTCCCTTTATTAAATGTAATTTTAATTTCATCAAGATCTGAAAAGGATGCATTTAATATTTCTGCCTTCCTACATTTAATTTTGAAGTTTTTATGCCCTAATACACAGTCAATTTTTATGTAGGTGCCATGTGTAGTGATACAGAAGCTACCTGCCAGTGGCTGTTGGAGGTCTAACTTAGACCTGTAGAATGGATCTCTTCATGTAAGAGGATGATGATGATGATGATGATGATGATGATGATGATGATGATGATGATAAAAGGAGACCGAGGCAGTTGCTGTTCTCTGACCTCTTTACTGAGAGGCAGTTGCATGTTCTGACCTCTCTTCTCTTTGCTTCCAATTTATTTCATTCCCAGTCCACAAACAACATCTGTGTCAGTAAAGGCTGCTTTGCAATGCCTTCAGATGTTATGATTCACAGCTGTGGAGGCTCTCAGAGAATTGGCCTGCCCCTTCACCTAGGCATGGTCCTTAACAGCCATGTATCTTATTCTCATTCAATTTTCCCCATTGGTTTACTACATCTAACTTTTCTAAAATTCTATTTACCCCTTTAACATCTTTCTTGTTTATTTTGTGATTAAATTTATGTAGTTTCAAGAGGGGAAAATTGAGGGCCTCCACTAATATAATATAGAATATCATATTCTATTTCTTTTTGTAACATATAACTTTTTTAAAAATTTGGAATGCTACATACCACTACCTCTCTTAATTTGCCCTCACTTCTATCAGTTTTCCCCTCCTCTCCTACTTACCTATACGGTAAGATAGATTTATGTATGTTATTCCCTTTTTCAGTCAATTCTAATGAGAGTAAAGTTCAAGCAATGCTCACCTCCCCACACACCTTTTCCTCCACTGCAATAGGTCATTTGCACCTCTTCATCTGAGATAATTTAATCCATTCTACCTCTTTCTTCCTTCTTTATTCAGAGCAATCATTTTTCTCACTTATTGATTTTTTTAATATCATCCCATCAAAATCAACTTATACTGACATCTTCTGTCCATATTTTTTCTAACTATCCTAAAAGTTATACAGTTCTTAAGAGTTATAAGTATCATCTTCTCATGCAGAGATGTAAAGAATTTAACTTTGTTGAATAATTTATATTTTCTCTTTCCTATTTATTTTTGTATGCTTCTCTTAAGTCATATTTGAAAATTAAAATTTCTGTTTACTTCTGATCTTTGAATAAGGAATGTTTTTTCTCCATTTCACTGAATATCCATTCCCTGAAAGATTATGCTTGGTTTTTCTGGATACTTGATTCTTGATTGTAATCTAAGCTCTTTTGCCTACCAGAATATCATATTCTAAGCCCTGATTCTTTGATATAGAAGCTGCTAAATCCTGTGTAATCCTGCCTATGGTTCCTTGATATTTAAAGTTATTTCTTTTTGGCTGCTTATAATATTTTCTCCTTGACTTGAGAGTTCTGGGATTTGGCTATAATATTCCTAGGAATTTTCATTTTGGGATCCCTTTTAAGAAATGACTGGTAGATTCTTTCAGTTACTATTTTAACCTCTGGTTCTAGGATATCAGGGCAGTTTTTCTTGATAATTTCTTGAAAGATGAGGATCAGGCTTTTTCTATGATCATGGCTTTCAGGTAGTCCAATAATTCTTAATTCTTAAATTATCTCTCCTAGATCTATTTTCCAGGTCAGCTGTTTTTCCAATGAGATATTTTACATTTTCTTCTATTTTAAAATTCTGTTTGATTCTTGATTTTGCATGGAGTCACTAACTTCCATTTGTCCAGTTCTAGTTTTTAAAGAATTATATTTTTCTGTTTGATTTTGTACTTCTATTTTCAATTGGACAATTCTACTTTGGAAGGAGTTGTTTTCTTCAGTGGATTGTTGTACAACTTCCATTTTTTGGGTGTTCCTTTACTAAGCTGTTGACTCTTTTTTCATGAATTGCTTGCATCACTCATTTCTTTCACCAATTTTTCTTTTTCTTTTTCACCAATTTAAAAAATCTTTTTTGAGCTCTTGTAGTAGTTCTCTTTGGGCCTGGGATCAATTTATATTTCTCTCAGAGGCTTTTCATGTAAGTATTTTGATATTGTTCTCCTCTTCTGAATTTGTATTTTGATATTCCCTATCACCATAGTAGCTTCCTATAGTCAGGGTTTTCTCTTTATTACTTATTTCCCCCCTATTTTATGATTGCTAAATTTGAGTTCTACTGCCAGAGTACAGGGGAAACTGTTCCAAGTTTCTTCTGCCAAGGGCCAAGGACCTGGCCTCTGGCCTGCTGCACCAGAATTTCTGGGCCTGGCAGCTTGCCTGCTGCAAGCCTTGATTGGTATGGTCTCAACCATCCAGGATAGATGTATACCAAGGCTAATAAACTCAAAGACTAGGACGTTAATGTTCTTCAGCCATTCTTAATATCTTTAATGAAAACCTCTCAATTTTTCCACCCCTCATTCCTTATTTCTATCAGGCAATTAAAGAAAAAGAAAATCCTCTCATTTTGCTATTCTTTTAGAAAACAGGGAAGTCTCCTATTATAACGTTGTACAAAATTCTATATAAGTTTGGAACCTAAGGGACTCTGGATTTCAACTGGAAAATGGATACCTCTATCCCCAAACAGTTTCTCTGACTATATGCTGTCCACTATGAGCAGAGAAGCCACATATTGTTGGTGTGTTGCCAAATGTTTAACAACGGGCTCTTTGAAAAAAAAAAAATTTGCAAGATACATTTTAAAATGTAATTTGCTTTATTAACATTTTTTTTAACATTAACTTTCTTAAATCTGGCAATTAAAACAATAAATCAAATTTTGCTCGTAGCATTTGCTGATTTCTGAGGTGTGAATATTTCACACTGGACATTTAATAATGGCCTCTTGTGAACAATATGGACTGGCTCCAATGAGGCTCTACCATACACCAAGACTGCCCCTGTTAAATAGCTGTTCTCCTCCCATTGTGAGTAATGATACAAATTGGTTCAGCTATCTGGGTGATGCTTTTCATCTGCATTCGTCTGCATTACAAATTGGTGGTAGCTGAGAAGAAAAGAATTTTTGGCAACTCGGTGGCTTTTGGGAGAGAGAAAGGAGGTTGGGGAAGGGAAGTGTAAGGGGATGGGAATCTTCCCTGCAGAGAGTGGAGGAAGATAACTTGTCCCCTGGACCCTCTGAGGTTTTGAGTAGTAGGTTGCTTGGAAACAAGAAATTAACCTCAAGGGAACCAAAGATATTCCTCAGTGATAAAAATCTTTCACTCAGGAGGGCAGAGACAGACTTAGGAACAACACAAACAACCAGAATCTTATGGATAACACTCACTACCCAGTAGGCAGGCTACATCCAGAGGAGTGGATGTATAGTGAGGAGCTTGTTAGTGTTCAAGACAAATCTCAGCACAAAATGGGGGCAGGATACCCAGTGGTTACAGATAGCTGGTGATTCACTTCACAAAAGCAATTTCTACTATAAGACAGATGGCAGTTAAGTCACTGTATCTTTATGATAACCTGATTTATATACTTCCCCAGATGATCTGATTATAATCTAGCACATTACTGATGCTTTTAGTAGATGGAAGAATACCCAGATGACCTCCTTAAAGTTCGTTTTGCAGCCAGGAACTTTTCAGCAGGAAATCCTTTGTCTAGTAAACTTTTTTGCTTAAATGACTAGGGGAGTTGTTAATGAATAAGATTAGACTACTGGGATGAGGGTTAAGGCTCCTTTAAGAACTTTAAAAGTGAAAATCTGTTTGACTGGTATGGCCTTAGCCCTCCTATGATGACAGTATCCCAAGGCCAATAAATCCAAAACCTAGGGCATTTATATTTTTTGCATGTAAAACTTACTGGATGTAAAAACAGCATAAGAAAAGTCACCTTGGTATTCTCTGCCCATTATAATAATATCATCAGGGAAGTGTATTCATTCAGGTCATCACTATAAAATTATTACTGTATACTGTAAAAGTTCCTTGAAGAACAGTCTCTGGGAGTAGTATAAAGTCAGGAAGGGACTGGAAAGAGGAACTTCCCTCCTTCTTCCCAAAAGGTCATATAATGATGGCTGCTAGATTATAGAGCATTTAGGGGGATATACATTAGAATCCCCCACATCTTCCTGTGGCAGAAATATAGACATATTGTTGTGCCAGTTTCCTTTGTTTCTGCCTCAGTTTCCCTAAATTGTCCTACCTCAGTTTCCTTTGAATTATTCTGCCTCAATCCCCCTGATTGCAACCTTCCTTCCTAACCATTAGGACTGAGAAAAGTAGGGCTGGGAGCCCTGACCATTAGCATTCCATAGAGCCATAAACTGCAGATAAGTTAGAGATATGTAAGCATATCTCTTATTCCAGACTTTCTGTCTCTAGTTTGACTACTCCCTTCACTCCCAATGTATAAGAATGTATGGTCCTACCCCCAATCTGTCAGAACTGAATTGATGGTCCCTTCCTGGAAATTATTAAGGGCTAAACCAAGTTATGGATATGGTTGATTGCTAGATACTGATTGTGCCTCTGATAACCACATTTAGTGGTATGCTCTGACAGATCTGGCCAACGCCTTCTTTTCTATCCCACTCAAAGAGAAGCAAGCTTGATTTGCTTTTACTTAGCAAGGGATGCAGTATGGCTTTATTGTCCTGCCTCAAGGATATTTTACAGCTGTCCTCTGCTGTGACGACCACACTAGCACCCAGGACACCCCAGAATCAGCCAGAGTCAGGATAAGCAAAAGTCCTTAGTCTTTATTCTTGGTCTTTAGAAGCAGGATAGAAGAACAGGATGGAAAAAGAATCTCCGTGAACACCTTTTCCCTTGTCTACCACAAAAGAGTGACCCTGCCTCATCTTACTCCACCCCCTAGTCCCTCCTACAATCTTCTGTATACACCAATCATTGAGCCAGCATAGGATAGTGGGAAGGACCATTTTCCAAGCATATGCTCATAGAGTATTGTCCCATCAGTAGTTAGCCTCAAATGCTCGGCAGTCCTGACCTCAGTGCATCAACTCAATAGTTTCAGCCCTCTACAATCTGCCACCAATGGATAGGATGGACAATTTGACTCTGACATTATAGTGTTGCAGTACACTGATATTATTACTATGAGGATAATGAAAAAATAGGGGGTTCTGATCTGGTTATCTAGTTGGAACAAGATTAATATGCAATTAACACAGATGACACAAGGACCATCCTCAAAAGTCAAATTCCTGTGGGTACAATACTTGGGGTTTATGGAGTAATATTTCTAAAATGGGCAAGAATAAATTCTTGGATGAAAGCCTTTAGCAACCAAAAAAGAAGCTTAGGCCCTGATCCAGCTTTTTCAACTACTGACACCAATACATCCTACATTTAGGGATCACTATGAGGCCTTTCTATTGATTCCACATGCTACGATGTGGTTTGAGTGAACACTGCAACCACAAGCCACATTGAAAACTGATGTCCAACTGGCCTTTACACTTGGACTCCTGCCACTCACAAATGCCAAAGAACTACTCCAATGGTGGCAGAAAGATGCAGGTAGGACCTAGAGTTTTCAAAGAACTCAAGTTGTGGACCCACACATTTAAAAAAGCAATGGCCAATTAAGTGATTTTTAGCCTACTACTGACCAACCCCTTAAAGAGCCTGAACCTAATAAACTACCTACAGTCATACCAATTTAGGATTTCTCATCTGATATTCAAGAGCATGTAAAGGTATGGTTTACTGGTAAAAATCTTTCATATTCAAAATAGTCAAGACCTGTGGAGAACATCAAGGAACAAAAAGGCAAATGTGAAGTTCATACTCATGGCAATCAATGATTAGTCAAATCAGCAAAACTATGAGCAGTCTTTCATGCTTTCAAAGAGGGTGTTCAAAGGCAGGTGTTCGTTTATATTGATTGTGGCCAATGGCTTAGCCATCTGGTCTGGTCAATGGCAGCAAACTCATTGGAAAATCAAATTAAACTCAGTATGAGGGGGTGAGGTAGAGGAGATGGTATCCCTGAAGGCCCACATAGTAGTTTGTTAGGGACACTTCTTCTCTGAGAATTGCCATAATGCCAAGTCAGCTGGTAGCGTGGGCCCAGGAGATAAAGGGGCTTGGCCTCTGAGACTGGAGATTGTGTCTTACAGGTGTTAAAGGTTCCTTGAGATGATGAAGGGTGTATTCTCTTGCTAGCTCTCTTAGGGCGCAGCACTAACTCCAAGTGTCTCCCTTCTGCAGATCCACCTACACAATGCTGAGTGGGCTAGACACGCGTAATCCCAGAGGAGAGTAAATATAAATAACCAGCTCCATAGGCAGGGATGGCGAGAGGCGAGAGAAGCAGAGAGACACACAGGCACACACCCTTGCTCTTGTACTCTCTTCCTCTTGCTTCCTGCTAATCTCTGCTGAGATTACATAAAGAAAGGCTGTTTTGCACCTTAAGATCAGCTCATTTTCTTGTGTATCTGGGGATATCCCGAAGATTGGCATGTATGGCCCTGGCAATCTAGAATAGTGTACACAGATGGATCAGTACAGTAGTTGAACTGAAAAACTTGTAGATCATTTCAATTATATACACGCACACTGAAAGGGACACTCTCTTGAGGAATCCAATAGGAATGACATGTTAGATCAAAACTGTACAGAAAATAGATCATGCTTGAAATGGTCATGGGATAGACTTCACCCAAGAAGCCAAAAAAGAGAGGCTATTGATATTTCCTACCAATCGCATTAGGCTTTAGAAAAGGAATCTTAAGGAAGATGCTCTGGGAAGACATCTAGCCAGTGGATCATGTAAAACCTTCTTGCAGAGATACAAGACCTGTAAAATATCTTGACAACAGGAGATACCTTTTTTGTTTTTGGACTGACCACAGCTGTTATTTATCCTGATGTGAAGGTTATTATTTCAGCTTCTCCTTGGCCATACTGATTTTATTTCAAGTGACAAGAGAACTCCATTTAGCATAGGTTGGAGTCAACAATGGATCTGAACTCAAGGATTAGATAGGTCTTCCATAAATAATATCACCTTCAAGTATGTAACAAACTCAACATATCCATGAAAATAGAAAATTCCTTTCTGGCTAGCTAGACTGCTGGTCTCAAGCAGTCTACTCTGATATTTATTCACTCACTATTCCCTGCAATGTTAAGTCTCCATTATCTCAGATAAGAGCTGAAATTTTCAGGGTGCAGCAGCTAAGGAACTACCAGTGGTATATAACTCAATGACTATACCCAGACCTATTTTAAAATTCTGCCCAATCCACTGGGAAAGTGGACAGTTCAGCAGGGTCTACCAGTCATTGAAGTTGATACCAACTTAGATGCATTGATCTCTGCTGGCCACATCCAGTCCTCAGACCAAGGAGTCTAAAATAAATCACATAATGGGATCAAAAATTGGACTGGTCAGTGAACACAGAAACAATGATTTTCCTCAAGCACAGCTCTGACCATATTACCCTCCTATCAATAAACTCTAGGGACTATTATCTCCAGGATCAAATACAAAATATTCTGGCATGTATTCTTTGATCCAGTGGCACTGTTCTTATTGTTCCTAAAAAACAGTCCATTTTTCTGCTCTGGGTATTTTCACTGGCTTTCTCTCTTTACCTTTATCTCCGGACTTCCTACAAAGTCCCAGTGAAAATCCCACCTACTATAGGAAATCTGATTCACTGAATTGGGTACACAATTATGTAGCCATCAAGACTGACCTCCTTCCTGCTCTTGACTCAAGCAACAGCAATGGCAGTTAATTTAGATCTGTCACTTGGCACCAGGATGGATCTGAAGTGACTTCTAAGTCTTGTTCTTCTTTTTGCATGACAGATACATGTACATCCTGATAATAATTCACTGTGGGCATCAAGGGTTGATTCACTAATTCCTTCACCATTCATTTTATATATGCTTTTGATATGATGGATGGTATGGAAAGAAGAGAAGAGTCAACTATCAATTTGTGAAAAGTGCTTTGACTGTTGTGATCCTAGCTTCCCAGAATGCCAAATACACCTAAAGACCAGGCAGTTATTCTTTTCAGCAACTTGAGGGAATGTCCTCATTAGGTTTAAATACCTAACCTTCCTGCCTCTCTCCTCACTCCTTATTCAGTAATTTAGAAAGCATTCTTATTTTACTGGCCTTTAAAAAACTCTGATAGTCTCTTATGATATTACCAACCCTTTTGTCTAAAACTGAAAGTTTGAGGATTGAAGGGCTGTAGGCTTTGATAACAGATTATATATTCTCCCCTTACTTTATCCAAAAGTATGCTGTCCTATGTAGTAATAAATCAAGACTATTTCTACAAGCACTATTGTTCTTTCCTTTTGATAGCAATAAAAATGGTCTAAGTTTCTCTCATAATGGGTTGCCAGAATTGACTTGGTGGAGAAGCCTGGATCATTTGGCAAGTTTGCAATTTGTGCTTTCTTCCATTCCATTATCCACGATATTATTATTATTCAATTTGTGATTTGTCTTTAAGATATTAATCTTAATTTTTCTTTGCTTGGACGGAACTTTTTTTTTAAATTTTTAACTTTTTATTATTTGCATACATAGTTTTCAACAATCGTCCTTGCAAAATCTTGTTCCAAATTTTTTCTCCCTCGTTTTCCCCCACACCTTCCCTTAGAGAGCAAATAATCCAATACATATTAAACATGTGAAATTCTTCTATATGTATTTCCCCAATTATCATGCACAAAAAAGTCAGATCAAAAAGGAAAAAAAAGAAAACAAAAAGCTAGCAAATAAAAACAAAAAAAAGTGAAAATACTCTTCTCTGATCTACATTCAGTATTCATAGTCCATTCTCTGGATATGACGGCTCTCTCCATCACAAATCTATTGGAATTGATAGGAATCCCCTCACTGTTGAAAAGAGCCAAGTCCATCAGAGTTGATCATCACATAATATTGTTATTGCTGTGTACAACGGTCTCTTGACTCTACTCACTTCACTCAGTATCAGTTCATGTAAGTCTCTCCAGGCTTGTCTGTAATCATCCTATTGATCATTTCTTATAGAACAATAATATTCCAAAACATTCATATGCCACAGTCTATTTAGCCACTCTCCAAATGAGGAGCATCCACTCAGTGTTCCTTGACGCTAAAAAAAAAAAAAAGGGCTGCTACAAACATTTTTGCACATGTGGGTCCCTATCCTTAGTTTATGACCGCTTTAGAATACAAGCCCGGTAAAATCACTGCTGGATCAAAGGGTACGCACAGTTTGATAGCCCTTTAATTATTATAGTGGAAGGAACATCTTTAAACAGTTTTTTGAGAACAAGAGTTTGGAAACCAATCCTATGGCAAATTAAGGAAAAAAAAAAACCCACTTTTACTTCATCCTCCTTTTCTTCCCTTTGCAAGTTTAATTTTTAAAAAAATATTCAGTTTTCCTAATTTTATATTACCTTCATTTTATAAAATATCTCTTCCTCCACTTCTAGGAAGTCATCCCTTGTAACAAAATACAAAACTGCAGGAAAAAAGCAGTTAAGTGCTATGAGTTTAGGATGACAGCCTGTTGCATTTCACACTCTTAGTCTCCCATCACTGCAAAAGGTCTCAAGTTGTATTTACTTATTCTCCTCAGTATAATGCCAGCTGCTGTCACTTTCCCCAACTTGGGAGACAGAATCAGCAGAGCGCAATTTCATCTCTACAACCACCTCTTCGCTCTTCGCCTTTAAATACAGTCTCTGGTGCCGGGACATAAAAGATGAGTCTTTCCCCCGCCCTGCCAAAATACGCCTGCGCGGTGAAGACTTCGACGTAAAGATGACGGAAGATCCCGCGCGCCCCACGGACGCCCAACCCTCCTGCACGCTTGTGTCGGGTTTTGACGTCACGACGCTCTGACCTGGGTCGGGGGTCGGGCCGTGAGTTCGCCACGAGGGCGGGGGTCGCGGGCGCTTCCCCGGCCGCGAGGCTGGGTTGCCCGAGGAGCCCCCGGACCCGCCTGGGGGTCTCCGCCGGCGCCGCCGGGGCCGAGCGGGTGTGACGGAGATAGATGAGGAACCCGCCCCCGCGCAAGGGCTGGAGAGCGGCCGGTCCTAGTGCCGCCCGCCGCCCCTTGTCGGGCCCGTGGCAGGGCCGACAGAGGCCGCAGCCCCGGCAGCCCGCGGCCCGAGCGGCCTAGCTTCCTGGAGCGCCTCCGGGACTCCGATGGCAGCACGCGGCCTGGCCCAGGCCCTAGCTACCGTGTGTCTCAGTGCGAGCCTGTCCTGTGTGACCGGCAGGGCCCCCGGCGGCCGCTGCTGGGCTCCTCTGCAGCTTCCGGGCCGAGGGCCGCCTTACAGGTACTTCCCGAGGCCGGCTCCGACCCGCCGGGAATGCCCTGCCTACCTGCCGACCTAGAGGCGTAGGACGCCTGGGGGAGGGGGCTCGCTTTGCACTCCAGCTGCAACCTGGGCCGAGGGCGAGCAGCGCCCAGAGGGGCTCTTCCCCTCTTTGTGGGCAAGCGGACGTGCTGAGTTTCCCCGCTCGGTACGCGGCGGCTTCTTATGGGATACTTCCCCCCATCTGGCAAAATTCACTTCTATTTTAGTCCCCAAATCATTGACTGAGGATCTGCAGGCGCTCCTAGACACTGGGTGGTGGTTGGGGGCGTGTAGAAGGGGGATGCCCGTACAAGTAAGGAAACTTACTCTGAAGGGCTTGTATTGTTTTCTCTCCTCAACTTAATTATCTAATATTTCATTTTTCTCCATTTGCACGTGAAAACAATTTTAAGCAAATCTTTTTAAAAGAAAGTTTTGAGTTCCAAATTATTTCCCTCCCCATACTCCTCAAAGAAAAAGCAAAGAATTTGCTATAGCTTATACATCAGTAGTCATGCAAAGCATTTACAGTTTTTTACTTGGATAAATCCAGAAGCGACACTTTTACCTTTGAATTTTGTGCCTAAAGTGTAAAAAGCAGAATTACTCTAAATTTCTAAAGATAATTTTAATGTGAGACTTCTCTTCCCCACTCCTATATTTGCTGTTAGATTTTACAGTCAGGTATATCGTTATTTTTTATTTGTATGAATATGTTTATATGGCGTGTGTATCTGTTACTTGCATATACACCTGTGTGTAAATACATATATAGGGATGGAAGTTGGAAGTTCTTTGCCACTTCTATTCCATTTCTTTGCTCTAAACCAAGAATGAAACAGATCTATAACTATGCCGTCTGGTCAAAAGAAAAATCTTAGGAAAGACCTTAAGTATTTTACGACTTCCAGGAACCTAAGGAACATTTTTTTTTTAATGCAATAAAAGCTTAAGAATGTGAAAGAAAACTGACTAGATCCACCAGAAAGTTAGTTTTGCTTTTTGAAAACACTACTATGAACCTTAGCTCCCAAGATGACATACAGAAGCACACCTTTGACGATGCTGTGGATAGAGTGTGGGCTCTGGAGTGAAGAGGTCTTGAGTTCATATTTGACCTAGAATGCATGCTGTGTGGCCCTGGGCAAGTCACTTAATCCTGTTTGCCTTAGTTCCTTATCTACTAAATGAGCTGGAGAAGGAAATGGCTAGCCACTAGTATTTTTGTCAAGAAAATCCCAAACGGGATCATAAATTGTTGGGAATAACTAAAAAACAACTGATTTAACAACAACAAAAAAAGTAAGAATGGGCTTCCACATCTGATCTCTACAGGCTATGTAGAGTCAGTCACTTGAGTGAGTCACTTATCTTCCCAATCATTAAGCCATTGATTAAACATTATCATGTAACAAACACCGTTTTAAAAGCTAGGAATACAAAGACAAAACCCAGATAATTTGTAGATTGCACCTAGGAAATATAAATGAGAGAATCTCTTGAGGAAAATATTAGTGGGGGGTGGGGAGGGGCAGCAGGCAAGGGGAAGACAAGGGGAGCAGGCCTTTTGAAGAAGGTGGTTTTTGAGCCGAGTTTTGAAGGAAATCAGGGAATCCAGGAGGCAGAAGGGAGAGAGCATTCCAGGCAAGGGGAAAAAGGCATGAAGTTGGGAGAGGGGAGTATTGTAAACAAAGAGAAACATTATCATTATTGTTGGATCAGAGTAATAGAAGCAAGAAGACTGAAAGCATAGAAAGGAAATTGTATGAAAGGCTTTAAAAGTTGGTTACATCATATAGGGACTGTGTGGGCTGCTGTATGAGAGGAGAAAAGGAGGTTTCTACTAGAGATATGAATTGTCCACAGGTTAGATAGAGTTCAGGGCCATTCCAGTCTTGTGAGAACAGGAAGGTCATGGTGTCTTTGACAGTACTCAGTCTAGAAGCCCCAAGTACCTTTTGATGCCACCAATCAGTAGTTGGTGATTCTAAATCGGATGTCAGGAGAGAGTAGGGCTAGAAATGTGTAACCAAGAATCATCTGCTTAGACAAGAGAATTGGACCTGTTGCATGAATTTAGACATTTGTTTGATTAGGTAATGCCAAAAAGCCAACAGGTTTTATTATACTCAAAAGTGTGTGACCCACCTCAGTAGTTTATAAGAACGTGTACCCTTTAGCATTAAGCTATATGTTGGGGGCAGTTGGATTGTTCAGTGGAAAGAAAGCTGGGCCTGGAGTCAGTTCAAAGCCAGCCTCAGACTAGTATCAGCTGTATGAAGCTGACATCCTTATCCATTGGAGAAGGAAATAGCAATCCACTCCATTATCTGTTGAGAAAACCCCTAGTCATGGAGAGTTGGATATGACTGAATGACTGGACAACAATTTATACATTATATGAAACAGAAAAAAAAAAAAAAAAGATAGCTACTCATACAAAGAAATAAATTATACTTATTAAGGAAAAAGTATATTATTAGCTGCAGGAAATGAGTAAGAGATATTCTTGTTATAAGCTAGTTTCACTACTCAAAAGAGAACTACTTGATAGACTAGTTAATGGAGGGAGACTGAAATCCTCCCCCCCCCCCTTTTTTTTTAAAAATCAATTTCAGTCTTTGTACCAATTAGAGGTGCAAAAATATTCTCTGAAAAATACTTGAGAACCAGTTATTGCTTTTGGTCCTATAATTCATTCAGAGTTCATATACAACAAAATGTCAAATATAGAAGAGAATAGAATTGGTTCTGAAAATTAAGTGTTAAGAACAAGTAAACCAGAAATTCTCTTATAATGGTAATACTTCCTTTGATTATATATGATATAATACATATATCTCTGCTACATTCCTGTACATCTTATAGCTCCCTTTCTGGACATAAAGTTTCTGGCATGTATTTCCACAGGCAGTTAGAAGAATTGAGAAACATTGAACACAATAATAAATGGAAATTAACGTAATTGCTATTATAAGTATTATAAAACATACAACTTCATTGAACCTGGTTTCTGGCAACTTAGCTCAAATATCAAGTTGGTCCCTTTATGTAGACCCTTCCCTAAATCCCCAATGCAATCCCATTGTAGGTTAATGGTAAGGTTTGTTCAAACTTACATGTGCAACATGTAAGTAATATCTTAAGTAACAGATTTCTTATTTTGTTATCTTGGTCTTGGTTTATTTCATGGTATCTGCTTCTGGGAAACATTTTAATTATAATCTTGCACCATAACTGTCAAGTTCTTTATTATTATTATTATCATATTTAATTCTTACAACCCTGGAAGATAGGTGCTAATACTTACAGATGAGGAAACAGACAAATAGAAGTTAGGTGATTTAAGTAGGGTTATATAGTAAGAATCTGAGGCAGGTTTTGAATTCAGATTTTCCTGATTTCAAATCCAGTGTGTTTGCCACTTAGTATCCTGTTTTCCCTTGGAATTTCTGTGTCCAAGAGAACTTGTTCTTGACCACTGTTAACATATTGTCCAGGTGGGCTTACTCAAAACTCATATTCACTCAATCAACATCTTGGTGTTTTTAACTGGGATGTTATCTGTTAGCCATATCTAGAATGGGCCTTGTTTCTAGGGCAGATTTGCAGAGGAGTTTTTTTCCTTAATGGATTGTCTTTCCAAGTTCCAAACAACTTGGTGGTTTTCCTAAGTGATACTGCAAATTCAACCTGCAAATGACACGACTTAGTACAATTTGGTGAGACCTGACAAAACCCAAATAGGTTGACTTTCCAGTAATTCGTACATCTAGTGAAAATCAGTGCAAATTGTAGGGACTTAAGAGACTCCCAGTTTTCCAGAGGTAAGACCCAATAAGCAAGCTATGCCCTGAGCTTGGCAAACAATAATACTTTGGTCTCATCCTCTGTATGAACTCAGCTGTAGCAAAATCCCAGAATTATTTCATACCAGCACCAGATTATAGATAACTTTTGAAACAACTGATCCTGAAACAGGTCTACATATTCATGAGGTATATCATACCCAGGTTCTGAATCAACCAGATGGGAAATATGTGGAAAACTTGAGCCAAGAAATTCTTGGAAGGCTATCTTCTCAATTCTCCCAGTCATCTCTATACATCAGCAATATTTTCCAGAAGATACTTTCTTAGCAACAATTATGTTGGAATTTCTATCTCATATGGTAATTGCCATTATTTATAGTTTAGAGCCAGGTATAGTTTTTCATATTGAAATAACATTCCAATAAAATAATAACAAAAACATTTGTCTTCAG
Organism: Antechinus flavipes; assembly: GCF_016432865.1. Taxonomy (NCBI): domain Eukaryota; kingdom Metazoa; phylum Chordata; class Mammalia; order Dasyuromorphia; family Dasyuridae; genus Antechinus; species Antechinus flavipes. Next base: position 156,335,731 of record NC_067403.1, on the reverse strand, counting down.
TATTTAAGTTGGCCATCATTAACCTGTCTGTATTATAGGACTGCATTAGGTAACCCCTAAAGTAAGGTTTTTTAATTGAGGTCCATTGATAGTAAGTTGATTCAGATATAATTTTATTATTCCCCATGCACTTTTATAATTCTTAATATAATGGATCAGGCACTGAATCTCAGACAATTAGGCTTCCCAAGTAAGCAAGCTAGAACATACCCATTTAAATATTATAACCTTTAATCTGACGGGCACTTTGCCTTTCAGGAAAAAAAGTAAGTTCAAAGTTCAAAATCATAACATTCAGATAGAAAAGGAAATAACCTCCAAAAAATACATTACATTTTAGGTATCATGTCAGATTAATAGCATTTCTTATGCAGTAGTTTCCCAGAATCAAAGTGCAAGAAATTGGGGATAATTCTAACATAAAACAAAATCACAACAGCATTTTTTGCCAGGTGAATGACATTAATTCTGTTGAATTGCATCCCTGAACAATTTTGAAATACAAATTTCATGCCTTTATGAATTTTATACTATATTCAGAGACTTTATATAGAATAATTAAAACCCAATTTTGTTTATAGATATAAAAGTGACTCTTATTTTTGCAGTCTACAGACATTTCACCTTAATGCCAAATTTTAAATATTTTTTTCCATTAGTCAGTTTTTCTTACAGAAGGTCAAGTAAAACAGTTGTCCTTATAGGAAAAGCCACATCTTTAAATGAGACTGCATTACAATTTTGTTCAGAGCAAATTCCATAAAAATCTAATCTGGATTTCCAATTTCAAATATTACTATATAGAATCTCAACTCTTATTATTGACCCATCCACCTTCATTAAGTCTGCTGCCAAAAATCAATGTAAGAACAGTTTTGCATTTTCAACTCCTCTTTTGGGGCCCTTGTGGGTCTTCTAAAGCATGGAAATTGCAAGTATTACAGTTCCTTTTTATTGTCCTGCCTCATTTTCCCTGAATTGTCTTGCCTCAGTTTCCCTGAATTGTTCTGCCTCAGTTCCTTGAATTGTTTTGCCTTGATCCCTCTGGTTGCAACCCCCCCTTTTTGCTCATTAGAACTGAGATAATTAGGGCTGTGGAGATCTGACATTCCAAAAGATAAAACTACAAATGTCCTATCTCAGATACCTAACTGGCATTGTCTATCTCTCTAAATTTCAAACTTCTTGGCTCTAGTTAGACATCACCTAAGTCCTCCCAATTAGTAAGAATTTATGGTCCTACGCCCAACCTGTCAAAACCGGATTGATGGTCCCTGCCTGGAGATTCCTGCTCACTAGAAATTGGACTCCACCCCCGCTGCCTTTGTGTATCTTCTGGAGCTTAGAGTCATATATATAATGGGAAATTCCTTGGATGTTTGGAGACATCAGCCCTAGGGGCAACATGCCCCCAGCACAATCTCTCTCTCAAATAAAATATTAAAAACTCTCTAATCTCTATCTTGCCTCAGTTTCTCTGGCATTACAATATAACTTCTGTTATAATGAAATTATGAATATGTATTCCCATCATAATGATTAGAATATAGTCTTCTATTGAACATTCAAAGACATTTTAGTATTTTTGTTGTATCAGTCGTTATATTGGCAAAGGTGCCGGAGTGGATTATTTCTTTCCTCACTTCATTTTCAGATGAGGAAACTAGGCAAATAGGTTAAGTGACTTGTCCAAGGTCACACAACTAGAAAGTGTTTGAGGCCAGATTAGAACTCAGGATGAGTCTCCTGACTCAAGACTTTGCACTCTGTCTGTTGCACCACCTAACTGCCCATGTCTACAAAGCTTGTTTTCTTTATATAACATATAAAATCTTCAAATTGGCACAAGTTTTATAATATAGTAGCAATTAATTGCAAAAGTTTACTTTTTCTTCATCAAAATGGAAATTTTGAGTTTGGAGAAAATACCTTTTCTGTAGAACAGTAATCTTGGAGATCAAAAAAATTTACAAGGCTATCCTCAGTCTACATTTTATTCAACAGTAAGATAAGAGACTGATCTTATTCTGAAGGAGACATTTACTCTATTGAAAGCCTTCTGGCATTATATTCCAATTCCTTTTAAGTGATTTTGCTTCTACTTCACTAGACAAATAAGTTAGAGGCAATAAAGATAAAGTAGATGGCTAAGTTTAGAGTCAGGAAGATTTGTGTTCAAAACTCATCTCGAATACTGGCTGAGTGATCCTGGGCAGGTCACTTAATTGCTGAGAGCTTTAGTTTCTTTATCTGTAAAATGAGTATGCAAATAGCACCTTAGGACTGTTCTGACTATAAAATGAAATAATTGTAAAGCTTCTGGCACTGTATAAATGTTAGCTATTATTTTGTATTCACAAAAGAATACAGGGGTGAGGTAAACCATACTTTTAAAATTAAATTTAACCCATTTCAAATAATTTGCTGATTTAAACAAACCTCTTTTCAAGATAGAGAGGAGAGTTAATTGTACTAGATGGCTCTTACATACCACATACATTTATGAAGAGTATATTATGTTCCAGGTAATCTGCTAAGTGTTAGGTTTACAAAGAAAGACAAAACATCATTTCTGTTCTTTAGGAGTAGGAGAGACAATATAAAATGATGTTAGTAAAAATATATGTATAAGTATATATATGTGTGTATGGTATATATGATGATATGTTATAGATAATGCATATACTATATATTTATATAATGTAAATACATGTATACACATATATACAGATACATTAGTGTAAATGGAAGGCAATCTCTGAGGAAAGTCCCTGTGTATGTGTATGTATATAAGTGTGTGAAAGGAGGGAAAGAGAAAGAAACCACCAGCAAAAGCTTCTTGAAGGTTTGAGGTGATTTTTGAAGGAAGTCCAGGAAGAGTGGGAGGGGGAGCACTGAATTCCAGGCACATGGGCTTGCCTGCAAAATGGCTGGAGTCTGGAGATGGAATGTGGGGAATAGCTGGATTGTAAAGTACATGACACGGAGAATATATAGGAAGGATAGGGAAGTTTCAGATTGTGAAAAACTGTAAATGCCAGACACAGAATATTTTATACCAGAGTCAAAGGGGAGCCACAGTTCATTGATTTGGGGGCTGGGGCAGGACATTGGCCTCTTTTGTTTCTTGATCTTAGTGCTTTAGAGAAATTTTGGCAGCTGAGAAGAGGATTTTAATTGAGGCAGCTATTGTAACAGTCCTGATAGAGGTGTCCAGAGCCTGCATCAGTATGCAGGCTATAATAGCCTATATATTAGTGGAGAGAAGGTTCACATTAGAGATGTTGTGAGTTAAGGCAGCAGTGACAGCACTTGACAATGGATTAGAGGAGAGTTGGAAGGGAGTGAGACATGATGTATTTGACATGCCTGTGGGCCATGCAGTTTGAGTTATTCAGAAAGCAGTTAGTGATGTGGACTGAAGCTCAGGAGAGAAACTAGTGCTGAATATATAATTCTAGAAATTGTCTGCATAGAAGGGGGAAAGTGCCCAGAAGAGTGTCTTGCTTGAATAACTAAGGTTAGTGGATGTGAAATGGATTATCAAGATTCAGCATAGGAGGCCCAGAAAGGGTAGGCAGATGGATGGGATGAGAACCAGGAAAGAGCAGTGTTAAGAAAACCTAGAGAGTGATATTATTTTGGAGGAGAGTGTTTAATACATGTTTGTTGAATGCATGGAAAATAGGAGACAGTTTTGTTTAATGTTTGAAAAAATGTTTTCAGATCCTTTAAGGGAGGTCTTTTTAAAACTTTATTTTTAAAGAATAGCTATGTAATATTTTGATTTTTTTTTCTTTTAATAGTTCCTCTTCATCACATTTGTTCCATCTAAGCCCAGTCATGTCAGGTTCAAATGGTGCTGATGAAAATTCCCATAACAAAGCTCGGACGTCACCTTATCCAGGTTCAAAAGTTGAACGGAGTCAGGTACCCAATGAGAAAGTGGGCTGGCTTGTTGAGTGGCAGGAGTATAATCCCGTGGAATACACTGCAGTCTCTGTCTTGGCTGGACCCATGTGGGCAGATCCACAGATCAGGTGAGTAATTTAGGTACAAATTTAGCAATATGAACCCTGATATTATTTGTAAATCAGGAGTTTAAGTACTGAACGTTGTAGTTGTTCATGTTTGTTTTTAATTTACTTATGATACTCACATATAGTAGTTGATTATTTTTGTTGGTTTTTATGATGATCCATGTATATAGGATTATCTATAGTTTATCAATATCAGATTTATTGAACTCTTGATCCTATAAGTAAGCAAATACTTATCTCATAGTGCTTTTTTTCTAACATCCTAGTTTATTATTTAAGGAGTACATATATTTATCACATTATTATATAGGAGCCCTCAGGATGAAAAAAAAAGGAATTACAAAAGGACTGAAAAATAGAAAAAACTTAATAGGAGAAAAACTTCAAGAGAAGAAAAAAGAAAATTCCATCTAAATTCACAGCAGTTCAGAACTTATTCATATGTATATCCTTTTTGTAAACAATTTTACCAATTTATATCCATGAGGTTAATACAAATGTATTCTAGTTAGCATTCCATCCAGCTCTATTATCAAATAGGTGATAAAAATTAGACTCAATCTTAGAGTAATTGAGATTAGCAAAGAGCATTATAAGTTTTATTATATTCTTTTCTGTGTCTTGATTTGAATTTATTGTATCTTTCTCTTCTCTCTTTAATGCTTCAGTCAGTGATTCCAAAATCTAATCCTGCCAAATCTAGCAATGCAGATCACAATCTATCTATGATTTTTAATTTGTCTAATTCCAGATATCTTGATGATTTAAGCTTGTGGCCTATTCATTTGTTATCTTTTGCTTTTGTATTCTTTTTGAAAATTTATTAATAAATCATTGAGCTTTTATTAAACACCTGCTATGTGTCAGATATTGGGAATGCAAATATGAAGAATGAAATAATCCCAGCTTTTAAGGGATTGATGCTTATGTTATGAGAGTAGCCCACTTGCTTTTACATCTGTAGCAAACTGTCCAAGATGTATATGATGATTGACCAGCATGGAATTTAACATGTTCAAAATAACTTATTGTCTTCTCTCCTAACCCTCTCCCTGCAACCTGCCTTTCCCGAGTTCTTTTTTTTTTCTTACTTTTTTGCGTTCCACCATCTGCCAGCTGCTAAAGTTACCTTTCACTCAAATATTCACATATTAATCCCCATGCAACTCTGTAAACTCCATGAGGGTAAGGATTTTCATTTTTGTCTTTGTAAAGACAAAACTCTGTGTCTAGCAATGCTTGTGAATTTCATTTAGAAGACCCTGCAATATTAGTGTTTATTGAAATGAGCAGTATGTTGTTTGAAGCAGGAGCAACTGGAAGGTTTTTACCATCTATAAGAAATTGTTCATTCTTTCTCTTTTTGCTTGTGAATGCCTTCTATGACAGTGGCAAACATCTCTGGCAAACATACTTAAATCTATTTTTATTCCTTGATATTAATAATCAGAGCCAAATTATTTTGGTTGTTTCTCTAAAGGAATCTCATGATTGTAATATGGACATGAGACACCTTTAAGGTGGTGCTTTGTTTTGCAAAATATATCATGTTTTGGTCAAATAATAAACACAATGGGATTTTAATTTCCTTTATCTTTTAAGTCATTTGTGTGTCTAACCTATTTAGAGTGTGCTTAGGTAGATTTACTCTCAAAACATCCTTGGTCTGTTTCTGGGACCATATATTTCTAAATGTAATTTATAGAAATAGTACTCACTTTGGTAACTAGTTTGTTAAGTTTAGTCATACTTGTTAAGATTAGCCAATTTCATTTTTTATGTTGTTACTGGTTCTAATTCCCTTTTTGAAGACAGTATTCATGTAATAGTATTTGTGAGACTCTTGTATAGGCTACAAGTCTTTGGTTTCCTTTATTTTTTGATTTTGAATCTAATTTTGCAGTATATTTTCCTCTCTCTTCCTCTCCTATTGCATTGAAGTTAACAAAAACTAAAACATGTTAATTTAATTTGGAGAATCTTATCAAGTTCTTCACAGGGTTTCTCTTCCTCTTCATTTATAATAGGTAACATATAAATAGCAGATTAATAAAATAGGTATAGAACTGCCTTTCTAGTCAAGATAATCTTATTCTAATCCATATTGATTTTATATATCTAGACAAGTGATTTAAATATCATAGTTGTCCAAACAACTCACTTAAAATGTAATTGCAAAATAGTACCATTTGTAGATGGAATTTATTCACCAAAGAACTCCCTAAACTGTATGAAATCACTTGCCTAGACAGGAATAAAAAAGATGTTGGGACACAAATTTAAGACATAATCTAATGAATATATCTTTAAATTTGTGATAATATGTGATGTTATATATTAGTAAACTGCACAAATAATATGTATAAAAATTGAAACATTAGTTTCATTCTTTACTATTTGGAAGTGAAAAATGAATATGGAAAGTAGAAATTAACTTTTAAAAGCAGATAGAAATAATTCTACTTCAGCATTAACTATCTTTGAGGAATAACAGATTGAGTTTTTAAATACCTGGAAATATTAAATTTTGGCATTGGTTTTTATTTTTATTGTAGTGAAAGAAATTTTTCTCCAAAATTTAATGAAAAGGATGGACATGTTGAACGAAAGAGCCAGAATGGCTTGTATGAGATTGAAAATGGACGACCTAGGTAGGTATTGTGGCTGAACCATTAAGTGCTTCTGGAGGCATAACTAGTTTATTGAATACCTGCTTTGTACAGCAAAATCATATTTTAATATAGATTTGAGAACAAGATTATTTTATCTTTTATCAAAACAATGCAATTTGTGGATTTACATTTCTACTGTAGAATGGATTTTGTGCATAAAAAAAAAAAAAAAGATGAATTAACTGCCATAGAGAAATAGGCATTTGAAAGAAACACAGCCAGATAATGAAATATGAGGGAGTTATGGGAAGTAGTAGCAAATTGAAAAGGTTATTAATAAGGAAGTTTTATCACTACTCCATGGAAACTTGAATTTTCAAAGAACATTTTACCTGGAAGAAATTTACTGACTCATTAAATTACTTGTATTTATTTAGTCTCTGTAAATATTTAAGTTATATTTTGTTTATTAAATATTGTAAATTCAGAATTTCTGAGATTTTGTATGATATCATAACTGTTAGTATTTAAAATTGTTATACTTTATTCTGGTCAGTGTACATGATGAGTAACAAAACACTTCAGCTGAGGAAAAAAACCTGTGGCGTTTAAAAATGAAACAAATTTTGTATGCTTAATATGCATTTTTATTTTTGGTTATAGATAGGAATTTTTGGGGAGGAAGGAAGAGAGTAAGCAAGAAAAGAGGGTAGTAGTGGTTATTCTAAATGATATGAATAGAAAAGTCATAGCATCAAATAGAATGAATTATCTCATCTGACCATTCTCAGGGGACTAGTTTTGGTTATAACCCAGACTGAGAAATGTCAGTTCAAAGTGGAATAATCACAGGATCTTCTGTCATATGTAGCATCTTTAGTAGGGAAGTCTTTCTTTTGGGTTAAATTCAGGAGTAAGATAGAAGAGAGGAAATTATGATTAAAAGCAAATGACTAAAAATATTAATGAGACATAAAGTTAGAGACATGATTTCCCTCTAGTTGTTATTCTTTTTTTTAGGGTTATGCTTATTGAGCTCAATTTGGAAATAAAAAGAAGATATAAATTCAAATTACTCTCTTTTTTCTTCTAGGAATCCAGCAGGTCGGACAGGACTGATTGGCCGAGGACTTTTGGGACGTTGGGGCCCAAATCATGCTGCAGATCCCATCATTACCAGGTAAAAATTCAGAAACTTTAATGATCAAGAAATAAATGGATGGGAAAAAACAGACATCATCCTTAAACTCTTACTAGTCGTATTTTATATCCTAGTGCTCAGCACAGTGACTTTCACATTTTTATTGTTCAGTCATTTTTCTTCATGTCCAACTCCATCTGAACCCATTTGGGTTTGATTTGGCAAAGATACTGGAAAGGCTTGCCATTTCCTTTTTCAGCTCATTTTGCAGCTTTTATATAATTGATGCCAAATAAACATTTGTTTGAATTGAAAATACATCTTAAATAAAATGTAGCTTATGTACATAATTGTGTTTGCCATATTCTGATTATGTACCAACATAGACTAGTGCAAGAGCTGTGACCAAATCAGATTGGGATGTGATGGGATACAAAACCTTACCCAAGCAGCAACCCAAACAAATGTTAATTATTCTGAGAAACAATAAGAAATATTAAAACAAAGTCAAAAGACTAGAAAAAGGAAGAAAATGTAATCTTGTTCTTAAATCTTAGTCAAAGTCTGGGGATCCAAAAGATCTTTGGGGCAGACCTGTTTCGCAGTCTGCTGTCATTTGTGACCTGAAATTGGGGAAGTGAATGACAATGTACAAGATGCATTGGTGTTAAATTCAACTCATTTTAATATAGATAGTGACCATTGCTTATAATACTAATTCATAAATGGAAGCTACCTAACTTAAATGAAATTGGATTTGCGCTTTGCTCATAATAACTTAGATTGCTATGATTGTTGTTATTTATTTTCAAGTTATTTATTCTCTGTTCTGTTTTATTCTAGACTAAAAGACTTTTTAAAAATTATTTTCAGGTGGAAAAGAGACAGCAGTGGAAACAAAGTCATTCACCCTCATTCTGGGAAAAATATCTTACAATTTGTAGCAATTAAAAGGAAAGACTGTGGAGAATGGGCAATTCCAGGGGTAAGAATTAAAAATAAGTAACATTGATATTTTTCAAGTTTATTAAAATTTTGTTATTGATTTAATAATCACCAGTAAAGATAAATAAACTTACATAAAAGAAATAAAAACTCAAGATCTACAAAATAGAATTCGTTTTCTTTATCCCTAAACCTGTGCCTCTGGTAAATTTCCCCATCATTATTTAAGATGCCAACAACCTCCTTGTCATCCAGGTTTGCAGACTGCTGTCATATGTAACTTTATAGTCTGCTAATTGAGCCTGCCTCTGGTCTTTGCTAGTCCATTCTATCTTTTGTGTAGCTGCCAAAATTGGCTTAGTGAGCCTTCTTAAAGTAGCTTTAAGTTCAAATGTAAGATTCTTTGGCATTTAAATCTTTTCTCGACCTAACCCACCTTCACACATCTCACTATCCATATTATGCTATTTGTACAGGATATGCCATCTCTGTTTCTTTGCAGTCACTTTTTTACCTGTCTGGAATGCTCTCCTTCAATCTCTTTAGAATCTCTGGCTTCCTCAAGACTTACTTCAAAATGCCACTTGATGCAGGAGGTCTTTCCTGTTCTCCTCTTCCCTCGGCCTTGTGCTTCTAGTTTTGATCTCTGAGATGACCTGTCCAGTCTGTTTATCCCCATGAACTGATTAGGAGGTCTTTCCTGTTCTCCTCTTCCCTCGGCCTTGTGCTTCTAGTCTTGATCTCTGAGATGACCTTCTGTCCAATCTGTTTATCCCCATGAACTGATTATTGACATGCTGTCTCCACTATTAGAATAGAAATTCTTTTAGGGTCAGGACTGTTTCACTTTTGTCATTGTTTCCCCAATGCTCAACACAGTGACCTTCACTTTAAAACTTGTTTGCTGAGAGTTGTTTGATTAGTTTGGCTTTCCTAAGATCATAAAATAATATATTTAGAACCATAAGTAACATCTGTAGTCATCAAATCATTGTATCTTATAACAGTAGTTATAATAATTACATTTTTTGTGTTCAGTTGTTTTTCAGTCATCTCTGACTTTTTGACTCCGTTCAAGGTTTTCTTGGTGAAGATATTGGAATAGTCTGCCAGTTCCTTCTTCAGCTCATTTTTTACAGATAAGAGAACTGAGGCCAAAAGGTTTAACTTGCCTTGGATCGCAAAACTAATTAGGGATCTGGGGCCTAAGCCTGGAACTCAGGAAGAGGAGTTCCTGACTCCAAGCCTGGCGCTATCTGCTGTGCCATCTAGCTGCCCCAAATCATTGTAGGCTTTAAGATTTACAAAGTACTCTAGTGACCATTCTTTTATTCAGCACTAGGAGATCATAAGAGGGCTTCTCTTCCAATCCTTTCCTCTTCTAAATGAAGAAAATCTAGGTCCAATCTTTCCCAAGTTAACACAGATATGGAGGAGCCAGAATTCGAACCCAGATGCTCTTTAAATTTTTATGTTTCATGATAGAAACTCCTTTGATCTGAACCCAATTTATGTTTTAAATTTCTGGGAAATCTTCACATTGACTTCACTAATTTATTCATACTTTTCGATTATTCCACTACTGTAGCTTTTGTTCAGGTTATCACCCAACCTTGAATACTCTTCCAGCTCCCTTCACTTATCTAAGTGCACTCTATTTCTTGAAGCCCAGTTCATATTTTATAAAACCTACTCTAAATACTCCAGCCTATTCTGATTCCCTCTCCCCCTTCCCTTGCTTTATAATTTATTATTCATTTGAAACTGAAGCAAACATGCACAGCCCTTCCTTATTTAAATCCAACTCACTTGTATGTCATCCATCACTTTCCTGATGTCATATTCCTCTTCAAGAATGAAGGACAAACAACAGCTTAATCATGTATGTTTTGAGGTTTCAGATCATAAGGAGCTATCTTATTTGCCATCCTTTTGTATTCTTTAGTAGTGATGATGTCTTAACCCACTTGTACTGTAATGTATTGCATGTTTTCTTTCTTTTAGCTCTCTGCCTTTAAAGATAAGATTTCCCTCATATCCCTCATGGCACCTGACATAATGCTATGTATGTAGTCTGTACTGGTTGAATAAATACCTTCACCACAATTCTCATGTTTTTCCCTTTCTTTCTACTTCACAGTCACCAATATGGTATCTATCCTAATCTCTTAAATATTAAAATATTCTGAGAATTGGATCGATCCATTAAGTTTAAAGATTTGACATTTCTTTTCTGTTTAATGTTCTTTAATTCAAACAATTGTTTCATGTCTCTTAATCAGATAAAAGATTATGTAGCAAAATGAAATTACATCAATAATCACAGCAAAAGCATAGGAATATTTCATTGGGGCATAGGCTTATTTATGTAAGAAGGTAATTTATCCCTTCTATAAAAGATTTCATCCATTTGGATTAAGATAGGAAAAGGTATTAAAACCAAGAGAATAAAATTAATTTCTTGAATTTATATTTTAACTTCTTTCACTGATAGGATGGATGTGGATTAAAATGATGTTAGTTTCACTTCCTCTTCCTGAGTATATTTCTTCAAATGTAAAATGAGAAAATAATAATAGTTTTATTATTACTGTGTGGAGTTGTGGAAAAAATGTTTTGAAAACTTTAAAACATTACAGAAATTAAGGTTCAGCAAACATGAATTACCTACCATGTGCAGAGTGTACTGTGTTTGCAGAGTGTGAGTTATTGTTGATGCATATTAGCTTTTGCTCTGTAATTTACCATTTTATAACATTGCTGGAGTGTGAAAGGTTATATTCCTTAACCTCAGTCCATAACTATTACATTTTGAAGCAGGGTATCAGAACTAGGAGGTTAACAGTCATCTAGTGAGTGCTCTCATCTTACAGAGGAACATCCTGAGGCTCAGAGAAATGATGCCATTTGTCCATGGCAGTAAGTAGAGGAGCAAGGTCTTGAACTCAGAGCTTTTGACTATTAAGATGAGTAGGTATGTTTTATATTTTATTTTAATTAATTTAAGCATTTATTGTACATTTTTATTTGACTTCCCCCCCAAAAAAAAGACAATTCCATTTACTACCTTTATTTCCTCATGTGTCACTTCTCAGCTTCTCTCAAGCCGTCTTGTTACCAGTACTATTCAACTGAAAGATTACCAGTAATTTCCTAATTGTTAAACATAATGGTCTTCCTCTAGCTTAAATCCTGTCTCATCTCTCTCCAGATGTTTGTGTTGTCTACCACTCCCTCCTCCTGGATGTTCTTTTCCCTCTTTGCTTCTTTGACATAGCTCTTAATTCTTTTGTCATTTGTCTGACCATTCTTAGCAAATTGCTGGTCATACACTCTCTCCTATATACTCTGTATAGGTTTCTCCCAGAACTTTCTTGGACTCTCTCTCTCTTTTTTTCCCCCTTTTCTCTGTGTTCTTTTTAGTGATTAACTCCAGTAGAGTCAGCTATCCATTTCCTTCAAAATCTATATGTCTTTTTCTAGCATCTTTCCTGAACTTTAGTCTTTGCTACCTGTTATATATTTCTTTGTGGTTACATCATTGGCACTTCAAACTTTTCAGATCAGCCATCTTTTCTCCAAACTTATTTCTAGTAATGATGATGCTTGTCCTTCCAGTCACCTGGGTTCACAACCTAAGTTATTTTTGATTCTTTCTTCTTCAGCCACCTTAGACAAGTCCTACTAATTCTACTTCCACCACAGTTCTCATGTTTTCCCCCTGTTTTCTACTTCACAGCCATCAATATGATATCTATTCTAATCTCCTCTTGTCTGGTAAGACCGCTGCTGTAGTATCCTAATTGTTTTCTCCTGTCTCTCCCCTTCCTAGTCAGTTCTCTCTATATAGTTAACAAATTATATTCCTAAAACACAGGTCTGAACCATGTAACTCCTCTATTTATGTATCTTCAGCCAAAGCATATGGGCTGTGATACTTTCTGAAATTTCTCATCACAATGTTTTCATGTTTTTAATGATATTCTTTGGGCAAAAATATTCATTACTTGGTATCCACCCTGGTAATCATGAACCTCTGTGAACCAAACTAATATTCAGATGATAGAGAAAAGGTTCGTTTCTAGACCCGTACTCAAAATCTTTCCACTTAGTAGCACCTCCAGAGCTTATATATCAGAGACTTTGAGATAACTTTCAAACCACAAAGAGGTACAATGACTAGGAAATAAGACTGGAAAGGGTCTGATTATTTTTGGCTTGTAAAACTAAGACATTTATGATTTAGTTATTATATTCTAGAGCAGGGGTCCTCAAACTTTTTAAATAGGGGGCCAGTTCACTGTCACTCAGACTGTTGGAGGTCCAGACTATAGTAAAAACAGAAACTTTGTTTTGTGGGCCTTTAAATAAAGAAACTTCATAGCCCTGGGTGAGGGAGATAAACGTCCTCAGCTGCTGCATCTGGCCCGCAGGCTGTAGTTTTGAGGACCCTTGTTCTAGTGGCTTTGCTTCATCTTTCTTAGATTTAAGAGCTTGCCTGAGGCCTTACATCTAATAATGTAAAGAAGCAATATTTGAATTCAAGTCCTCCTAAATCCAAACCTGCTGTTGGCTTTGCTGCTTTATGGTCTGTCTTTTGATTAAAGATGGGAAAGGGAGGAAGACTAGTACAGAAAGATTCCCTTTTATAAGTCTGGTACAAAAAATTGATGCTTCATTGGGATAGTTGCATCCATAAACTCTTAATATTGATTAAGTAACTTCCCCCTGGTGAACTCATTCACAGAATTTTTATAGATGTAAATGTTAAAATCAACCAGCCATCCAGAATTTAATGTGCTGAGGACAGAAAGATAATCTCTCCCTCCAAGAAATGTGATTGTCTCTGTACCCATAAATTTTGATATGTATATACATACATTTTAGATAGATAGGAAGAGACTCAGATATACTTTTTTTGTGTGCCTTTTAGGGGATGGTGGATCCAGGAGAGAAAATTAGTGCTACCTTAAAACGAGAGTTTGGTGAAGAAGCTATGAACTCCTTGCAGAAATCAAGTGCTGAAAAGCAAGATATGGAGGAGCAGTTACACAAACTCTTCAGCCAAGAACATTTAGTGGTAAAAATTTGTTTCCCAATAATTAATCAGATAATGAATATTTAGTAAGCATCTACTACATGTCATACATTGTGCTAAGCAAAAATTAGGTTTCTACTCTGTATTACCAAATGCATCTTATAGACTTGTAAAGTTTCTAGAATTTTGAAGGGCTCTAGAGTTTTTCTTAATGGTGGTAAGTCTCCAAACTTGAAATTTATTGTCACTTTAGATTATTAAAATTTAGAGTAATTACCATTACCAAGGGAGTTTTGCCCAAGTTCTTGAGGAACATAAAGTTGTGTTAAATACAATCAGGCATAACTTTGGTTCACAGTGTAACTGTTGTAAACCTAGACAAAATCCTTTCCCAATCCCAATTCAAACCCCAAAGCCCTAACGATATTAAACTAATTTTTTCTCTGGTTATCTGGCTGAGTACAATAAGGTGGTACTTTACCTTAGCTTTTGCTCTGATTGCTGTTGCCTTTTTAGATCTGTTGCTTTTTCTATTCTTTGCTGTTTCTTGACGGTCTCCTCTGTAGCATTTTCCAAATGTCTAGGGCCACTAGCTTTCATCCATCATAGAGCTTTCTCCTAGTCAGATGTTTAACCATTGTAGTATGGGCTTTATATAGAAAGAACTATATATATAAAGTATGGATTTTCCTCTAACTTACATGCATGACATGTAAAAAGTTTTAATCATATAGCCTCTCTCTGAATTATACCAGTTGCAAAAATTAGTAGAGGCTGAATTATAACAGTTTTCCTTTTCCATATTATGAAACTACCAAGAGTTATTGAGAGATAACTATGTATATTCATTTGTTCAGTTTAAGCTATTGTGCTCAGAAGTTATTTTTGATTTAACAAATATAAAACTCCTAAAAAATTCCTAAATGACATTTTTAAAAATTTGAGCTTGTCTGGTGTGTATTAATTTTTCTAACCATGCCAAATGTATTTTTTCCATCTTTTGGTAAGTTATGTTACCTATTTCTTTCTTACTAGGTTTATAAGGGATATGTAGATGATCCTCGAAACACTGATAATGCATGGATGGAGACAGAAGCTGTGAACTATCATGATGAAACAGGTAGAAAATTTTATTAGCATGTACTGAATGCTTTTTTTGTTATAAGCATTGAATTAATAATATGCTGTCTTTTGTGTTATTGTCTTAATTAGACAATAAAATTTAAGAGCTTTCTTAGGATTAGGAGGAATTTGTTTCATATACTTAAATGTGTTTCCTCATGTGACCAAGGTGGTTTTGTGTGTGTGTGTGTGTAATAACTGACAGATTGGAGCTTCATCTAGTGGCCATGGAAAGGACAAAGGGCATATACCTACAATCTGGATTTTTTTTTAGTACTTATGATTTTAGCTTGTGCCTTATTAGCTCAAATGGTTAAAATGGTATAAGACAATCAAAATATATGGTTCCTTCTGATACAATAAGGTTCAAGGTATTACATAAAGTCTTGAATTTGTAAATGCCAATATATACTGTAAGAAATTAAAACTGAAATTTAGGGGTTAACACATGCTGGTTTTTTTCATGGATCTCTGAATAAATCTCTTACTGAAAATGGTGTGAGGGAAATTTTTAACCACTAATGAATAACTTAAGTGTCTACATTTATGGTGTTCTTCTTTTATATATAATATGATCATTCTCTGTGGGCAGCTTTCTTGGGGAGGTTTTCTGGAGGCAGCCTTAGTTTCAATTCAAAGTAATAATCACCTCAAATACAGCCAGCTGATAAAATCCAAATGTTTATTTTCTCCTTCCGAATCTTGTCTCCTTGCCTGGGGCTGGGCAGTTTTCTGGAGAGCCTTTCAGACCAGCCTTGGTCTCAGTGGGGGAAGTGCAGGAGGCCAGCCACCACGGTGGTGTGAGATGAAGTGAATGAATCTGGTTTGGCCTAAGAGAGTGGGCTTCTTCTGAACTGACTCTGACTGACTCACTGAAGCTCTTTTTATGCTCGGTATAAAAGGTTAACTCCTCCTCCGAGAGTGGGATTATAGGTTTCTGACTTGTGAATCTCCCAAAAGTGTGAACTCCAATGAGTACTTAAATACATTAGTGAGCTAGAGAATTTGTTAAGTACCATGCTAAATTAGCCAACTGACTTACCACTTTGTAAGGATTCTATAGTATTTTAATGATGAAAAGGATAAAGTTTAACCAGGTAAATTATTCTGAAAAGAATATATGATTGGGTGTCAGATATTCTGGTTTCAAGTCCTAATTTCGATACTGTGTCACCACACAAAAAGTAAATTGACTTTTCTGAACCTCTTTTATTATGTCTTTAGAGTAGAAATCACCTATCCTATCTACTGAATTGTGAACAATAAGCTCATATGAGGCAATGAGAAATGAAAAGGGTGATTGTAAAGTATTACTTTTATTACTTTCATTTTTCTGGTGAATAACAAGCAACATTGTCATTAATCCACAAACATTAATGATATACCTAACATATGGCAAGCACTGTATTAAAAACATTAAATAGAAATTGTTCCTCTCAGCACTCAGCAAAGCTTACTTTTACTATCAAAATGGCTTCTTATCAGGCTTACCAGTGGCTCATATTACTAGAGCACATATTTGACCCAGAATTACACAAATAAATATGGTAGTTAAAAAAAAAATATGTTGCAGGAAGGAACAGATTAATTGTTCTAAGCCTGTGAGAATTTGTCATGTTGAAATATAAACACTCGGTTTTGTTACTAAAATGAACTTGATTTTTCAGGAACTCCTGTCTACTCCACCTCTTTTTTTACTTACTTTTTATAGCTTTAATTAGAAAATTAGAGGGAGAAAGGAAGCTTTTTCATTCAGCAAGTGTTAATGATTCTATGTGTCAATATTGTTTTGGTTGTACAAAGTATTATATACTAGCATATAATATGGTATATAATATATAGTAAGAAGCTTACATTCTATGGGAAACAATTCTTAGAAATATGAGTAAATACAAAATAATAAAAAAAATGTGAAGTAATATTGGGAGGTAGAAGGAATACACACACAAATGTATATGGAGATATATAGACATAAATATAATAAAGAGGTAGAATGTTATAGGGGTAAAGAAAAAATTGAGATAATTCCCTTTAAAATAGGAGCCCTTCCCCAAGGAATTCATAGACAAATTTCAAGCAGTCTATGAACTTGTTTGGGAAAAATGTTAGATTTCTTTCACTCAATAATATGGGCAACAAATCACAGTGGTATTAAGCTTCACCAGATTCCCAAAGGAGTCCATGACACAAAAAAGGTTAAGGACTAGTCCTTTACAAACTTTAAAATGATATTTTTGAATTATTTGTATATTTCAGTTTTTCTTGTTAGATCTACTTCCTAAGGATAATTAAGAGCTGGGATATATAGATAAATAGAAAAGTTTTTTTTTAATGATAATTTTAAAAGCAGATTTATTTCTATTTAGGAACTTAGTTGAAACTGATTGCATGATTATAGAATTATTTGTATTTATTCACTTTATATTTATACTGTATAAAGGTTACTTGTCTCCCTCATTACAGTGTAACAGGATTAGGAACCTTAATTCTCAGTGAAGTGAAATAATTTGCTCAAGATCACATAGTGTTGGAATTGAGGTTTGAAGTCCTTTGACCTCAAATCTAACACTTTCTTCCATTGTACTATACTATCTTTTGGGCTGTTGGGAGCTAATCAATCTATAAAAAGTTAGGTGTCTGTCACTCCTTACCCAGTATTGAGATTGAGTTTTGAGAATAAAACTTGAAGAATGGTGTGGTAATATTTTTTAAAAAAAAAATAGCCTGTAGGTTTAATGATAGTTTTTATTTTGTATTTAGGTGAGACAATGGATAATCTGGCTCTGGAAGCAGGAGATGATGCCGGGAAAGTGAAATGGGTGGACATCAGTGACAAACTGAAGCTTTATGCCAGTCATTCCCAGTTCATCAAACTTGTGGCGGAGAAGCGAGGAGCTCACTGGAGTGAGGACTCAGAGCCAGGCTGCCATGGATGATGACTTAGGAATCTCTGTTTATATTTCAGGTCTTCAGAGGAACAGTGTGCAGGGCCCAGAACACAGTTTAGAAATGGCAGGTCACTTGTGTCCGTGGTGGTTTTATTCGTTTCTGAAATTGTATTTGAGTGTTTTTGCGTCATGGATATGATAGAAAATAGAATGGAATGCTTAAAGAGAAGAAAAGCTTTCTAGCCACGAGAAGAGGAATATAAAAGATAGCCTTCTGTACATGTTATATTTAGGCATTGCTTAAACCAAATTAAATTACTGCTGCTTTTTGAAGAATTGCAGACCTAAATAAAGAAATGACTGACTGAATGAATATGTGCCTGATGACCGTCTTCTCCACTTTCTTCTTAGTGGGGTTGGTTGGTTATTTCTTGCCATTCCTTCCCTCTTGCTGTTCTGCACTCGAAGTTTGGAGTGTTGCTGCTTCTTTTAGGGGCACTATTTGCTTCTGAAGGAGTGACATCCTTGGAGAATCTCCTATAAAGCCTAATTCCTTTTGTATTACCTACTTCAAATTTAGGTTTAGGTGGCCATGTGGAAGCTGTTTTTAAGAACTGAACCTTTCAGGGCATTTTTGACTTTACAAGGATCAATTTTATGAAATACTCTAGTTATTCTTTTCGTGAATGGTGAGAACTAGAGCTCTCATTGTTTCCATTTTAGAAAATTCTTCTTAATAAAAACTTGTCTAGGAATTAAGTAATTAGATTGATGTCATGTTTTATTTCATCCTACACAATTTTATGTGATGAATCAATCTTAAAATTACTAAAATGGCTTAGTAATTATAATAGTTTACATTCTTTGACATTTTTAAAGTTTACAAAATACTTTTTATACACTATACACTATCTCATGTAATCCAAATGAATCTGTGAGGTAGATGCTTTCATCATCATTATTATCTTTTCATAAATGAGTAAACTTGGACTAAAAGTGACTAATTCACTTGCCAGGGTCACATAGGACTTCAAATACTGGCCTTTCTAACCTTCCAAAGTCCAGAACTTTATCTACTATGCCAATTTTCCTCATTAGTAAGGAACTGAAATCTAATTAAGATCTAAAGGCAGGTCTTGGAGAGTTGTTCAGTTTTTGAAGGGAATTCAAAGACTTAAGAATGTTACTATTGTGACATAAAAATTTGAATGTTAGATGAATATTCCAAAATAATTTTATTCCTGGAATCAAGACATTAGTGGTGGTGTTGAATCCATCAGGGTTATTTTTCAAATAAAGATTTTAAATCTTGTAGCAAAGCAAGCAGGTTATGCTTTTGATAGTACATGTAGCCCTCAGCTTATAAATGATCTTTTTGCTAAAAATATAGTTTATAATTTGTTGTTTGGAATGTTTCTATATGCTAATATCATTATCTACCTGAAAAGCAATGAAATTACAGACTCAATCCCTAGACCTATAACTATTATTAAAAACTATTACTAACCACATTTTAAAACATTGAGAATTGTAAAAAGTTCTAAATTAGGATAGTAACAGATCATTGTTTGTCTCTATTCTATAAGCAAATCTGTTTATTCTCATACTAGTTCAGTTCACATGGGAAAATGTTAGGAAAGAGAAGGCTAGAGTACAATTTAGGATTTATATAAAAGAATGATTTTTTTTTTCCTTAAGGAGGAGGGAAAATTTGTTACAGTAGGTTTGATTTGATATAGGCTTTGTGCATTTTAGTTTTGTACATTCTGTTATCCAGAGAAAGTACCTAAAAATCTTGGCAGTAGTCATTAATAGAGCCAGGAGGCTATCTGTAGTTGTTTGAGGAAAAAGCATTGCTTCTTTATAGTGCCAGATAGAGGTCTTTAAAGTAGAAATTTTTTTATACTTTAAACAGTACTTTGGAAATACTTATAGCCTATATTTGCTTGTTTAGGTAAATTCTGACAAGCAAAAAAAAATTTATGAGTAATAATTGATTAAGAAATAAAGTATTTGCTAAGGGATCTACATATTGCTGTTTTCATAAGATTATAAAACACTGGTTTCATTTTTTTTTTTTTTGCAGAGAAGAAATTCTTTACACTTTACAGGATTTTGGAATTTTTACTTGAGCTCTTAAAGACTGCAACATGATATTTTTTTTCTACTGTAAACTGCATTCAGATTAGGAATGTAAATTGAAATTTTCCGATCTTTTTGCAAAACAGGAAAATTTGCATAAAATATTTTCAAAAGAAATTACTTTTAAAGCATCTCTACTACTTTATCATTAACTTCTTGTTCTTAAACTCAGTTGTAATGAAGAGCCTTCATAATTTGTTAATTTAATATATTCATAATTTATTTCACATTTATTTGAAATAATATATTTCATATATTATTTCATAATTTATGTCCCACTAGAATTAAATGCTGTGAGTTTCTTAAGATTTGTTTTTAGAAAGGAAAGTGAGTACTCGAAAGATAATAAACATTTGTTATTAATGTGATATACCAAGTTAACTTTAGTGATGCAGTTGCATACAGATATCTTTAAATGTAGCTGCTCCATTTTCACCAACAAGCTTTTATTTATGGATTAATAATGCCTTAATAACTTGAAATAAAGCCAGATGTTTGTCTTTCTGGCATTTTCATACATTTATAAGTAATTCTTAATTTTTTCATACAAACCTAACTGTCTTAACAGTAAATACTACTTTAAGTTGTCATAATTAAATATTATTCCTTTTAATAGGATATTTTATTAAACTAAGGGATTCTTTTCAGGACAAAAATGTGTAATTTTAAATAAATCAATTGATTTAAAACATTGTTATTTTTCTGCAAAACTGCAAAAACTCAACCAAAACCAGAATGTAACTTTTACCTATCCTGTGTATACCTTATATTTTATATTTCATAAGCTGTGTTATCTCTGTCAAAAGGAATAGAGAGTACAGATTGGGTTTATTGTAGTTCTTTATTTAATTTACTTAACATTTTTTGGTTATCCCACTTCTTAAAAATATTTTACTGCCTACAGGAGGTAGGAATTATGTTAACAAATTATTTCTAGTTGCTAACATGTTCAGAGCAGGACTGCTGCTTATTACCACAAATATACATTTTTTTCTCTTGGAAGAGTGTATTTCCTGATAGTTTGATGACTTGTTAAGATCAGTTGGGAAAATGGGTTGGTTTTTTTTTTTTTTTTAAGATAGTTTTCATTTACTGGTTTTCGGTTATTAAGTCAGATTAGTGCAAATGAAAAAGAAAATTTCCTTTTTAAAAATTATGGTAGAAAAGTTGTAGAGAAATACTGAGCACATAACAAATGTATGCATTTGTATTTCTCAACTGTATTTATTTATAACAATGGTTTCCCCTCCCAAGTGGGCATGAGAGGGGAAAGGAGTAAAAATAAAGATCAACAATAAGCCAAAAAGAAAAATTTGGATTATTGAAATATAAAAAAAAATGAACAGGAGAGAAGGAAGTTCAGAAGGAATTACAGAGAAACATAACTAATGAATTTAATGTGTTGAATTAAATCATTTATGCTTATTTTTAAAGAGAAAACATACATAATTGAGCTTCATGGATTCACATGCAATCCTCTTTGTTATTCGTATATTTTTATATGTCCTTTGTTGTTTGTCAAGTTTAGAATGAAAAAAATAAAAGAATTACCAAACTAAAATAAAACATTTTGAGATTCATTCATAAAAAATAAATTAACCTAGGTCCTAGAAAAAACTCTACCTATCAATAAACCTATGAATTTCATTCCCAGCTTTGTGCAGGCTTCTAATAGAAAAATAAGAGTGGGAGGAGATCCAGGTGTCCAAGGCAAGGCAGTACTTCTCTCTCCCCAAGTAAGATAGAAAGGATATTCTTGCACTTAAATTGTCATTAAGAATAAATTTACTTGATTTGCTAGAAAACTTCATTAAGGCTTTACATTATTACAAATTATACAAATAGTTGACTGGATATATTGAAAAGAATGAACTTGTTTTTAACATCTGATTCAAAGAGCCATATTACAATCATACACTTTGTGTACATAAATCTACTCTGAAATTCATACATGATAAATATGAGTTAACAAATGTGCTCAGTATTTTTCACATACTCTTCCTACCATAATTTTGAAAAATAATTTTTTTCTAATTAGCACAAGAAAAACCTCATAGCAATTAGAGATGTCTAAAAGTGAAATGGCCTGTCTTGGCAATTTCTCCCTCATTAGAGGTCTTTAAGCAGATGAACTTGGGGATTTTGTCGAGTGGATTCTTGGTCACTTACAGGCTTAGATAAATAGGGGCTGCTGAGGCTCTTTCAGCTCTGAGATACTGAGTTTTTTTTTGTTTTTTTTAAAATAAATTCTCAGCTGGATGCCAATTTGTTCCTTGCAGGAGATGTTTGTAGTTTCAACCAAATTAATACCTAATGTGGATATATTCCCAGGTGAGCACTATCTACACAGGTAGATCCTCTGACGAGTTGTACACACATGTCTTAGCTTTGTCCATCTTTGTCCATCTTTGTGCTTGTAAACCTTTCTCGGTTCTGTTGGAAGAACAAGCAGGCTAGAAGGGGGAGGGTTTTTGGCTCCAGGTGGATGAGATGACAACAGACCCAAGGAAGCAGAACTGCTCACTTTTGACTTGGGTCATGTTAACCTTTACACTGGAAATGATGGCACAAAAATAGCTAACTAGAAATTGATAATATAAGTGAACAGATAATGAGAGAGCACTTGAATTCAAGTCCTTTGGCCCAGAGAAGCCACATCTTGAAAGAATCGACAATTGTAGTTGGTGAGCCAGTATTAATGGTATTTGAAAGCTAAGGAAAACAATTACCACAAGAGTGAAGAAGGACAAACTTCCAATTTTCAAAAAATTTTCAAAAAGAAAAAATAACTAAGTCTGCAAACTTTATGGCAATGAGCTTAACTTTTAATTCCTGGAAAAATCTTGAAAAGTTTTATTATAAGATGAGAAAGTCAAGAGACCATGCCAGATTAACTCCACTTTTTTGACAGGATTGCTAAGGAGATTGCTCATCATCATCATCAGCTGTGTGTCAAACATTTAGAACCAGATGTCCTTTACACATGTCTAAAAATAGAACTCCAAAGAACTTGACAAACTAGAGATTTGGGTTGAATCTATTGTGTTGGCTGAGTTGTGTTTGACTCTGGCCCAAATGGGGTCACAGATTGGCAAAAATACTGGCGTATCCTGCCATTTCCTTCAGCCTATTTTATAGATGGAGGAACTGAGGCTACAAGTTAAGTGACTTGCTCAAGATCACACAGCTACTAAGTGTCTGAGATCAATTTTGAACTCAGGTCTTCCTGATTCCAGGTACTCCTGGAATCTATCCATTTTGCTACCTAGCTGATGAGAAAGTTTAAATTTAAGATAAGTGAAGAATGTAAGTGGAGAGATGCTGGTTCTGAAAAGGATTTGGGGATTCTAGTGGACTGCAAGCTCGATTTGAGTTAGCAGTGTGAGGGATATGGAAGACCCTTACCCAAAATGACTACTCAGAGATCATTCAGTAGAAGGCAGAAAAGTTGTTTATTGAAAACCTCCAGAGGATGAGCCGTCCCATCGTAAGATAAGAAAGAGAAAGCTCGTGGTAGGAGGGCTAAAGAAGTAGTAAAAATACATAGCTTTTATACAAAAAATTACATCACAAGTAAGAGAGTATTGAGAAGGGGAGGGGGAGGCATCTAATTGATTGTTGCTATTTGGAGAGATTGGAATGGAAGGTTTCTGTTTCCCCAAAATCTCCTGATTTCTAGGAAACAGGCCTTCAGACTCAAATAGACAGTGGTCCAGCTAATAGACTAAATATTGATAAATGTCAAATACTAATCAATGTCATCAGCTCAGGTTAAGTAAATATGTTTCTAACTGGCTAAGGCTCAAGTAAATATGAGCCTGCACATATGATACAGGTCATAGGGGAAACACAGAAATAATGAAAATAAAATACAGAAAGAGAACTCATACATTCCTGTAAGTTCTTCACTTTATCTCTCTCTCTTTCATACAGCAGTGTGATGTGGCAACCCAAAAATTTACTGTGATCTTAGATTGCATTAAGAGTTTCAGGAACAGTGAGACAAGGTATTCGTTGTCTTCTGCTTTGTCCTCATCTGAGTACTTGACTTTGGGGCATTATAGTTTAAGGACAACAGGAGAATGTCTGAAGATAGGAAGCTAGTTTGATGAAGGGCCCCGAGTTTTTGTCATAAGTATTGTTTGAAGCAATTATTTAGTTGTCCTAGAAGCCATCTTCCTTTTCGTCATATCTTCCCTGTTGATTTGTTTTGCTTAATGTTTTAAACAGTTTTCTTTCAACTGAAATATTAGTAATTTCTCTCTTTCTCCTCTCCCTCCCTTCCCCTCTTTCTCCTCTCTCTGTCTCTGTCTCTCCTCTCTGCCTTACTCTCTTCCTTTGTTTATTCCACTTTTATTTCCTTATTACTCACTTTCTTGCTTTTCTTATTCCACTTTTATTGTCCTTATTACTCGCTTGCTTTTCTTATTACTCTTTTCTTATTCCACATTTATTTCCTTTTTACCCTTTTCTTATTCCACTTTTATTTGCTTATTACTCACTTTTTTGCTTTCCTCCTTGGTGGCAGGTCCTTTGAGAACTGAACGTTGAAACTGTCAGTCTCTTCCCATGCTGGGTGAATTAACTTTTCAGCATTCTCAGTCTCCACTCTTAAATGACCTCTTGAGGGACATAGAGGTCACATATAGGCCAGTCCCCTTTCTTCCATTTCTGATGGAATATCTCAACAAATGTTCTGGTAGCCTGCCCTGGTTTCTGTCTTTGCTAATTATCTGGCTGAGCACTGCTGCAGAGCACAGCCTTCCACCTAAGGCAGAGCCTGTTTTCACTTTGCTGCACCAACTCTTCTGAGTTTGCATTAAGAGTGATATGCCAGAGGCCTCTCTGATAAGATAGGATGCTCATTATTACCACTTCTTTCATTCAGTATTAGGAATGCTAGCTATAGCAACAAGGCAAGAAAAAGATGTTTAAGAAATAGCCCGGACTTCCAGTGCTGAGCTGGCAGAGTGAGGATTGACCTTGAAGCCCTCCAAAATTCCCCTCCAAAAACTAGAAATCCGTTTAGAATTTATCTCAGGAGCAAAGCAGCAACGTTCCAGCCCAGCAGGAACGGTCAGTCTCACTGGGGTGGGCAGGGGACAAGGTTAGAGCAACAGCAGCAGCCAGCTTCACAGTAGATGCAGCAAGGCTCCAAGCCTCCAAGCACTCTGCCAGTGAGGCTCCCCTCTTCTGCAAGCCAACATACCCCTAAGCAAATGAGCCATCTGTGCAGCACAGCAAGGCCTCAGTCCAGTGAGCCCAGCACCAGCTACCAGCGAGGCCGTAATCCCATTGCTGACCAGTAGGAAAGCCCCACCCCAGGACTGGCCAACAGTGAGATCCTTCCTCTGGGGCTTACTGGCAGAGACCCTGGATTTTAAAAAGTTAATTAGACAAGTAAAAGAAAATAAGAAAATAAAGGAGAGTCATGCAAGAGAAGCATGAAAAAAGTCAAGAGCATTGAAAAAGATATGCAAAAATTTACTGAGAAAAATAACTCCCTAAAAAATACAATTGGTCAAATGGAAAAGGCAGTACAAAAGTTCCCTGAAGAAAATTTCTTAAAAATTAGAATGGATTAAGTGGAAACTGATGACTTTATGAGACATGAAGACATGATAAAACTAAAAAAAGGAAAAATAATAGAAGAAAAATATGAAATATCTCATTGGAATATCCCAGGAGAGATAACATAAGAATTATTGAACTAACTATAAGCCACGATTAAAAAAAGCCTCGACAACATCTTCCAAGAAATTATCTTTTAAAAAATTTTTAAAGTTTTTTTCAAAACATATGCATAGTTTTCAACATGCACCTGTGCAAAACTGTGTGTGCCAAATTTTTTTCTCCCTCCCCTAGATGGCAAATAATCCAATATATGTTAAATGTGCAATTCTATATACATTCCTGCAGTTATTATGCTGCACAAGAAAGATTAGAAAGAGAAAAAAATAAGAAAACAAAATGTAAGCAAATAACAAAAAAGTGAAAATACTATGTTGTGATTCACATTCAGTCCCTATGGTCATCTTTCTGGATGAAGATGGCTTTCTCCATCACAAAACCATTGGAACTGGCCTTCCAAGAAATTATCAAAGGAAATTGCCCTGATATATTAAACCCAGAGGGCACAATAGAAATTGAAAGAATCCACTGATTACTGTCTGAAAGAAATCCCCCAAATGAAAACTCTCAGGAAAATCATAGCTAAATTCTGGAGCTCACAGATCAAAAAGAAAGTCTTGCAAGCAGCCAAAAAAAAAAAAAAACAAACAAAAAAAAAAAACAATTCAAATTTTGTGGAGCTATAGTTAGGATTACATAAGAATTGGTAGTTTTTGCATTAAAAACTGGAGGGCTTGAAACATGATATACCAGAAGGCGAAGGAGTTAGAATTACAAACAAGAATCACCTATCCAGAAAAATTGAATATAATATTTCAGGGGAAAAATGGATATTTAACAAAATAGAAGACTTTCTGTCTTTTCTAATTAAAAGATCAGAGTTGAATTAAAAAAAAAAGTTCTTCAAATATGACTCAAGGGAAACAAAGATAAAAAGGTTAAAAACAAACAAGAAAGAGAAAATATAAGAAATTCAATAAGATGAAACTGTTTACATTTCTATATGCCAAGATAATATTTGTAACTTTAAACTTTATTTCTATAAGAGCAATTAGATTAAAGAATTGTATATAGACAGAGACTAGGGATATGATGACTTTGAAGGGATGATACACCAAAAAACAAAATAAAGGGGATGAGAAAGAAAATTGCACTGGAAGAAGAAGGGGGGGAGAATTAAATGGAATAAATTATTACACAAAAAAGGGGCATGAAAGAGCTATTAGAATGGAGAGGAAGATGGAGAGTGGTAGGCAAAGCTTAAACCTTACTTCAAACCTTACTTCAACTTTACATGAAAACTGACTCAAAGAAGGAATAACATGCATTCAGTTGGATATAGAAATCAATCTTACCCTATAAAGAAGTAAAAAGGCACCAGAATAATAGAAGACGGAGTGGAGGCTAATAAAAGGGAAGATATATTGGAGGAGATAGCATTCTGATTGCAGAATGGATTAAAAGCCAGAAACCTACAATATTTTGCTTATAAGAAACACATTTAAAACAACTCACAATTATTTTAAGTCCCTAGTAGGAAAATTCCCAACATTTAGGTAGAAGTGGAGTTCTTTACCTACCTTTGCATTTATTTTCATTTCTACTTAACTGATATCTTCTTGAAGTCTCTTTTGATGTTTCCTTGGAAATATTTGGGTAATAAGCTAACAAATGATACTATAATGTTTGTGGATAAATAGGTACCAGGTGAGGCTGTTGGAGAAAATAGTTGACTTTTTCCTCAACTTGTGTCTTCTGCTCTGAGACATTTATATGGACAATTAGCTTCTTTAGTATCTCCCTTGTCTGCCACAGTTTTTTTTTTTTTTTTTTATTCCTCAGAAGTGTGTTAGAAAAGTACATATTCACATTTTTTTCTTCCCCTTTTCTCAACTTTCTTGATAATTTATGGACAATTCATGTAGATAAAACCAGTTTTTCACTCTATTGGAATAGACTTCCTGACATCATTTCATTTTATCCAATGTTTTTCACAGACTTTTTGCATCTAGTCTATGGTCTTTTGGTTGATTAAAATATGTTCTCCCTTAGTTAAGGTATTTAGAGATAAAATGGGGTGGAATGGTTCAAACTTACTTTTATATAAATTTTTTTCCTAACAGGAAAAAAAAAAACAGCTATGGATTTTGGTGAAATGTTGAGAAATGACAACAGAGAGCAACAGGAGTTTATGAAAATCATCATCTCTTTCTAACTCTTGCTATTGTTTTTGTTGTTGTTCATTAGTGTCTGATTCTTCATGACCCTACTTGGTTTTTTCTTGAGAAAGAAAACCTTCTAGGTCATTTTACACATGATAAAATAGAGGAAAATATCTAAAGTGACTTAACCAGGGTCACACACCTAGTAGACATCAGATTTGAACTCAGGAAAATGAATCTTCCAGGCTCCAGGCCCAATACTCTTTCCACTGGACTTTTTTTTTTTTTTTTAAACTTTTGAACATTTTTAAAAAAGCAAAATATAGTTTCTCTGATGATTCTCTTTTAATTAGGTCCATTATTTTGTTTTGTGTGAGATAATGATATCACCCTATCTTTTTTACTTCAGGGGTAGTTGAAACTACTCCACACTCTTATTTTAACTATGTGTGTATCTTTCAGTTTCAAATATGTTTCTAATAAATAAAATACTATTGTAGTCTAGTTTCTAACCCGTTCTGCTGTTTTCTATTTTATATGAGTTTATCTCATTCACTTTCCCAGTTATGATTGCTAACTGTATATTTCCCTCCATCATATTCTCTTATATTTAGTCTTCTCTTTCTTATCCTATTCCCTTCTCAAAAGTCTCTTTTGCTTTTGATTACTCCCTCTTTTTATTTTTATTTCCCCTTTGATTTTTTAGGGTTTCTATTTTGGTATCCAAGTAGGGGGTTTTAATTTTTTGTCTTTCTTTTTTCTTTCTTTTTAGTTGCATGCTCAATATTTTGATCTGCTCTTTCTCTTTTTTTATTGATGAAAGTATTTGGTGATATAATGTTTCCCTTAAGTAGCTTGATGTAGCTTGGCTACATCAAACAAATTTTGTTATTTTGTCTCATTGTTGTCACTATCTTTAATGAAATTATTGTTTCTATGATTTATTCTTTGACCCACTTTTTCTTTAGGAATGTTATTTAGTTTTCAATTAAATTTCTAAGACTCTACATTGAATGTAATTTTTCTTACATTGTGGTAAGACAAATATCTATTTAACATTTATGTTTTCTGCATTTGTTTGTGAGATTTTTATGCCTTAATACATGTTTAGTTTTGTGAAGCTGCCATCAGAGAATTTGTCACTTTTAATCCTCTTCCCCATTCTGTAAAAAAAGGAGATTGTACTGGGCTTGATGTAAATTGTGTCCCCTTTGACTTTTGGAAGGAAATGATGGGAATGAACCCTGAAACTGTCCAAACTCTCCTCTGGGAGAGACCCATCCTTAGGGAGTCAAGTTAAATGATCTCATTCAGTTGGAAATCTTGGCCAGGGATATGATCACACCCCCTATTGAGTTGAAGATTAGGACGGAATCACTCCCAGTAGTTCAAACTCCCAAGATAAGTAAAATCTCTTTTCAATTTGAGATCTAGGCCCCAGGGCATTGACAACACTGAGGGAGTCTCATTCAATTTTGAATTGAAACCCAAGTCTCAGACAGCTAATAAAAGACAATTCTGAACCCTGAATCTTTATAGAAATCCTAAACAGGATTATGCTTGCCAACGAAGCTGTTTTCTTGGCAAGCTGCCTTGCCAGGACTTTTGCTCACTGGTGAAGATATTGTCTTCTCAGTGCCAATAAATCCCTTTTGCCACACAGATTTTGGGTTTGTGAATTCTTTTGCGTAGGACCTGCACCTCCAAGCAGAGGGAATCTCCCATCCCAATTCTCACACCTCATCACAACTACCACTCACCTTATTATTTGTACCTCATCAGGCTAATATCTCAAAAAGATCTTAAAGGAGGAAAAGGGACCCATATGTGCAAAAACGCTTGTGGCAGCCCTTTTTGTAGTGGCTAGAAACCAGAAACTGAGTGGATGCTCATCAATTGGAGAATGGCTGAATAAACTGTGGTATATGAATGTTATGGAATATTATTGTTCGGTAAGAAACAACCAGCAGGATGATTTCAGAGGGGCCTGGAGAGACTTACATGAACTGATGCTAAGTGAAATGAGCAGAACCAGGAGATCATTATACACGGCAACAAGAAGATAGTACAATGATCAATTCTGATTTATGTGGCTCTTTTCAATAAAGAGATGATTCAGGCTGGTTCCAATGATCTTGTGATGAAGACAGCCATCTACACCCAGAGAGTGCTGTAGAACTGAATGTGGGTCACAACATAGTGTTGAGGGGTAAGATACCCTAACAGTGATAGGCCAATGTTGCAAATTTTGTGAAAGAATTTGCAGTCCCAGTCCGCAAGCAGGTTTGGCAAAAATGGGTTTATTTTCACTAAGCAGCTCTCTCAGTGGGCTGCTTCCTGATTAGGAAGATGGCAAAAATTGGGATACAGAGTCTTGATTTTATTTAGTTTTCTATGGCTTGGGGCTAGGAAGTGATTGAGGGGTTAATTTTCAAATCAATAAGAGTGGTGATTGTTTCCCAGATCAAAGTGATTCCCAGATCATTTAGAGATGGGAGTTTCCCATGCGAACCAGGTAATTTTCCCAGAGCTGGGAGGGTTGAGATTCAGGGTTTTTCTAATTCAGGTTCACCCTCTCCCCCAAAGATCAGGGGGACACAGTTCTATTACATCATTAGCATTTTTACTCTTTTTGTTGTTTGCTTGCATTTTATTTTCTCATTTTTTCGTTTTTTCATTTGATTTTTCTTGTGCAACAAGATAATTATACAAATATGTATGTATATATTGGATTTCACATACACACACACAATATATATATATATACACACATTTTTTTTTTTTTTTTACCATATATTGGATTACTTGCTCTCTAAGGGAGGGGATGGGGAGAAGAGAAGGAAAAATTGGAACACAAGATTTTGCGAGGGTTATTGTTGAAAACTCCCACATTCAGTTATATGAACCTATATGGGATTGTGACCCACAGCTTAAAAATCTTTGGTATAGAACATTCCTCAATGAAGAAGCTCTATCTACCAGAGTAGATTAGTGCCCTCTATGGACCTTTTAATTTTAGAGAATGGTGTAGATCAGTGGGGTCAGCCTCAATCAGAAAAAGATCCTTCTGGTGAATTATTGACTTAGAAAATTTTAATTTAACATTATTTATCTTGTATTATATTTTTATTATTTTGTTAAATATTTTCCAATTACATTAACACTCTTAGAATCCTGAGGCTAATATGTGTCAGATGGGAGACTTGAACTCAGGTCTTCCTGACATGAAGATCAACTGTTAACCTGAATGTCATGCTGCCTCTGTTTTAGAGTCTGCAGAATCAACTAAATTCCCCCAACTCAATCTATTCTTAGAGAAACCCTACTCTACTTGTAAACAGTTAGTTCATTGTGTATTTTCTTAAAATATATTTTAGAAATGTATTTTTGAAGATGTAATAAAAAGGTTATTTTCCCCACAGAAAGTTTAAAGAATGGGCCATTCCTTCTCTCAGTCTTGAGGAATATTCCCATTTAGTCTTGCTGTTATCTCTAGACATGAAGAGTATGTGTTTTCTCTAAATGGTCACAAGAGGGAGCTATGAACCATTTAAATATATAACAAAAAAATGGAAGTTGACAGAATCCTTTCCTGTCAACTTTTTTTTTTTTCATTTATATGAACAAAGGATCCTTAACAATATTTAGTTCATTTTTTTTTGGTGTTTACAATTGGGTTTTATCTTTAATAAAATCAAATCTAGATATAAGAGAACTTTCTATAAAATCTAGTGTCCATTATTGCCTACAAAAGAGAACATTGGGAAGCCTTCCTCATACAGTAAAGAATCATTCTCCAATTTATACTCTGCATCAAATCTCTTCCTTGCCAATAATGAATACCTTTGTTGCAGATGCATCTTTCTGTTTTATGTGATATTTGATATTAATGATCAAGGGTTATCAAAAAAAGCAATTTCTGTTATTTTATCCATAATAATCATGATCATAATCATAGCTACTGCTAGGTCCGTAGAGCTGAAAAACTCAATTTCTCTTTATCTACCAAGGTACCTGAATTGCTATTTAATTTAGGAAATTATGAGGTGGGATTAGGCACTCCTGGTCCTTTGGGTGTTCACCAGTGAAAACCAACAGGGAGTAAGGCTTTAGTCACACTT
This sequence comes from Antechinus flavipes, assembly GCF_016432865.1. Taxonomy (NCBI): domain Eukaryota; kingdom Metazoa; phylum Chordata; class Mammalia; order Dasyuromorphia; family Dasyuridae; genus Antechinus; species Antechinus flavipes. Next base: position 156,303,889 of record NC_067403.1, on the reverse strand, counting down.
AAATTTTAAGTCACAGAAGATGCAGAGATGAACAGGCCATAAAGTATAGAAACAAGTGGCAGAAGGTGGGAGGAGAGTACAGAGGCATGAGAACAGGGACAGGTGAGGAAACTAGGCAACATGGAGAGGGAGAGAGGTACAGAGAGTCGCTCACATAACCATGGATTAGAGTTGGGAGTGTTCAACAATGTATACCCAGATGGCAGGAGCAGGAGTTTGGAGTTTCATTTTTATAGGGTTTTGTTGGGAAGTGGGGGGACAAAATAACTTTTGTCAGTGCAATTTAGGCTTATATGTTCATTAATATAAACATCCTCTCAAAGCTGTCAATACCATATGGTATTCTGTGAGTATCTGGAGCTTACTGGAGTCTTTATATCATAGGTCCTCACAGCAAGAGCTACCTGTGTTAGCATATATTTTAGGAGATGATTTGTTATATAATATATGATACAGTTTGCAAATTATGCCCTTCTCATCTTGGGAACATTCTATACAGACTTTTCCAATCTTATTTCCTGCTTTTCTTATTTTATAAACTATTATTCTTACTTAAACTTACTTATAAACTTACCATACTAACTGGAGGGGTTGGAGGATATTAATGGTCAGAGGATCAGAACAAGATACACTTTTAACACAGTATTCTTTAGTAGTTTTTGACTTATGAATGTACAAATTTAGTTCAGTCATAGGAAGAAACTGGTTTCTCAGGAGATGTAACAGGTTCTTTTTCTCTGGATTTTTACACTGCCACTCTCCAAACCTCAAAGAGCTTTATTTTAAATATATGCATTTAAAATTTTTTGTATTCCAAATTCTCTTCCTCTGTGCAGCTCCTTCCCCACTCATTGAAAAGGAAAGGAATGCAACATCCATTTTTATACATGTGAAGTCATGTAAAATATATTTCCAAATAAGCTATATTGTAAAGAAAAGAAAAAAAGTGAGAAAAATAAAGTAAAAGAAAACATGCTTCAATTTGCAGTAAGACAAATCACTATTGATCAGAGAAATGCAAATTAAGACAACTCTGAGATACCACTACACACCTATCAGATTGGCTAAGATGACAGGAAAAAATAATGATAAATGTTGGAGGGGATGCGGGAAAACTGGGACACTGATGCTTTGTTGGTGGAGTTGTGAACGAATCCAACCATTCTGGAGAGCAATCTAGAATTATGCCCAGAAAGTTATCAAACTGTGCATACCCTTTGATCCAGCAGTGTTTCTGGGCTTATACCCCAAAGAGATACTAAAGAAGGGAAAGGGACCTGTATGTGCCAAAATGTTTGTGGCAGCCCTGTTTGTAGTGGCTAGAAGCTGGAAATTGAATGGATGCCCATCAATTGGAGAATGGCTGGGTAAATTGTGGTATATGAACATTATGGAATATTATTGTTCTGTAAGGAATGCCCAGCAGGATGAATACAGTGAGAACTGGCCAGACTTACATGAACTGATGCTAAGTGAAATGAGCAGAACCAGGAGATCATTATACACTTCCACAATGATATTGTATGAAGATGTATTCTGATGGAAGTGGATTTCTTTGACAAAGAGATCTGAGTTTCAATTGATAAATGATGGACAGAAGCAGCTACACCCAAAGAAAGAACACTGGGAAACTATTTGCATTTTTGTTTTTTCTTCCCGGGTTATTTTTACCTTCTGAATCCAATTCTCCCTGTGCAACAAGAGAACTGTTCGGTTCTGCACACATATATTGTATCTAGGATATACTGCAACATATCTAACATATATAGGACTGCTTGCCATCTAGGGGAGGGGGTGGAGGGAGGGAGGGGAAAAATCGGAACAGAAGCGAGTGCAAGGGATAATGTTGTAAAAAAATTACCCTGGCATGGATTCTGTCAATATAAAGTTATTATAAAATAAAATAAAATTAAAAAAAATCTGCAGTAAGAGCTCATCAGTTCTCCCTCTGGAAGTGGATAGCTTTTTTCATCATTAGTCCTTTGGAATTTTCATGAACCATTGTATTTAAGTCTTTCATAAGTAATCATTGTTAAGTATTACTGTTACTATATACAACGGTCTTCTATTACTGCTCATTTCACTTTGCATTAGTTTATACAAGTCTTCCCAGGTATTTCTAAACTCATCTGTTTTTAATTTCTTGTAGCTCAATAGTATTCTATTACAATCATATACCACAATTTGATCAGCCATTGATGGACATTCCTTAGGTTTCCAAATTCACCACAGAGTTGCTCTAAGTATTTTTGTACATATGGGTCCTTTTTCCTTTTCCTCTGATCTCCTTGAAATATAAATCTAGTAGCAATACTGCCAGGTTAAAAGTGCAGAAAATAGCCTCATTCAAATTGTTCTTCAGAATGATTTAAACAATTCATGACTTTACCAACAGTGCATTAGTAAACCTAATTTCCTCATCCCTTCCTGAGTTTGTATTTCCTTTTCTATCATGTTAGCCAATTTGTTGGGTGAAAAGTGATTCGCATTTATCTAATTATTGATGAATTAGAGGATTTTTTTGAGTATTGATAGTTTTGATTTCTTCTTCTGAAACTTAATATTATTTGAAAATTTATCAATTGAGAAATAGATATTATTTTTAGATATTTGATTTAGTTTCCTATGTATTTGGGAAATGAGATCTTTATCAGAGAAATTTACTATACAAATTTCTACCCCAGTTTCCTACTTTCCTTTTAATTTTATCAACATTGGTTTTGTTTTTGCAAAAACTTTAAATAATTTAATATAATTAAAGTTATGTATTTTACCTTCTGTGATCTTATTATTTTTTGGTTAAGAACTCTATCTTTAGCCATAGATGGTAATTTTTCTCATGTACCTGTAATTTGCTTATATCACCCTTTATGCCTAAATCATGTATTAATTTTGAATTTATTTGAACTTATCTTGAATTGTGATGTGAGATGTTTATCTATTCCTAGTTTCTATTGGACAGCTTTCCCAACAGTTTTGCCATATAGTAAAATCTTGTCCCAATAATTGGGATCTCAGTTTATCAAATAGTAGGTTACTGTGCTCATTTACTTCTGTATATCATGAATCTATTCCATTCCTCTATTTTTTATCCACTATCCCTTAAAAAAAAAAAGATTTCTGCTATGTAATATAGGTTAAGATTTGGTATTGTTAGGCTGTTTTTCTCTATTTTTTCCTCCATTGATTCCCTTAATGGTCTAGATTGTTTTTTCCTCCATTTGAATTTTGTCATTAATTTTTTGTAGCTCTATAAAGTTTGATTGATAAGTAAAATAATTTAAGTAGTATTATAACTTTTATTATATTGTAGCTTATTCACAAATATCCATTGTTCAATGGTTACATTTGCTTTTATTCATGTGAAATGTGATTTGTAACTGTATACGTATAATTCTTGTGTCTGTTTTAGCAGGTAGAAGCCCAAGTACTTTATACTGTCTGCAGTTGTTTTAAATGAAATTCCTCTTTCTATCCCTTCTTGCTGGGGGATTTTGTTGGTAATAAATAGACATACTAATGATTTATGTTGGCTTGTTTTACATCCTATTAAAATTATTGTATTGCTAAAGTTATTAACTGTTTAGGGTCTTCTAAATATAATATTGTATCAGCTGCAAAGAGGGATACTTTTTTTCTTCATTGCCTTATTTGTTTCTTCAATTTCTTTTTCTTGTCTCATTCTTATAGATATCATTTTTCATACAACATTGAGTAATAATGATTCACCACTGAGCTAATTGAAAAATCTTCTAGTTCATCCTCATTACAGATAATGCTTGCTCTTGCTTTTATTTATGATTTTAAGATTTTATTTATTCCTATCCTTTCTAGTGTATTCAATAGGAATGGGTATTGTATTTTGTCAAAACTTTTCTTGTATATATTAATATTTTCATGTATTGTTTTTGTTATTGTTATAATCAATTATGCTTATACTTTTTCTAAACTGGATCTCTCTAACCAATCTGATTATAGCGTATGATCTCTGCTATATATTGCTTTGGTTATTTTGTTTGCATTTTATTTAAAACTTTCACAATGTTAAGGACATTGGTTTACAGTTTCCTTTTTTTGTTTTTGTTCCCCCTGGTTTAGGTATCAAATTAAATTTGTGTAATTCCTTCATGCATTTTTCAGCTATTATATATATATTTGGAATTAATTGTTCTTAACATATTTGGTAGAAGTTACTTATAAATCCATTTAATCCTGGGGCTTTTTTTCCTTAGGAAGTTCATTTATGGCCTGTCTATCAGCTTCTTTTTCTAAAATAGGGTTATTGAAGTGTTTGATCTATCTCCTCATTTGTTAATCTGGGCAATTTATACATTTGTAAATATTTATCTATTTAACTTACATTGTCAGTTTTATTGGCATATTAATGGGCAAGTAGCTCCAGAAATTTTGCTTTAATTTCATTTTACTTGGTTGTACATTTATCCTTTTCATTTTTCATACTGGTAATTTGGTTTTCTTTTTAAAAAAAATCAAATTAACCAAATATTTACCTTTTTTATTGTCATTCTCCCCCACAACACCAGATTCTAGTTTTATTTAGCAGTTTAATGAATTTAAAAAAAATTTCAGTCTTATTAATCTCTCCTTTGACATTCAGGATTTAAATGTTGGTATTTAACTGGAGATTTTTAATCTGTTACTTTCCTAGTTTTTATTTTTAGTTGTATGCACAATTCCTTCACCTGCTTTCTCTTTTAAGCTTTAGAGATATAAAATTTCTCCTAAATATTGCTTTGTTTGCAATACCAAATTTTGATGTTGTCTCATCATTGTCATTAAACTTAATAAAATTATTATCATTTTCATTTTTTTAATTTATCATTTATTTTTTGGAATTAGTTTACTTTCAAATTAATTTTTTATTCAGACTTCCAAGGCCCTTTATTAAATATAGTTTTTACTGCATTTATTATTTCTGCTCTTCTGCATCTGCTTGTGAGATTTTTATCCCCCAATCCACAGTCAACTTTTGTGAATGCTCCATGTAAGTATTTTCATTCCTATTTCTATTCAGTATTCTCCAGGAGTTTATCATATCTAATTTTCTAAAATACTGTTCCTCTCTTTAACTTCTTTTTAATTTATTTTATGGTTAGATTCAACTAGGTCTCAGAAAAGTAAATTGCAGTCCTCCACTAGTACAGTTTTGCCATCTGTTTCTTTCTGTAACACATTTAACTTTTTCTTCAAGAATATGATTGTTATCTCATTTAGTGTATATATGTTTAGTATTGATATTAGTTAATTTTCATTGGTACCTTTTAGCAAAATGTTTCTCTGATTATCTTTTTTAGTTAGGTTTTTGTCTTTTTTCTGCTTTTTTTTTCTTTTTTGCTGTTTTTGTTTTTCCTTTTTTCTGAGGTCATGATTGTTACCTCTGCCTTTTTTTTTTTTTTAAGCTGGAATGCAATAAAGTCTACCCCAGTGCTTTATTTTAATTCTGTGTATCTTTCTGTTTCAAGTGTGTTTCTTGTAAACAACATATTTTTATATTCTAGTTCCAAATTCATTTTGCTATCCTCTTCCATTTTATAGATGAGTTCATTCAATTCACCCTCACAGCTGAGGTATCACTAGCTGAGTATTTCCCTCCATCCCATTCTCTTATATTTTTATAGTATTAATATTTTTCTGTCTTAAAACCAGTTCAGAAGAGGATGAAATGCAAGCATTGCCTTTTCCCCTTTTATTTTCCACTTCATTCTAAAAACTACTCCTTATGTTCTTCTTTTATGTGAGATAATTTCTTCCATTTCCCCCTTCTCCCAATACATCCCTCTTTCTCAATTTTATATGTATGTTTTGGGATCTTCCCATTCTAACAGACTAGATTATATCCATATCTCTGATTAAATAGACTTCTTACTGCCAATTTTTATGAGTTACATGCATCTTCCCATTTGGCGACGTAAACAGTTTAATCTTATTAAGTTCATGATTTCTCATTCACACTTAGCTTTTTTATGCTTTTCTTGAGTCTTGTTTTTGAATGTTATGTTATCTATTTTGCTTTGGTCTTTTCATAAGGAATGCTTTGAAAGTCCTTATTTCATTAAAAATTCATTCTGCTCTTGTAGGATTATATTCAGTTTTGCTGGGTAAATTATTCTTGGTTTTAATTCTTGCTCTTTGGACTTCTGGAATAGAATAATTGAAGCCTTTCACTACCTTAGAATTGTAGCTGCTAAATCTTGAGGAATTCTACTGTGGCTCCACAATATTTGAATTGTTTGTTTGTTTTTGTCAATTTGAAATTTGGTTATAACATTTCAGGAAATTTTCATTTTGTTGTCTCTTTGAGGAGGTGATTGCAGGATTCTTTCAATTTGTCTTTTGCCCTCTGGTTCTACAGTGCCTGGAAAGTTAATTTCTTGAAATATAGTGACTAGGTTCTTTTTTTTTTTTAATCATGGATTTCAGTTAGTCCAGTAATTTTAAAGCTGTTTCTTTTCAATCTATTTCCAGATCATCATTGTTCCTATGAGATATTTTACATTTTCTTCTTTTTTTTCATTCATTTGATTTTGTTTTTATTCTTTCTTATGTCCCATAGAATTATTAAATTCCATTTGATCAATTCTAATATTTTTAAGAAATTATTTTCTTCAGTCAGGTTTTGTGCTGCCCACACTTCTAATTTTTCCTGTTCTGATTTTTTAAGGGATTTTTTCCTAGTGGAATTTTGTACCTCTTTTACCAAGCTGTTAATTTTATTTTCATAATTTTCTTGTGTTTTTTTCTCCCCTTAAAAACTCTCTAGCTCTTCTAGGAATTGTTGGTCTCATCCGAAATGCATTTTTAAAAAAATACTTTACTTGTAAATATTTCAAGTCATTGTCTTCTTTTAAGTTTGTATGTTGAGTTTTCTTACTACTATAGTTGCTCTGAACGATCAGGTTCTTTTTGTTGTTGTTTGTCCATAATTTAAGCCTATTTCTTGATTTCATTTTTTATGTTAGAATTAGGCTCTGCCTACCTTTGGATGAGGTGGGGTCAGGTAGGGGTTACTGTTCTGAACTTTAGGCTTTTATATCATGCTATTTTCATTGCTAATCTAGGGATTTATAAGTTATAGGTGTTTTCAAGGTGATGTGATCAGGAAGAGATGTGGTTGCTACCTTCCTGATTTTTATTTTGGGGATTACCCAGTTTGGGTCTTTGCTCCCTTGAAACCATAGTTTTTCTTTATCCTAGAACTGCTTTTTGGAATTGTGTATGGGCAATAAAGCTGTCAAATGGTGCCTTTTTTCATTCAGTAATAGCACAGTGCTCTCCTGTAAACTCTTTTTTGACCAAGTGTTCAATCCCCTTATCATCTCTGGGCATGAAGCTATCCTGGTACCACTGGTACCATTGCTTTTGCTACCACTGTGGCCCACAGCTGAAGTTGCTTTCCTTGTGCTATGCTCCCCTCTCTAATGTCCACAAGTTCTCTTTCTGTGGTTCCAACCTATCCTGAGCTAGAAAAATGATTCAGTCTTACTTTTTGTTGGTTATGACTCTTAGAATTTGATTTGACTTTCTTTTTAAAAGTTGTTTGGAGGAGAATGTTGGGAAGAGTTCAGAAAAATACTATCTTTATTATGTCATCTTGGTCCACTCCCCACATACTCCAAGGAGCTTCAAAGAGAGAGCTTGCTTTATGTCTAGATCTCTCCAAAAAGAGGGAATAGAAAGGTGCTAAATGTGCAATGTCATTTAGGTATACCATAGCTATTTATTTCCTCTGTATAAAAATGGCAAACATGAAAGACACAAGGACATATTAAAAATGTTTAAGGTACAGTAATAATTCCTCTTCTAGAAAGTTTCGGCTTCAGAACATGAAGAAACTTATGGATCTTCTGAGGAGCTAGTTTACATTTAACTTGGCCTTTTGGCAAGTCAGTTCATCTGATAGATTTATCTTTTCTGATATAGAAATTCCTCTTTCAGGCAGCCCATTTTGACTTCTGACCCAGAAGCATCAACCTCTCAAATTCATAATGCTGCTTCCAAAGCTGGAAATGGCTATCACCTATGTTTGGTAAAGAAACACAAAACAGAATGAATATGATAATCCACCCACACTGTGAGAGCCATTAACTAAGATGATGAGAAGGTCCTCTTTTACCCCACTTCTGAGAAATGAGCCTGGGGTGAAAAGTATTTGTGAATAATTTTTCTTTCTTAATTTTAGGTGTTTACAGTGATCCCTATTGACTCTGATAGTTCAAGTCATGGTGACCTTAAAGCTAGGATTGTAGGCAGATGGTGCAATATGTTGTTAACTTGGCCCATAAGCCCCTTCAGCTCTGAAGTCAGGAAGACTCATCCTGAATTCAAATCCCACCTCAAACACTTATTAGCAGTGTGACCCTAAGCAAAAAAGGATCATTGTTGATTGATCACAGTAGCTAAGTCTTTCATAGTTGATTACTGTGACAGCATTTATTGATTATGGAGAAAACAAGGAAGTTCCTGAAAACAAACATTCACTTCTGCCTCATTAATTACATCAAAGCCTTTGATTGGGTGGATCACAGTAATATATGGCAAGTTCTCAAAGAGATAAGAGTACCAGATCATCTTACTTGTCTCCTGAGAAACCTATATAAGGATCAAGAAGCAACAGTTAAAACCACATGTGGAACAACTGATTGGTTTAAGATTGGGAAAGGACTATGACAAAGTTGTCTGTTGTCATCTTACTTACCTGCAGAGTATATCATGAAAAATGTCTCTATAATAAAAGTAGAGTAAAAGTTTTTCCAGTAGCAATGGATAAAATGCTATGAAAGTTGGATGTTAAGGAAAGGAGAATGCCATAAAATTGAAGCTTTCCAGTTGTGATGCTGAAGAAGACTTTGAGAGACGCTTGGACAGAAAGGAGATTAAATCAGTCAATACTTAAAAAAATTTAATTGAGATTATTCATTGAAAACACAAATGCTGAAATTGATGCTGAAGCTGAAATTCTTTGGCCACATAATGGGAAGACAGGGCTTAATTATAACAGCCTGATATGAATGATTGAAGACATAAGAAAAAAGGGATAGCAGAGAATGAGATAGCTAGTGTAAAGAAAACAATGAATACAAACTTGAATAGACTTTTTAAAGATAGTGTAGAAGGGCCCGGTTTGCTATGGTACATGGGGTTGATGGGGGTGAACCCTGAAACTGTCCTCCTTGACTTTTGGGGTGAGTTCTGAAATTCTCCTCTGACAGAGACCCACCCTTCAGGGCAGTTAAGTGGTTTCATTAAGATTAGCCCAGGACCACTCCCTACTAGCTCAAACTTAAGTGGTCGCATTCAACTGGAAATCTAGGCCTGGCAGCAGTGACAACATTAAAGGAATCTCATTCAATGGAAGTCCTACCCCTGGACTAATTATAAAATGACCATTTTGAACTCCAAATCTTTGCAGAAGTCTGAAATAGGATCGTGTTTTGCCAAGGGTCCTGTCCTCTTGGGACAGCTGTCTACCAGGACTCTTGCCCGCTGTGAAGAGACCCTCTTCTCAGTAATAACCTTTTGTTATTTCTCTGCCAGGACCTCTTGCCACTCAGAAGTCTGTCTTCCTAGCTGGCTTTTCAGGGCCAACAATAAACTTCCCTTTTGCCAGTCAGACTTTTCAGATTCGTGAATTCTTCCTATTGGACTTGTGTCCACCAGAGGGATTCCCACAACTCTCTGCACTGCCACTAACCGCATCAGAGTCACAAAAAACTGAATAAAAATGACAATAATAACAACCAATTGTTATGATATTGTTGTTATTACCTACAGTATTCTCCTGGTTCTGCCACTCATATATATCATTCCAAATTTTTCTTAAATGATTTCGCTTCCTCATTTTTTATAACACCATAGTGTTCCATCACAATCATATACCACAACTTGTTCAGTCATTTCCCAAATGATGGACAGTTTCTCAATTTCCAATTCTTTATCACTACAAAAAGAACTTTTAAATACTTTTGTACATATAAGTCCTATTCGTTTTCCTTTGATCACTTAGGAATACAGGCTAGTAGTAGTATTGCTGTATCAAAGGCTGGCACAGTTTTATAACCCTTCTGGCATAGTTCTAACTTGTCCTACAAATATTGAACCAATTCATAGTTCTGCCTATTAATATACCTATTTTTCCCACATTGTCTTTGCCTTTTATCATTTCACTTTTTTGTCATATTAATCAATTTAATTGGTATGAGGTAGAACCTCAGAGTTATTATAGTTGGCATTTCTCTAATCAATAGTGATTTAGATATTGTTATTTTAAAAATAGATTTGTGGGAATTAGAAAGACAATGACCTGTTTAAGTTCAGTGGGATCACTTTAGGTTCAATCTGCAAACCCTGGTGTGATCCAAAGGCAGTTATAATATGCTGTTTATTATTTAATCAAGTCATTATTTGAAGTAATTAAATGTTTCTTTAGTACTCAGACAGAAATATATTACATGCTAGTTTTTATTATTGGAAACCACTAAATTTGATTCATGTAAAACTGAAAAAGGTAAACTTTTTTGAAGCAAATATCTGATTTTCTCAGAAGATAAACTAATTCCTTTTACAAAGAGATTTTACTTGGGATTCTTTAAACCAAATTCCCTTATTAGATATTAAATATGAGATAACTTATTAAATCATTTTATTCACAAATTTTCAAAAATCTATCTAAAGTATAAAACAAGGTATATTAGAATATGAACTTGCTAAAAAGTTACAATGGATTCTTTAAATTGCTGGCACAAATTCAAAACATCTACTCACTGAAGGAAATTCACTCCTTTTTTGGCTTTTATGTATACCGATTATGCAAAAGTTTTTTTTTTTCTTTTTCCCCCAAGTGGTCACCTTCCTCTATGGTGGCACCTACACAGTACCAAAATAAACACCAGAGGGAGAATTTAAGAGAAAACAAACATCCACCATAGACCTGAAACCTCTTTGTCGTTGTCGAGGCGATGCTATTTTAGTGCTCAGACACAGCTTATTTTGGAACTCCAGCCAGACGAGACTTAACTACAGTTCAAATGAGTATGTGTGCTTTCAAACCTGTCTTTTGTTTCAGTTAAGGAGAAAGTGAGAGAGAGAGACATACACACATACACACAAACACAGAAACAGAGAGACTGATGGAGAAATGGAAGGAGGGAAGAAAGAGAAAAAGACAGAGAGAGAGAAAGGGGGGGGGGATCTTATTCTCCAGATGAGGTTTGGTTTTTTCATTTCAATTGTATTTCTTGCACCAATGAAAATCATAGATCATAGAACAGAATGAAGATCATAGAATTGATAACCAGAAGGGTGCAAGTAGCCCACAATATGCCCTAATTTTAAATGCTGTGTAATAGGTATGGGTAATATGTTAGTGTCATTAATTTATTAATAAAAATACACACATAAATATAAATACATACATATAAAATATACATATAAATAAACATACCTATATAAAAACACACATAAATGTACATATATAATATAAAATATACATATATACACACAGATACATGTTATATACATATTATATGTATGTATGTATGTTTGAACATTTTCTGAAATCGAAGCATAAGTGTTAAAATACTTGGATGACTTTAGTGGTTCACTCTGTGAAAAAGTGATCAGATTGTGTGAAGTCTCTTAAATCATTTGCCCTCTTCATGCCTTGTCACTCTTCTTTCCACCACAGCAATAATACCTTGCCCACATGTTTTGGTTCCTTTTAGGGATGTGCTGAGAAGAGTGAGATCATGTCTGTAAAAGACAACTAATACTAGGGAGCTGAAAAAGGAGATGGGGGCACCGAAGGCAAACTTCCCTCACTCCAGAACTTTGCCTAGGCCTGGCTCAGCTCCTAGTATAAGTAGTGGAAGTCACTATAAATGGGTTATTGGAGTAGTCATTTCCTTTGGATTGTTGGAAATCTGGGAGAAGGAGGTGGTAAGAAGGGTGGGCAGGGAACCTGGCTAGAATGAATCTTAGTACAGGTGACCTGTGGCGCCTCAACCTACTCAAGTATGGCCTTTTATGCCGCAAATGTACAGGACACCATCTGTTCTTATTTTTAAGCTCCCACAAAAATGACAAACAAGATTCCTCTAGAGGGGACTTTAAATAACTCTCAGGACTGCAATGAGACAAAACAACTTGTTTTAACAGACACAAAACAATGATGACTCATTGTACAAAATAAATGTAGCTTTACAAAGATACCTGTTTAACATGCTGAAACTGTTTTAGCTTAGGAATATTGTGTTTCTGTGGAAGAAAAATCAGGAAATTCAGGGTCATGAGAGACTAGTAAATTTATGTTGAAGTATGTACATTTGACAATGATGATGATTAGTCAGTATAATACAATATACAATAAAAATAAAATATCTAATGTTAGAATAACAATAAGTAGGCTAGGAACAATCAGAAAAAGTAAAAAAAAAAATTAGGGACTTGCCCTTAAGAAGACCATCTTCTTGTCATCTGTCATACAGAACATTCTATCCTGGCTTCCATGATTTTACATGACTAGGAAACAACCTCTCCACTTCTGCTTCTTGGAATTCTTAGAACCTTGCTTTTCCTAAATCTCCTAATTGCTACTGAAATCCTCAGTGAGTACAATTTGTCTTTCTATCCATCTATATGTATCTCTATATTAGCATATATCCCTATATACATATATGTAGATATGTACATGTATATGTACATATATAATGAAATAATATATTTCATTCTATTTTACACATACATACATATATACGTGTGTGTGTGTGTATGTGTGTGTGTGTGTTTGTGAGAACCAGGAAGAAATGTTGAATAGGACAGGCTGTATATCTCTTGCTTCTTACCTAGGAGGTGACAAAACTCAGAAATGAGACTAAGAAGAAGTAAAGAAGAGAATCTTTCTTAGACTGCCTTTTTGGAAAGAGCACAAAAGTGCTGAAAACTGGAAAGATAACCTTAATATTCCAGAGGAAAATGCTCAATAATATGCAGCAGGGTCAGAAATTGTATGTGGTAAAAACTGTAATTGCTCACCCATCAGTGAGCTGAGGAAGTCCAGGGTTTTGACCCTTCTGGTAGAGACATCATGTCTTCTGAAGAGTTGACTCAATTTCAGAGCAACAATTTCCAGCACAAGTCCAGCCTGGCAGGAGTCCAGTGACAAAGTAACCTGCCTGATTTTGTGGTGATGTCTGGTGAGGAGCCAGCCCATTGGTTTAAGTGATCTTCTTGGCCCAGACTTGCAATATCCATGCCATGCCAGGAGATGCCAACTAGTAGGCAAGCAACCTCTCTCTCTCCAGGGCAGCAACAGATCACCGAAGTAACCAGGATTAGCTCAACCCAGAAGCGAAAAGCGGGCACAGGTGAATTACCTTTCCAACTGACAAACTGCCCTCTGTGGAACTAGCCTACTGACCAGTGATCTTCAATGAGTTCAAGGAGGACTTTAAGGAGAGAAAGTATACTGAGACCCCACCCCAAGGGAGACTTGACCACACGTGCTTCTTTCATGTGTATCTCTGTATCTCATGTATATGTACATATAACATTAGACAATGCCATATTTAATATACAATATAATTATATGTTATAGTCATGTCCACTGTTAAACCCAGAAAATAAATGACCAAAGAGTCACAGAAATTATGCCACAGAAACTATTAACTCTGAAAATACCAAAGAGCACACAGAGATAATATACCAATTGTTAAACTTTGAAAAGTAAAATAAACAAAAGTGCTAACAGTGGTTATAAGCAAAAAGCCTTTCTTCTGTTGGAGGAGGGAAACTAACACATGTGCCAGGGTATGTTCTAAGACCAAACAGACCCATATCAATAAGGTAAGCCTTGGTACATATAGTCATGGCCAGACAAAGAACTAAACAGTGAGTTATAGTCATAGCAATGAGGGGTAAGAGCATCAATGAGAAAAGTGTCATTCATAGCAGAGCTTCATATGATTTAGGTGCAGCAGAATTCATCCAGAGGATGAATGAAAAGGATTGTCATTATCTATGCTCACAGCCTAGCTTGCTTGCTGGTGCTTAGCTCTGGGAAACAGGTGTCTCCTAAGAGTAAAAAGAGAGGAGCAAAAAGGGAAGGATGATCTTGGTATGGAGATCTTAATGTTGTCACTTTCTCTATAACATTATGGTTTTCCCCTCAACTCTGACATATATTGGACTACTTTATTTAGTCATCATTTAAGTTTAAATTTTTTCTCCAAACATTCTTAATTAATTATAAAATTTATTGCATTGTAGTTAATAAATGATATAATTAACATTTCTGCCTTTCTAAGTTTATCTATGATATTTTTTATTCCCTAGCATATGGCTATTCATAGGATACTTAACTTATATGCAGAGTGCATTACCTGAAATGCCAGGCTGGATAAATCAAGAGTCAAGATTAAGGTTGTGAGGGAAAATATCAACAATCTCAGATATGCAGATGATACTACTCTGAAGGCAAAAAGGAAAGAAAAATTAAGACGGCTCTTGATGAGGATGAAAGAGAAATATGTAAAAGTGGCTTGAAGCTTAATATTAATACTAAGATTGTGGCAATTGATTCCATCACTTCCTGGCAAATTGAGAGAGAAGAATTGGGAACAGAATTAGATTTTATATTCTTGGGCTCAAAGATCACTGCAGTCAGTGATTATAGCCATCAAATTAAAAGACATTTGCTCCTTGGAAGGAAGGCCATAACAAATCTGGACAGCATACTGAAAAGCGGTAATATCACTTTATTAGCCAAGGTCTATATAGTCAAAACAGAATCAAAGCTTTTGAAATGTGATGCTGGAGAAGAATTTTGTGAGTCCCTTGGACAGCAAGGAAATCAAGTCAGTCAATACTTAAATTAACTCAGACTATTTAATAGAAGAATAAATACTGAAGCTGAAATTATTTGACTACATAATGATAAGACAGGGTTTATTGGAAAAGAACTTAATGCTGGGAAAGATTGAATGCAAATATGGATAAGGGGATGGCAGAGTATAAGATAGATGGATAGTATCATAGAAGCAATGAACAAAAGCTTGGATAGACTTCAGAAGATAGTGGAGGATAGAAGGACTTGATATGCTATAATCTATGGGGTCATGAAGAATTGAATATGACTGCTTGAACAACAATAGGAAGATATAGTTAACTCTAGTAATGTGACAAATGCTGCTGAAAAAAAGTTAATTAATTTCATTATTCATTATAGAGCTATCATATCTAACTTTTCATAATTCTGTTCATATTCTTAACTTCTTTGATCTTTTTGTTAGATTTTTCTACATCTGAAAGGTTATATTGAAGTCTTCATCTATGATATTTTTTCTCCTTGAAATGTTAACTCTTCCTTTAAGCATTTAAGTACTGGGGCACTCAGTACTTATATACTTAGTATATAAGCCTTGATCTTATTTAATGGTTTAGCATACTTTCAAATATCATGTAATTTTCCTGTTTGTCTCTTTTGACCTATTTTTCTCTTTTAATTTCTTCTATTTTTCATTTTTGCCATATCTGAGATAATGATTGCTATTCTTGTTTTTCACCCCTAAAGTTCATCTGAAACATATATTTTGTTTTACTCAATTCTGCTATACTTTTCCATTTTATGTATTTGTCCCATTATTGTTTGAATTTATAACTGTTATGTATTTTCTTCCATTATATTCTCTTAAACTTTTCTTTCTCTTTATCTCTTACTCTTCTTTAGTAAGAAGAAAAAGTGGCAAAGAAAAAGGAACATGACCATCATTGTTGATCTATAATCAATGTAGTTTGCTTCTCTTGTATTCTTTTTCCTCTCTTTTTCTAATCCAAACTGCCATCACTAGTTATTACACTTCTTCCTCTCCTTTAAATTACCACCTATAATCCACTCTCCAAATCTTAAAATTGTTTGCTTGTGACTATTCACTTCCCAATTCTGTTCTCCCTCTTGAACAACTCTCTCCTCTTTTCCTGTTTCTCTATTGACTTTACTATGTTTCTACACCAAACTCTGTGTACCAAACTCTGTGTATTCAACCTTCTTCTGTCCAGTTCAGAGATGAATGGAGCTCATGTGATTTCTTTTTTTTTTATTTAAATTTTATTTTATTTAATAATAACTTTGTATTGACAGAATCCATGCCAGGCTAATTTTTTACAACATTATCCCTTGCACTCGCTTATGTTTCGATTTTTTTCCCCTCCCTCCTTCCACCCCCCCCCCAAGATGGCAAGCAGTCCTATAAATGTTAAATATGTTGCAGTATATCCTAGATACAATACATATTTGCAGAACTGAACAGTTCTCCTGTTGCATAGGGAGAATTGGATTCAGAAGGTAAAAATAACTCGGGAAGAAAATCAAAAATGCAAATAGTTCACATTCGTTTCCCAGTGTTCCTTCTTTGGGTGTAGCTGTTTCTGTCCATCATTTATCCATTGAAACTCAGTTAGGTCTCTTTGTCATAGAAATCAACTTCCATCAGAATACATCCTCATACAGTATCGTTGTCGAAGTGTATAATGATCTCCTGGTTCTGCTCATCTCACTTAGCATCAGTCCATGTAGATCTCTCCAAGCCTCTCTGTATTCATCCTGCTGGTCATTCCTTACAGAGCGATAATATTCCATAACATTCATATACCACAATTTACCCAGCCATTCTCCAATTGATGGGCATCCAACTCATGTGATATCTTACCCAACTCCTTCTTTGTATGCTCTAGTTCTGGCATCCAATTATGAAAAATATTAACTTGCATCCTTTTTCTTCTCTAATATTTTCTTTTGGTCCTCTCTTTTCTTTCTTAAGACCAACAGAAAAGAACAAAACCATGATTATCCCCTTATTTAATTCCCTATTACTCTTTAAAATATGATTCTGAATAGACATATGTTATTTTTCTATTAAAATGTAAAAACTTCATCAACATTTAGTCCCCTTCTAGTTGCTCAAATATAATTACCTTTGTAGGTTTCTTTTAACTCATGTTGTATTTCAACCTTTTTCAAACTGTTCTAGTATTTTCTTTTTTTAAAAATAGTATTTCATCCCCCCATTAATGTAAAAACAACTTTTTAGCATTCATTTTTTAACAAGATTTTTAAATTCCAATTTTTTTCTCCCTCCTTTCACCTCCCCTCTTTCTCTCCCCCTAAAAGAATAGGCTAAAATGTAAAAAT
This sequence comes from Antechinus flavipes, assembly GCF_016432865.1. Lineage (NCBI taxonomy): Eukaryota > Metazoa > Chordata > Mammalia > Dasyuromorphia > Dasyuridae > Antechinus > Antechinus flavipes. The sequence goes on along the minus strand of NC_067403.1, from coordinate 156,286,686 downwards.
ATTTCTGCATTAGTCTCAATTGTGAAAGAAGAAACTTTTTAAAACAAACAAAAACCTGAAAAAGAACAAATCAGTTGAGAAATGTATGCCTTGATCTATATTCAGAATCCATAAATTCTTTATCTGGATATGGATAGCATTTTCCTTTGTGAGTTCTTTGTACTTGGCTTGGATCATTGTGTTGCTAAGAAGAGCTGAGTCATTCATAGCTGATCACCACACAATGTTGCTGATACTGAATATAATATTTTCCTGGGTCTGCTCAATTTGTTTTGCATCCATTCATATGCATCCTTCCAGGGTTGTTTTTTTTTTAAAGAAATCTGCCTGTTCATCATTTTTTATTGCACAATAACATTCCATTACATTCATATATCATTGCTTTTTTAGTTCCCCAATTGATGGGCATTCCTTCAGTTTCTAATATTTTGCTACTATATAAAGGGCTGTGATAGATATTTTTGCACATATAGGTCCTTTTTCTTTCTTTTTTTTAAAAATAATCTCTTTGGGGTACAGATACAGATCTCATAGCAGTATTGCTGTGTCAAAGAGTATGCACAGTTTGCCCTTTGTGTATATTTCCAAATTATTTTCCAGAATGGTTGATTCAATCCACAACTCTAACAAGAATGCATTAGTACTCCAATTTTCTTCATGTACCTATAGATAACTTTGATTTTTTCATCTGAAAACCATCTGTTCATATCTTTTGACCATTTATCAGTTGGGGAATGGCTTGTATTCTTATAAATTTAAATCAATTCTCTACATATTTTAGAAATGATATTTTTATTAGAGGTGCTTGCTGTAAAGATTGTTTCTCAGTTTTCTACTTTCCTTCCAATTTTGGTAGCATTGGTTTTGTTTGTGCAAAAGCTTTTTAATTTAATATAATCAAAATTTCTATTTTATATTTCATTGTGCTCTCTATCTCTTGTTTGGTCATGAACTTGTGACTTGTATTTAGATGCTATACCACTTGGTGCATATATGTTTATGCAATAATATTACTTCATTGTTTATAGTTTCCTTCTGTATCGCTTCTAATTGAGTCTATCTTTGCTTTTACTTTGTGTGAAATCAGGATAGGTATCTCTGGGTTTGTTTGTTTGTTTGTTTGTTTGTTTGTTTTTTAGTTCAGCTGAAGCATGATAAATTCTACTCCAGCCCTTACTTTTACTCTCTGTTTCAAGGATGTTTCTTGTAAATAACGTATCATGGAATTCTGTTTTTTGATTCACTTTCATTTTATGGGAAAATTCATTGCATTCATATTCACATTTATCATTAATAACTATGTTTTTCTCTTCACTCTATTTATTCTTCTCTTTGAACTTTCTTTTCTTTCACTATTTCTCTCCTTTGTCCCTGATCTGCCATCCCTTCTGTCAGTCTTCCTATCTTTAACCTCCTCCTCTTCTACTTTTCTTGAAGGTAAAATAGATTTCTATATTCAACTGATTGTGTATATTATTCCCTCTTTCAGCCACACTAAAAGGAGTAAAGTTTAGTCAATGCTCATAATCCACCCTCACATCTTTCCCTCCACTACAGTAGTTTTTTTGGGCACCTCTTCATGTGAAATATTTATCCCATTTTACTTTTCCCTTCCTTCTTCACCTAGTATACTTCTCTTTTTCATCCTTTAATTACTTTTTTTTGTCATTCCCTCAAATTTACTTTATATTTTTACCCTCTATGTATATTCCTTCTAGCTGTACTATTACTTGTACAATTTTTAAAAATTACAAGTATCATCTATCCATGTAGGGATGTAAATACTGAAGTTCCACTGAATCCCCCATCATATATTTATAAAAGTATATAAGCTTATATGTTTAAATGTAGAGATAATATATATTTAGAAAAAATCTTTCTTTTCTCTTTTTATATTCCTCTTGGATTTTGATATTGTAGATCAAATTTTTTTTAAGTTCTGAACTTCTCTCAATGAAATCTTGAAATTCTTCTATTTCGTTGAATGACTATTTCCCCTCTTGAAGTATTATGTTTAGTTTCTCCCTTTGCCTTCCAGAATATATTCATGATCTCCAGTCCTTTAATGTTGCAGATGTTAAATCCTGTATAATCCTGATTGTGGCTCTCCAATATTTGAATTGTTCTTTTTTTTGTTCTGCAGTATTTTTTCTTTGACCACAGGATAGTTCTAAAATTTGGCTATTATGTTCCTTGGAGTTTTTATTTTAGAACCTCTTTCCTAAGGTGATCAATGAATCCTTTCAATGTCTATTTTGCCCTCTGGTTCTAGGATATCAGAACAGATTTTTAAATAATAGTTTTTTATTATTTTTCAAAACATGCAAAGATAGTTTTTGACATTAATCCTTGCAAAACCTTGTATTTCATTTTTTTCACTGTCCTTCCTCATGTCTCCTTTCCCCTAGAGAGTCGGTAACCCAATATAGGTTAAACATTGGAATTGACTTGAATCACCTCATTGAGAGCCAATTTCATTGCAAATGATTGTCACATAATCTTGTTGTTGCTGTGTACCATGTTTTTTTGGTTTTACTCACTTTACTTAGCATCAGTTTATGTTAGTCTCTCCTGGCTTTTCTAAAATCATCCTGCTGATTGTTTCTTATAGAACAATAATATTACATTTACATTCATATACCGTAACTCATTTAGCCATTCTCCAACAGATGGGCATTCACTCAGTTTCCAGTTCCTTGCCACTATAAAAAGGACTACTATAAACATTCATGCCCATGTGAGTCCTTTCCCCTTTTTTATGACCTCTTTGGGATATAGACCTAGTAGAGGCACTGCTGGATCAAAAAATATATATAGTTTGATAGCCCTTTGCTCATAATTCCAAATTCAGAGTAGTTTTCTTTGATAATTTACTGACAGATGCTGTCCAGGTCCTTTTGATTTTTACTTTCAAGTAGTCCAATGATTCTGACACTATCTTTCCTGGATCTATTTTTCTGGTTAGTTATTTTTTCAATGAGGTATTTTGTATTTTCTTCTATTTTTTCATTCTTTTGAATTTGTTTGATTGATTCTTGATATCTCATAGAGTCATTAATTTTCATATTTTTTTTAGCTATCCCCTAAATGATGGGCACCTTTTTAATTTCCATTTTTCATCACCTCAGAAAGAATTGTTACATATATTATTGTTCATGTAGGACCTTTTCCTTTCCTTTTCTTTTTAAAAAAAATCTCTTTGGTTACAGATCTAATAGTGGTATTGCTAGACAAAGGGTTTACCCAGTTTAGCAATTTTTAGGAATGTACAATTCCAAACTTCTTTCCAGATTGGCCATGCCAATTCACAGTTTCACCAATCTGTTTCATTCAATCTCTCTGTTTTCCTACAGGTTCTCCAAAAATTTAAATTTCCTTTCCCCTTCCCTTAATTTTTCCAATCTAATGGGTATAAACTTAAATTTATATATTTTAAATTATTAATGCTTTGTAATGTTATCTCATAAAGTTATAAATAGTTTGAATTTCATCTCTTTGACCATTTTCATTTATCAGTTAGAGAATAGTCCTTATTCTTGTAAATCTGAATAAATTTCTTACATATCCAAGTGAATTATTTTTGATAGTATGTAATATGAATATATGTATGTTTAACAGTGGGTTACGGAAAAACACACACCATCTCCAAAATGTAATATGAGTTGTGGTGTAGCGACATGATGTAAGGTTATGATAGGGAAGAACTACTCACCAATGTCATATAATATAGTTCTAACACTCCACACATGGATTATACCAGCATCAACTATAATCAGACCTAACTTTAACCTAATCCACAGAGATAAGCTACTCCAAAACCATTTACAAACAGACTCTCTCAAGATTCTAGAGCTATCCTTTGTTGAGGGGAAATATATGGCTCCAACTCTCCACTCTAATGCTTGAGTTTCTATTTGATGCATTTTCTGTCTATTCAAACCACAAGGGAACACACCCACACAACTAACAAATCGCAATAAGACTTTTAGATCTTAAATCCAACCATGTACTTAACAAAAAAAGCAAAATAAATGCAATTATATATTAATATATTAAAAATGCATAAATTAGAAAATACATTAAAATTTATAGATAAACCTACCAATTTACTTAATTCTATTGTAAAGAGTGAGGATATACTAAAAAGGAAACAGTCAGGGAAGTTAATGAGAGAGGAAACCTCATGATTTTAGGGTAATTTACAGCTCTAGACCACAGGCTTCTATTATTTTGGTCTATTTAGAAAACACATATAATATCACAGAACATTGTAGAAAACTATCTGCTTATGGTTTGACTGTTTGTCTGCATCACTTTTTAGTTTTGCAACTCATCTTCTTAACTCCAGATGATTGGTTGATCAATTAGAATGAATTTTACTAGACAAACAAATCTAGCCAAATCCAGGAAATCAAAGCAACTATAAAAGTCCTATTTTTTCTTGTCAAATGAGAAGTGGTAACAAACAGCAGCAGAACCTTAAGAAAATCATTTTTTTGTTGTTGCCACAATTGTTGTTGTTTAGCCTTGTCCAACTCTTCATAACCCGATTTGGGGTTTCCTGGGCAAAGATACTGTAAATGATTTGCCAGTTACTCTTCTAGTTCATTTTACAGATGAGGAAACTGAGGTAAATAGGTTAAGTGATTATCTAGGGTCAAGCAGCTAGCAATCTGAGGCCAGAGTTGAACTTAGAAATATGAATCTTCCTTATTCTATGTCCAGTGCTCTGTTTACTGTGCTATCTTCACTGCTGCAATGTCACGTAGGGGTCTCGATTCTAGGTGGATTGAAGGATGTGAGAGGTCAGTGAAACTCTTGATCAATAAAGGCAATTATTTCTTTATCAATCAGAAATCACTCTTTCAAAGCCCTTTGTTAACTGATTACTTCTAACTACCACAGCTCCTACTAGCTGTAGCTTTTCAGCTCATTTTCTATGTCTTTCATTATTCTCAAATTCCTATATCAGGTTCTTCTCACAACCTCCTATATTCAGATTCTATATATTCCAGTAGCTTAAATGAGTCTCTTGATCTTCAGTGATGTACTTTATATTCTCAAGTTTTCCCCACAAAATCTTAATCTTCATTCACTTATAAGATGTTTTTCTTCAGTATTGACCAAACTCATCTCTTTTCTTTTTATATTCAGATGGTCTATAATAATATTTCTTTGACAAAAAATTTCTCTTTCTCTCTCCATTGACTGACCTTCATTCAAATACTTTCTACCGTGCTTCTTTCTTCTGATCCCTGAAATTCTTCACATGTGTATACCTTCTTTTTTTAAAAAAATATTTTTATTGATATATTTTGTTTCTATAAAAACTAACATTTTCCTCTGCTTTTTCCTTTTTTGCTTCTCAAAGAGCCACCCTTTGTAACAATTTTTTTTTTTACAAAAAAGAGGGAGGGAAGTCAGTGAAAAATCAATACATCAAAATATATAAAATCTATTATAAACAATATTTTACTTTCGTGGACTCTGTACAAAAGAACAGGAGTGGATTTGGAAAAAGAGATATCCTATCTCTTCTCAGCAATTGCACTTAGTGTTTTGATTGATTTGTGGTTGTTATTTTTTCCCTTTACATTGTAATCATTATTTTCCTAGTTCTGCTTATTTTATATCTGTACATAGGAGTCTTTCTAGGCTTCTCTGTATTACTATGTTCCTTACTACTTACAAGGTCAGAAATATTCCATTACATTGATGTAAAATTGTTATTCATAACCATTTCCCAGTTGATAGGCACCTTCTTTGTTTCTAATTCTTTAACTGACAATGCTATTCTGCTCTCTTATTGTCTTTATATTTACTTATAAATATAATTCTCTTTTGAATACTGTATTTCCATCCAGATCCAGAATAGTTATAAATTTTGCCTCCACAAAGTGACTCATGTCAGGACCGCTAGTTGCCCTTGCTTATTGACAAAATTTGGGCCATTTCTCTATGAACATTTGAAACCTGGCATTTCATCATTGTCTTTTTTTTCTTTTTTGTCTTCTATCAACATCTGGATGACTCAGCTTTCAATTCTCTTCCTTCATTATAATTATTGTCTATGACATCTAGCTTAGAAGATATACATATGCAGTTCTCCTTTTCCTGTGCTTTTTAGTTTAAAGTTCTTTTGACCAGTCTTGCAGGGTATCTGGCAAACATGTTCTTACCAACTTTTGTCAAATGAATTGCATCACTGGCTAGGAATAATAGCCAGTCTTCCCTGTATTTTAAGTTGGTCCCAAAATCCACATTTTCTTAGCTATCTCTTAATTTTCCTAGTTAATTATCTTTTACCTCCCGCCCAATGTAATAGAGAAGAAAACAAAACTTGTTCCTCCATGGCCTTGAATTTCCTGGCCAAAGCTCCTTCTGGAAAGAAATGCTACAGTCTTTGCCTTCAAGGAGTTTGCATTCTCCTGGGAAATGGTTTTCTCATTACATTCTTTTTTTTAAAGGCTCACAGAAACCCTATAAAACAGGTGCTCCATTGTTATCTCCATTTTATAGATGAGGAAACTTGAGATTAACAGAGGTTAAAAGATTTACTTATGGTTCAAAGATAGTATGGAGTTTAATGATTTGCTTACAGCCATACAACTTGGGTCAGAAATAGTATTTAAATCTTTTTCCAGGTCCTTTCTAATGAATGCCATACTACTTTTCACATTGTTTTCCCCAATACATTAAAGACTCCTTGAGTTTCATCCCAGGGAGGAGTTTTTTAAAAAATTTTTTATTTTGTACTTCCAGTATCTAAAGCATAATAATAAATTATTGTTAATTACTGATTGGCAAGCCACTAATGCTTAGTTATTCTAAACAATCCAAAGAATGCAGTTAAAAATTCAAGAAACCTTCATTCATCAACATGAATATTTTCTCTTTTCTCTCAGATAGTATGAATTTCTGATCAAATGTAAGCTGGGCATTCATTTTCAATACTCCTTTTCTCAGAACCCTGCTGAGACTTTTCTCTGGTCAGTTATTCCATGTTGGAGCCTGCATCCCAATATGACCTCAGGTGATTACAAAGTATGGTTTGTGGTTGCCTTTCAGGAAATTGCTCAGGTTCCACTGTCCATAGCTTCTTCTGATATGCATTGACTCAGGAGACAACTAGAAACAAACTGCTAAATAAAGACATCTGGCTATAGCCTCTGTTCCTCTGTTCCTCTGTTTTTCACTCCTCTTTTTACTCCGAGTTTTATAAAAATCTATCTATTGGTTTACAAACACAACTAACTGTTAATAAAGGGGCATGGATAAGAAGTACCAATATTCTAACTAATGTGATTTGAATCTTGTTAGCATTTTTTTGATTTGGGCTTTTGGCTACTGCCTCTCATGAACTTTTTATTTGTATGACCTTGGGCAAGTATTCCATCCCTGAAGAATAGCTAGTGTGTTTTTTGGCAACCAAATCCTTCATGATCTTATGTGTATGCCATTTAACTAGAGATAGTTCTGAACATTTTTTAATTGGCATCTTCAGCACCACTTTGAAACATTTGAAAACATTTTGAAATATTTGAAAAAATTCTGAAAGCTTCTGTGATTCACAGTCATTTAGAGAAAAAGGATTAATTTGTTGATATATAATTAAAGATAGAGAAAGAAAAATTTTCTTTTTCCAAATGAAAATTTTAAGTTTAGCTCCTTTTCTGACTTGTTATACATAGACTTAAAATGTGAATGTTGAGGAGGAAAACTAGAAAGTTATTACTGAAATTGAAATAAGGGAGGAAAAAAAGCTGTTCACAACTTTGTTGTCTGGTTCTGTTAAAAAGAAAATTCTTCATTTGAGTGAACTTCATTAAGACAGGCAAACTCTGAAGAGAATTAAGTTTATTATAAGTATTTCAAGATAGCAATATGTTGATTGGCTACTAGTCAGAAATGGTTTCATGGTGGTACTAGCTTTTATGGATAATTTTTATAAGATAAAAACAATTAAGATAGTTCCACATCAACAAAAGAGGTTGTTCTCTTGAACCTCAGTTCCTTTCCAAGGAAGCGAGTATATGAAACTTTTCTGGTATAGATAAGTAACAGATAACTTGACTATGTGACAAATATTAGGGGACTAGATGATGCTTCCTCCCAACACTGATGGACACGTGAGTTTAAGAGCAATGGGTCACTAAGTAAATAGACCTTTCAATGATTCTCTCATTTGATGCCAAAACATATATATGGAAATGATAGAAAACAAAATAAAATATAAATGGTTCAGCATCATGTTCAGTTTTATATTGTACCTTAATCCCCAAGTACATCAAATTAATCTGTTTCTCCAGGAAAATCAATTTGAACTAGGAGACAAACTCAAAACAGGAAAAAAGTGTACCCTGGATCAGAAATCATAACCTCATGTTTCCATCAAGGTCATAAAGTTGATTAAACTTAGATACATAGAATGATAATCTCATTTATTTACCAAGGAGAAAAACTTTGTTAAATAGGCCCTATGTGTAAACTAAGGATCAAGCCACAGATTTTAGAGAGATGTACATTTCAGCAAAGTCACCAAGAAAACTTAGTAAACAGAAATGAAGCAAAAGACTAAAGTAATACAATAATGATTATTAATATCAAATAGCATCAATCTTCCTTTTAATCTGGTAACCCAATTGAAATGATCAGTTATCAGCACATTTCATCTTGAGTCTAGATGTCCCACATATTTATCTGATTTCCAGAAATATCTCTCCTAGACATTCTACAATAGACTTGTTCCTCTTCAGGCAGCTCTAGTGTGACCTCTTTCTAGCAAATTTGCTTCTTTAGTTGTAAGTTATCAACAGAATTCTAAGGGATTCTACTAAAATCTGCCAGTAAGAGGATTCAATACAATTTAGTATGCTCTCCTAAATTTTATTATTCCAATAACTAGGTCCGGTGGTTAAAACTAGCTCAAACTTTGTGGTTATAATTCTATCAGCAGCAAAGCTATAAGAAGATCGATTTAGGAACCTAAATTCACTGTAGAGAATTTCAGATATCATATACCACTGGCAATTTTTAATCTCTCTTCTTCAACTTACAAATGCAATTTATATGTAAAATGTATATATTTTATATGTAATATGTATGTGTTTATATGTAAATCTTGAATCTGATTTTTAGAATTTAGAATGTGTGCACAAGGCCATGCATATTTAAGGTATATATATATATATAATCATTTATGGTTGACACATATAATCATCTGATCTTGTTGCTTTCTCAAAATTTTGCACTTTTGCTAATTTCCTCTTTAGGAATAGGAAATACTTTAAGGATCTAATACCATACATGAATAGCTACCAGTACAAATGATAAGTAGATACTATTTATCCCTAAATTCAACATTATATAAATTAATTTGTTTTAAGATTTTTAATAGCAAACAACAAAAGACCTGGAATGGCATGAGGAAATATAATAACCCAAATTATATACAGAGAATAGTTTCTATGAAATGAGTTTCTTTGGTAAAGCATGTTCTAGTTATTAACCATGTTCCATATAAACATAAACTACCACTCTGGAAAGCCCTTTAAACAATGGGGATAGCTTTAAGGTAACTCCTGAGTAGTTTTCATGAATGTCATGCTCCACATACAGGTTCTAATCCCAGATTAAATAACAACCCGAAGTAAAGTCAGATTTCCCATTAAGGTAATACAAGATAGCTTATAAATTACTCTTCAATAAAATTACTGATTGTACTTCTTCTATTCCTTAAAACAAAAACAGAAGCAGTTTCTGATTTAAATCTCACAAATTAAGAGATTTCTGTCTTTTAATTCACAAGTTCCTTCATCTCTGATTTCTTATATTGATATTTTGAAAGAATGACATAATTCAGAAATTTAATCTCATATATGTGAGAAATATAAGGACAATTTGACTCTTGCTTAGGCTATGGAATGATAATAAATTCAGATCGAAAACAGTAAGGTCATTCTTACTTGAGTAATTCAAATATCTTACTATTAATTTAATAACTAATAGATTCCATATTGTAATGACAAAATTCCACTCTTCTTTGATAATAGAACTTTGCTATGAGAGAAAGAAACAGGAGCATGGTTATAACAGCATCAGTACTGTACTCCAGGCCTGATCCTAAAGGCAGAGAATGATTAAACACAAGTACAAACAGCATAAAGCATGCTTAGCTCTGGTAAGAGTCATGGTTAAGTTTATGGTAAGGTCCCACTTCATTTATAGGGTGTCAAATCCAGTCTCAAGATTTAACCAGGTGGAAAACATTTCTGCTCAAAAGGAAGTAATACAATGGGACAATTGAGTCAAGAAGATCCTATCTTAGATCATGTCAAGGTTATCCTCTCAACTTTTCCAGACATAGATTATCTAGACATAGATAGATCGATAGATAGTTCCCAGAATGTATTCCCCTGGAAAGCATATATTGAAGCCTTGAATAGTAGACTTATGTCCTCATGACAATGCAGACAATCATACTTGAAATAAAAACTGAGAATAATATCAGATTACAGTCCCACAAGATTTTTACTTCAAATAGCAAGTTCCACTAACCACAGTTTAGGACTAAGTTTTTTTTTTTTTTCATGGAGTTGCAACAATAAAAATTTGCTAAATCTTTTAAAATTTACTCAATAACCTTTTCTTCCTTTTCTTTGTCTTTTTCTCTTAGAGTCTAAACTCATCCTGGTATAAATATCTATTATTAGAAATCAAGAATATAATTATGTTCTGGAATAGTTTACTCAAAACTCCAGAAAAACAACACTGGCCAATTGCTGTAAGTCTCCAAACTAAAAGTTATCTATTTCATATCCACCCTTTGAAGCAACAATAAATCTTTAAGACTGGAATTTGTTAAGACTAAGTTGTTTCAAGATATAACTTTAATATAAACTATTCTAGGTATAACTTCATAACCTCTTCAAATGATAAGCAAATAAATCTTAAATGAAACTCACTCTACATTGTAAGTAGGCTTAAAAATTCCACTACCATTTTGTGCAAGGAGTGTTTGTATTCCATTTATTCAGTAGGAATTCTACAACATAGCAAGCTCTTGCAAAGTTCATGACCAGACAACAAGATAAGATAAGGTTGATAAGAGTTTATTATCAGATAGTTCCAAAAAATTTTGTAAGTTTACAAATAAGGAGATTTTACAAGATCTTTTCTTTGTACGTTTTCCTGCACATTGCTCAATTATTAACTTTCCCTTTTAAAACACACTTACGTAAATACTTGATAAAGTTTAACAGCATGGCAATAATCTAAATAATTAACAATATATAATTCTTACACATAATAGTTAAATATTTTAAAAGGAAACTTCCTCTTAACTACAGGCACATCTGGAAACTTCCATTTTCTTAAATTATAATACTTTAGAATATTACAACATGTGGTCAGCAGAACTGCTACAATAATAGCAGTTTTCAAACTTTTTTTTCCCATTTTCTTTTAATAATTCAACTCATAATTTAACAACATTCAAATCATAAAAGAAGTTGCTTTTCTAACAGCATATCTGATATAAAATTTGCTAAATTTTACAATATAATAAACTCTATTGTATTATATTTACAATATAATAAACTTTAAAGCAAAACCTATTATCACTCAGGGGTCCTCAATTCAGTTGCCTTACATAAAACATATTTCCCAATTGCTTTACATAGAAAAATCATTCATCTTATCACTATTGGCATTGAATACTGGTCACATCAACAATAGTTTATGTCAAGTATATAACAATTTTATATAACCAAAGAAAGAATAACAGTTAACATACATATAGTACTTGCCTTATGCCAGGTGCTGTGATAAGCACTTTGTTATTTCATTTCCCCCCTTTAAACAGAGGTCAAATCACACAGCTAATAAATATCTCAGACTGGATTTTAATTCAGGTTTCTGTGATCCAGCAGTTTCATGCTTTAATGCTAAATAGCAAACACGTTTCTTCATTGAATTCTGCTTTACTGCAATTATCCTAATGGGGAGGACATTTAGACCTCATTTTGATTTATTTTAGCACAGACTTCAACCAAATCATGTTTGGATTTATAATCACTAAATTTAACATTTAAATCAATTTATCTATGGGCCATTTACTATAAGTACTTCCAAAAAAATGGAGAGCAGATTATTATCAATAAATCCATTTTTTTATAAAAAATACAAGGTAGTAGCATTCTCAGCTTTCTTTCTTCCATTTCCTCAAGCTGGATCAATTCATAGTCTGAGCTTCATTTATCTCTCCTAAGGCTTTCCAGGTAAGAAAAAGCAGCCGCTTCCCATTCCCATCTCTAAGCAAAGAAGTCCAGGAATTTCAAGTTGCATTATCACAAAGAATAACTACATTAAGTGTTCCATATCCTCAAGTGAATAAACTCAAAATCCTCATCTCTCTTTCCAAATCTTCAAAACTCTTACTCAGACTATGCAATTTTCCTTATCTTTCTATTAATTTACTCTTTCCTCTAACTCCTTAATTATTTTTTGCTTTCTTATATTTATTTATTTATTTATTTATTTATTTATTTATGCTGAGGCAATTGGGGTTAAATGACTTGTCCAGGGTCATACAGCTTGGAGGTGTTTGATGTTTGGTTAGAGGTTTGAACTCAGATCCCCCTGCCTTCAGGTGCTCTATCCATTACATCACCTAGCTGCCCCCTTTTGCTTTCTTTTAAATTTAGCTAATACTGTCATCCCTTTCTCCCCACTCACCTCCCCCCAAAACACTGCACTCATTTTGTTTCTTTCATATTCTGATTGAACACTTCCCTCAATTAATTACACCTAGACTTTCCATTACTCCACTAAATTCTTCTTATTCTTATTTACCTTCTTTCCTTTTCTATTATCCATAAAGTGGTAGGCTGGCCCTATTATCCACAAAGGAGTTGGCCTACCAATCTCTTAATTTCCAAATTTAACAGTCTTTTCTCAATTCTCATTCTTCTTGACCTCTTTGAAGCTTTTGACACTCTTTTAAAAACCCTCTTCTCCTTTATATTGTATTCTTTCTAAGTTTTTCAAGACAGTTATCTCTCCTGGTTTCCCTCCAACTTGTCTGACTCCTTTCCAGTTTTGTCTACTGGATCTTCATCCCTAATATGCATACTGACCATGGGTATCAAAAGGGTTCTCTCCTGTGCCCTATTCACTTCTAATTCTTCAATAATTCATGTAGCACTTTTATTAGCCCCCATGGATTCAATCATTATTTCTATGCTGATGAGTCTCAAAATTTATCCAGTCCCTGTTGACCTTCAGTTTTATTTCTCTAACTTATTAGATATCTTAAACTAAATGTTCTGTAGTTAGCTTAAATAACACATCCAAAATGAAACTCATTATTTTGCCTTCCTATTCTGTTTACCTATTACTGATTAAGGTGCTACCATCATCATAGTGCATCAGACTCACAATCTAAGGGTCATTTTTGACTCTTCATAATGTTGCATTCCACTACCACCACTCCATATCCAATTTGTTTTTTTTTTTTTACTTTTTTAATATAAATTTTTTTTACTTTTATAAATTTTATTTTTATAAAATCTTCCATGTGGTTGCTCATCCTTCATTTTTGAAAAGGCCCAATAACATCACAGAGTGATATCTTGACTTGAATTTAAAGAATTGGGTTTAAGTGAAGTACAGCTGCACAAAGTAATTAATCTCACTCCCTTTTCAGAGTTATGGAAGTCCAACAGCAGGACAAAAGTCAGGATAATTGGTGATGTCCTGAGATTCAGTGGATGACATTGGTATCTTCAGGGTCTGACTAAGTATTAAGCCCTCCACAGCACCTGTTTCAGTAACCTTCTGGCTTTTGGAACAAATTGTTCTCATTAACCCATTACACGGGGGGAAGTTTTCACATGTTTGGGTTAGACATCTCCTTAATTCACTGATGAGTTGGAGGCATGTTGGTTACCCTCAACATGGTTTAGCTTGTCTGTAGAAGAGTTTTTTACTGGATATGGCTGCTACACATGCTAAAATTTCTTGGAGCCACAAGTGAGTTAGGTGACAACTCTTCTCAGACATCTTGGTGCAGACCACTCCCATGGCATATCTGGGATTGTTGCAGATATGCAGCAATAACATGCTAGTTGGTGTCCTTGCCACAAATCCCTCCCAATTTAAGTCCATTTTTCATCCAGTTGTCAAAGTGGTCTTCTGAAAGTGACTTGTGTCACATGCCTTAGTCATTAAATTACAGTAGCTCTCTATCACTTCCCAGATCAAAGTGGAGGGTGCAGAATGTGGAGTACCTATGAGGTTCTGGGAAATGCTGACAAAGTCTAGAGTCAGAAGCACAACCAGGAGGGAAATGAAATATGGCTAGCCTGGGCCTACCCCCAAAATGGAGGTCTTCAAAAGAATTCACCATTAGAAGGAGAATGAGAGGAGCCTGGCAGAAGGACACTGGAGGGCGAGAATGTTGAGATTGAGAAGGGGGGCCCCCAAAGTCCCAGACCAGTGTCACGAGTTGTCTCAAAGGAATTTGCAGGCTTGAACCCATGTCCTATTCAAGGGGCAAAATTATTGAAAAGTAATGTGATGCCATTACCAAGTGGACTGAATTGTAAGGGAATTCAGTAAAGAAACTGAAGCAAGGAGATACACTTATACAGCTTTCAATCATAGATATGTTAATTCTACAGCCCAAGAGTAAAGCTAGGGAGTAATCTCTAGAGCAGTGGTCCTCAAAGTATAGTCCAAAGAATTGTTGGGGTCTCTGAAACCCTTTCAGAGGGTCTACAAATTCAAAATCATTTTTTATTTCTAATATAGTAAATAGCTATAAATATAACCCATGTGAACAAAAACTCTTTGAACAGATCCTCGATAGTTTTTTTTTAACAACATGAAGATACTGAGAACAAAAGTTTGAGAACCACTGCTCTAGATAAATTGAGGGCCATCTCCGAAATTTGATTATCACAGACCAGATCATCAGTCAGCAACAAACTGAGAAGTAGTCTGTTTATAATCAGGCAGACTGGAAGTAGGAGTTTCCTGAGGCTATCTGGCTAAGTAGTGGTCAGAATCAGATAGATTGGGAGTTTGCTGAGGCAGATTCCAAAGCCAAAAGACCCATGACCACTGACCCATTAGAACAGAAGCCACTCAAAGTCAAGGGACCACAAAATCACATTACATCAAGAAGGCTCCAGACACTAAGGGAAGTTCCAAGATAATTGAGCAGGTGAGCCATGGTAGCAAAGTCCATATAGTTGGAGGATAATGAAAAATGGCTGACCTCAAAAGTATTGGGCCAAAAAAGAAAAATCCTTTCTTGTGCAGTGAATGATTGTTTCTAAGTAATTATTATTGTCACAATATCAATAAGATTTGTGATTTGCTCATTCACTCCTATATATGTAATCCTGTTTATAAGTTATTTAGTTAAATGATTGCATAATTTTTCATGTTAACCTAAATGATGCTCCATGAACAGTATATATGATGATTTCTTTATAAGTTTGTCCCTCGGTTGGACAGAGAAATGAATCTTCTATAGATAATAGAATCTTTTGTCCATTTTTGCTTCCTTGTTTAATTATTTGACTATCACTACAAAATAATTCTTCATATTTTGAAGTTATTTCTGAATTCCATTCATTTTTATTTTTTGTGAGGCCCATCAGCATTGACAGTTAGAGCTAAATGTTTTTGAGGAGAGGGGCTATTGTTTTTGTGTTTCATGTCTTATTGTTCCTTGAGAACAGAAAGGCTTCTTTATGCAACTATTTATAGATTTTCAAAGGTCCCTTAGGCAGTCAGTGCCACTGATTGAATTATAGCACTAACTTAAATATCCACTTCAGGAATGATAGGGGTCTTAAATAGACAGTCATATTTACTTAGGAAACCTAGAGTTTTCTTAGATTGCCAACCCTAACAGGAACAGAAATGTCGGGGTGATAGAGCATAAGTGGTGCTCTGGGTGCTGTGCAATGCTAATTCTCTATACTTAAGATACTAAACCAGCCTGGTAGGAGCTATTTAATTAAGTAAAAGTTAGTCTAGTCACTTTGCAACCAAGGATTTCAGGGGGCAAACATATAGCAGTATGTGGGAAGTTAATATGAGCTTCATGGTCACAGCCACACCTCACAACCCCATATCAGGTGGATTTCCAGATGGTGATTGGTGGACATAATTGTCAAACAGAGTTTAAATTTCAGTAGCTACATAAAAGTCAAACAAAAATACAGTACAACACCTTATTACCACTGTTCTTCAAAGAAAAAGATCAATTCTGGATTTTCAAAGTTCCTTTGAAGATTGTCAAGGTAAGACCAGAAATGTTCCTGATATTGAACTATTGCATTTTGAAGATAATTTGCATTTCAATTAAAGGGAAATTTTGAAGTTTAGACATATTTTAAACTTTGAATTGTTCTTTCCCTCATTATAATTTGTAAAATCAAGAAAACTAAAGAAAAAAGTCATGACAAACTCTGGGAGGATGAATGCTAAATTAATCCAGATACCTTAAAAAACATGGTGCCTTCGCTAATCATAGCTAGACATGAACCTGGGACAATCAATAAATATGACAGTTTGTTACCATCTGATGCTCCCACAAAATTTGAGAAAGAAACCCTTCACTGTTCAATAGGTTGGCATTTTCATGTGGATATACTAGGGTAGCAGGTAGATGTTGGAATGACAAATAGATTTCTATCAGATTTAGCATCTTTTATGTGATTAAAATTTAAGAATTCAATAAAGTTAAAAATGTATGTGATATGAAACAAATGTTTAAAGCCTTTTTTAGTAGTAATAACAAAAGGATAAGTGTTTAACTATATAATTTATTGTTTTTATCACTGTGAGATACAATCAAACTCAGAAGAATCATGACTAAGATGTGACTGAATTTCATGATTTTGGAGGTGGAGATAGGGTGGAGCATGAGGGAATTTTTTCTTCTTCTATCCATGATAATATTTGTGAAGTTTTGTTCTCTACACATAACACTGGAAATTTCTATGAAGTATTACAGTTTAAAGAACACTGTATCTTTCCCTTCCCTCATTCCCCATCCTACTTCATTAGGATAGTGAGTTCATTAGTGAGTTCTCTCTCTCTCTCTTTTTTTTTTTTTGGTATCCCCAGTGCTTAGCACAACATCTGGCACATAGGAGATTCTTTAATAAATATTATTGATGGACTTATGGATAGATTGGGATTGGATGTCAGAGGAGCTGATTCAAATACCACCTCTGGGTACTTAACTACATGTGTGACTTCAGGAAAAGCATGATTTCCTTTAGCCCTAGTTTCCATATCTTTTAAATGAAAAGATTAGATTAGATGGTCTTTAATCAACCAATATACATTTAAATAATAATGTTTTTTATAATGACATCAGGATCTTGACATTTATAGAAATTTGTTTTACAAATTTTTCAGTAAGGCTACTGTTCCTCTGTTAGTATAAGCAAACAAATGGATATTTTGGTGCTGAATTTAGTGAAGGATATCTTCTCCCCTTGACTTTCTGACCATCTTTTTGCCACATTTAGGATGCAATCAGATTAGTGTAAAGATGCATCTATGCCTACTGGCTAGAAATGACATATTTTTAAATAAATGAAAACAATTTATGATTATGATTAATGTTTATTCAGCTTTACAATTAAAATTTTACTATACTCTTTTTTATTATTATTAAATAGGCCATTATTGCCATCAAAGAAAATGAAGATTATCTTATTTTTCTTCATCTTGGTAACAGCAGAGGCCATTCCGGTAAGCATTTTGACCCCTCCCCAACCTCACCCTACCAGGAAGCTTCCTTATAATATTCTTTACCTTAGAATTTTTGTTAAATGTTTCCTAAAGATTTTCAATTCCCTTTGCAGAGGGAAAAAACTAAATCTTTACAATTATAAAATATTTAGTGCAATGCTTGGCATGTAGTAAGTGGTATATAAAGATTTGCTCTTATTAGTATCACTATTCAAGATATTGTAAAATATTTGGGACTACTTTAAAAAATATTTGATGATTCAGAATCACAGAATCTTAGAATTCAGAAATTATACATAATTGAAAAAAAGTCTCTATAAGTGGTCATCAACTTTGCAGATGTCTATTATATCATGTCTCTGTGCCAGTCATGTGATTTATTTCCTGAACTCATCTATTTTCTTTTCTTGTACAGGTGATCTATAAAATGCCCAAAAGACAATATCACTTCTATTTCTGCCTTCATTGAGCTACACCCAGATACTCAACTATAACCTGATGTCCTTGATTTCCTCAGTTTCCTGCCACACATATATTTTACTATCTTTTTCCTTTCAAATAATAACTACATTTTCATATTCAGACTATCAAATCTTAGTGATAGTCAAATTTGCTTCTAGTTCATTTTACTTGTTAGCCTTACATGGATCATTTGTGTATGGACATCTAGGTTACAGATTTTAGTAAGGGTTTTCTCCTTAAATTTTATTTTCTGTAAACTTACATGAATCTTTCCTGCTGTTCTTCCTATAGATGGTATCATTTTTGTTTTTTGTTTTGTTTTTGTTTTTGTTTTTTTGTTTTTGGTGTGTGTGTGATAAATAGCTTAGCAGATTTATATAGATAATTTAGCTTGTATTTTAAGACATGGTCCAGAAATCCCATTCTCAAGCAACATCTTCTTTTTTTAAAATCAGTACAAAATTTTTATTTTTTTATTTATTTAAAAAGAAGAAAATAAACACAAGTGAAACATAACTTTTTCTTCAGACACCTGACTGTTTATTTTGATGGAATGAATACCCACTCGTCTTTTTTTTTTTTTTTAAATAATAGCTTTTTATTTTTCAAAATACATGCAAAGATAGTTTTCAACATTCATCCTTGCAAAATCTTGTGTTCCATATTTTTCTCCCTTCCTTCCCACTTCCCTCCTCCCTTAAAGTAAGCAATCCAATATAAGTTAAACATGTGCAGTTCTTCTAAGCATATTTCCACATTTATCATGATGCAGAAGAAAAATCAGATCAAAAAGGGAAAAAAACGAGAGAAAATAAAAGCACACAAACAACAACAAAAAAAATGAAAATATTATGTTGTGATCTATAGTCAGTCTCCATAGTCCTCTCTCTGGATGCAGATAGCTCTCTCCATCACAAGTCTATTGGAATTGGACTTAATCACCTCATTGTTGAAAAGAGTCAAGTCTATTATAACCTAAACTTGTTGTTGTTATATACAATGTTCTTTTGCTTCTACTCACTTTACTTTGTATCAGTTCATGTAAATCTCTTCAGGTCTTTCTGAAATCATCCTGCTGATTCTTATAGAACAATAATATTCCATTACATTCATATACCATAACTTAATCAGCCATTCTCCAACTGATGGGCATCCACTCAATTTCCAATTTCTTGCCACTACAAAAAATGCTGCTGCAAACATTTCTACATATATGGTTTCTTTTCCCTTTTTAAAGATTTGGGATACAAACCCAATAGAGACTGCTGGATCAAAGGGTATATAACAGTTTGATAGTCCTTTGAGCATAGTTTCAAATTATTCTCCAAAATGGTTGAATCAATACACAACTTCACTAACAATGTATGTGTCCCAATTTTCCCAAATCCCCTCTAACACTTATCTTTTTCTGTCATTTTAGCCAATCTTAAAGGTGTGAAATGGTACTTCAAAGTTGTCTTAATTTGCATTTTTCTAATTAATAATGATTTAGAGCATTTTCATATGATTAGAAATGGCTTTAAATTCTTCTGAAAATTGTCTGTTCATATCCTTTGACTACTTAGCAATTGGAAAATGGCTTGTATTCTTATAAATTTGAGTCAATTATATATATATATATGTATATATATATATATATTAGAAATGAAGCCTTTATCGGAACCCTTGGATGTAAAAATTTTTCCCAGTTTTCTGTCAAACACCATCTTTTTAACCTATTGTTCACTATCCAAATCTGCTTTTTAATTCTGAACCTCTTATTTTTGATGGGGAAAGTAGTAAAAATATCACTGATACTTTCAAGATCTATGGTTTCCTTTAAAGACTTAATTGTTGGAAGTGATTTCTTTTTAAAAAATATACTTTTTGGATTATAACATTCATTTTTAATTTAATGTTTTATTTTCTCCAATAATATGTATGCATATATTTTTTCTTCAAATTTTGAATTCCAAATTCTCTTCCTTCCTCACTTCCTCCTAATTTATTATTTGTTTCTTTTTCCTCTAACTTTTACTGAATGACTTCTCACCTAGAATTCCCTATGAAATTACTTCATCATTTTTTGGAGTTCAAAAAGATGTTTCTTTAGTATTGAGTATTCTCTTTGTGAAGAACTTCTTCCTTCTTAGCTCACAGTGCTTTGTAGTCCTTCTTATTCCTTTCCCCCAACTTTATGATATCATTCTACTATCCAGTCTCCTGATACAGCTAAGAATTTTCCTTTTCCTCAATAGATTCAGCATATGTGTGTGTGTGTGTGTGTGTGCGAAAGAACATTTCATTATTAATTTTCCTTGATAACTTAGAACAGAGAGGTGTTTCATAAGTCTCTTCACTTTCAGCAGAGAGAACATTCTGCTTTTTGAGCCAATTAACATTTACCTGTAGCAAAAACATAAATATTGCACATTTAATGAGGGAATAATAGTAAACTTCTTTTAGTTGCACCCCTAAAATTAAACCAGATCCTTTTTTTTTTTTACCCTTTGCCTACTTTTGTTACTTTCTGCCTTGTTTAGAAGAATGGTTCATTCCTATTAATTTATATGCTCCCCCAAAATTATGTTCAACTCATGCCCATTTTTTGCTTTTTGCTCTATAATTCTGATTTTAAAATCAAGACAGAAAATTTGTCTTAAATTTGTGGTAAGCAAAGGAAATAGCCATAATGAAAACTACATTTTCCCTTCAAACTCTTATGTAAGAAAAAACAATTTGCTCTAGTTATCAAAGAGGAATAACTCAAGAGAATCTTGGAGTAGTAGGTTCATAGGAAAATAGGTTTAGAGTTCAAGGTTGAACAGAGAGGTCATTTAAACCAACTTCCACATTTTCAAATAAAAAAAAAACAGAAATAAGGTGGAGTTATATATTTAGGATCCAATAGGGACTAAATGACAGACATTTGATCTATTTTCAGATATTTGAACACAAGTTATAGGATTCCAAAGCACTCTAAGATGTCTTAGGTTCATATTTTGCTCTGTCCTGGGCTACAGCTTTTTGAGTCAGTATGCTTTGTCTCTCTTATGACTCAGTTGGTAACCAGTCTTCTTTCATGCCTTTATGATAGTCTATTTATCACTCAACTGCTCTGTCCCAATGAAGATACTTGTGTATCCTATAATGTTATTTAGGGGAGGACTTTTTGTGTTTTGTAGATATGCTAAATTTGCATAATATGTCTAAAGCAGTGAAATGCAGTGGTCTGGCAGTCCCTGCCAAAAGCAATGGATTGAAAAATCCTAAACTAAATTCAAATAGTAAAAGGCAACAGGTAGGTTGGGAGACAGAACACTGGCTTGGGGTCAGGAAGACCCAAATGCAAATTTGGTGTCAGACACTCATTAAATGACTTTTGTTTACCTCAGTTTCTTTAACTGTAAAATGGGGATTTTATATAATAATAGATAATAGATATTAGATCCTATATAATAAGATCTAATGCCCAGAGTTGTCATGAGAATCAAATGAGGTCATATTTGTAAAGCACTTAGCACAATGTATGATATGTAGTAGTACTTGTTTTTAAAATCTATGTTTTACTATGTTTTTATTTATTTTGTTAAATATTTCCCCATTATGTTTTAGTTTGATTTGGACAGTGCTCTGGAGTTCACCACACAAATATGTGGTAAAAAACCCACATATTTAACACCTTTGCTATAGAGAGTAGCTTTAAAAGAGGTAAGGTTGCATTTTTAAAGGAAGACACATTAAGGAGAGACCTGTGAAAATGAAAAGAGACTTGTGTAATGAATATCATTTTACCTTAGGACTAAAGATCTAAGGCAGTATTACTAAAGGAAGGCAATATTACTAGAGCAAACCATGGACTATGATAAAGTGTCATGTTAGAGGGGAGGGTGCAAAAAATTGAGATGGCTGTGTTTTAAAATATTGAATGACTATACTTATCCCTGGAGATGAGTACTGAAAATAGTGCTTCTTTGCAAATGCAGGGAACTATGAGTATGAGGTATAACATGTATAAGATAAATAAGCTGTTTGATCATGGTGAAGTGCTTTTTAAAAAATTCTTTGTAATAAAGGATCATTCATTAGGTAGGGGAAGGGGAAGAGATATATTCAGAAATGAAGGTCAAATCATTCCTTCTCTCTGAATTTCGTTTTTCTCATCTATAAAATTAGGAATATGGCTTAAATGTCTTTTATCCCAAATAACCAGAAACATAAAGCATGAACATACTTCTCTTTTCTTTTTCTTTTTCTTTTTTAAAAAATGTTTATTTATTTTTATTCTAAATAACTTTTTATTGACAGAACCCATGCCAGGGTAATTTTTTACAATATTATCCCTTGCACTCACTTCTGTTCTGATTTTTCCCCTCCCTTCCTCCATCCCCTCCTCCAGATGGCAAGCAGTCCTATACATGTTAAATATGCCATAGTATATCCTAGATACAATATATGTGTGCAGAACCAAACAGTTTTCTTGTTGCACAGGGAGAATTGGATTCAAAAGGTATAAATAACCTGGGAAGAAAAACAAAAATGCAAGCAGTTTATATTCATTTCCCAGTGTTCTTTCTTTGGGTGTAGCTGCTTCTGTCCATCCTTGATCAATTGAAACTGAATTAGATCTCTTTATCGAAGAGATCCACTTCCATCAGAATACATCCTCATACAGTATCATTGTTGAGGTATATAATGATCTCCTGGTTATTCCACTCAGCATCTGTTCATGTAAGTCTCACCCGTCCTCTCTGTGTTCATCCTGTTGGTCATTTCTTACAGAATAATAATATTCCATAACATTCATATACCACAATTTACTCAACCATTCTCCAATTGATGGACATCCTTTCAATTTCCAGTTTCTAGCCACTACAAACAGGGCCGCCCCAAACATTTTGACACATACAGGCCCCTTTCCCTTCTTTAGTATCTCTTTGGGGTATAAGCCCAGTAGAAACACTGCTGGATCAAAGGGTATGCACAGTTTGGTAATTTTTTGGGTATAGTTCCAAATTGCTCTCCAGAATGGCTGGATGGGTTCACAATTCCACCAACAATGTATCAGTATCTCTGTTTTCCCACATCCCCTCCAACATTCCCCATTATCTTTCCCTGTCATTCTAGCCAATTTGACAGGTGTGTAGTGGTATCTCAGAGTTGTCTTAATTTGCATTTCTCTGATTAATAATGATTTGGAGCATATTTTCATATGGCTATAAATAGTCTTAATTTCTTCATCTGAGAATTGTCTGATGAACATTCTTCTCAAGGGAGCATTTAAAGCACTTGCCTTCTAAAAATGCATCAGTAAGATATTTTAATTTTATTTGTATTTGTGTTAATTAATTTGTATTTATTTTTATTTAGTTAGTTAATTAATATTTATTTTTAAAACTTTTAATTAAATTTAATTAAAATTATGTCAGCGATTTGGGATTATGTGCAAATTTAGATAACCCAAAGAGGATAACTCCCACTGAATGTGTGTGTGTATGTGTGTGTGTGTGTGTGTGTGTGTGTGTGTGTGTGTGTGTGTGTTGGGGTGGGGGTGGGGTAAGAAGGTAGTAGAGGCACTTTCTAAGAGAAGATAAATTCCTAGAAAATATCTCAGACCATTTTTGTCACAGGCATTTCCAAGACAAGGAGTTCATTTAAGCTAATCAATATAGCAATACAATTTTTCTAATCTAAGACAAACATTAATTTGCATGTCTTCTATGTGTGTAATTATATTTCTTTTAAAAAATTCTCCCCCCACAAAATCATTTTGAGAAGATTAAGCATATTTCTAACATAAATACTTTAATATTATATTCTGTTTTCAATTTGACAGGTTTCTCAGATCAGACCCCAAGAGAAGTATGCTTTTGATAGATCTGTGGACTTAAACTGTTCGGGAAAATCAGAAGTAACCAAACAGGTATCCAAAATTTAGAATGGGTTTTCTTTGTATTTTTTAGGTCTGTGTATTCTGCTTGAAAGTATTATTTAGAGAGGTTGAAGTCTACTCACTTCAACCACTCTAAGATCTCTTAAATCTTACTCTTTATTTCTATTGCAACCACCCTCATACAAAGGTATAACTATCAATTATTGTATCTGGGACTAGTTTTACTATAGGAGCTGTGTGTTTCCACATAAGGGTATAGGATCCTGTGGGTTGTGCTGTTTGGGAGAGGTGGTAATACACTTTGGAAAATCAGTAAGTTTCTAACTACTACTGAATTAACTGAACTATTGAAAAGAACATGTTCTGAGGTGGGAGTAGAAAGGGAGGAAATGAATCCTGAGATAGATTATCAACATCTTTTAAATTTTCCACCTTGTTGCAAAGCCCCATTAGATCTGCCCAAATGTACCTAGACTATAGTAATAATCTTTTAACAGATATTTCCACCTTTAATTTTTCTCCTTTCTAATTCATACTTCATGTCACTGCCAGAATAATTTTTCTTATACATAAATGTAATCATGCAACTCTTCTGTTCAGAAATCTTTAGTGACTTTTTACTGCTTCTCAAGGAAAATTATAATGTTCCTTTGTCTCATATTCAAGGCCTTTCACAATCTCATCAACGAATGGTATTTGATATTGCTCTGTACATTCCTGCCTCTTTGTTTTGATTATTCTATTCATCATGTCTGAAATGTTCCCTTTTCTATTGAACTCTAACCTATCCTGTAAAGCCAGTTCCCAGGCTATCCCCTCCAAGAAGACTTGCTGATTATTTGAATTGGAAAAAACCATCTTAGACTTCATGTGACTTTTAATTTTATATTTCTTTTGGGTTCTCATGTATTATTTTGTTCATTATAGCTTTTTTTTTTTGTGACATTGGCTTGCCCCTACAGCTGAGTATAGTGCTTTTCATCCAATAGACTCTTTTTTAAAAATATTTTATTTTATAATAACTTTTTCTTGACAGAATCCATGCCAGGGTAATTTTTTTTACATTATCCCTTACACTCACTTCTGTTCCGATTTTTCCCCTCCCTCCCTCCACCTCCTCCCCTAGATGGCAAGCAGTCCTATATATGTTAGATATGTTGCAGTATATCCTAGATACAATATATGTTTGCAGAACCGAACAGTTCTCTTGTTGCACAGGGAGAATTGGATTCAGAAGGTAAAAATAACCCGGGAAGAAAAACAAAAATGCAAATAGTTCACATTCATTTCCCAGTGTTCTTTCTTTGGATGTAGCTGCTTCTGTCCATCATTTATCAATTGAAACTGAGTAAGGTCTCTGTCAAAGAGATCCACTTCCATCAGAATACATCCTCATACAATATCGTTGTTGAAGTATATAATGATCTCCTGGTTCTGCTCATTTCACTTAGCATCAGTTCATGTAAGTCTCTCCAAGCCTCTCTGTATTCATCCTGCTGGTCATTTCTTACAGAACAATAATGTTCCATAACATTCATATACCACAATTTATCCAGCCATTCTCCAATTGATGGGCATCCGTTCAATTTCTAGTTTCTAACCACTACAAACAGGGCTGCCACAAATATTCATCCAATAGACTCTTAATAAAAATTTTTTTTAAAATTCAATTTAATTGAATTGTGGGCAAATTGTCATCTATATTTTCAACTTATGCTACTAGATATTTGAAATAATAGTGAGGCACTTTTCCCCTTTGCTATCAAAAGATCAGTAGAAGGAAGGAAATAAAGTTTAGTTGACATCATTGACATTTACCATAAACTAGCTATGCTTGTAAATGAATATAACCAACCATATCTAATCTGCTTCCAGTGATATGATTTTTTTGGATAGTCATATTCTGCTTCTTACCCCAGCATAGTGCTTAAATATAATAGATATATAATACATCTTTTGCAACTGGTTAGCTGAACTTTGAAGCACGTCTTTGCTTAACAGAGTTGGGGTAGTCATAAACAAATTATTTTTTTAATTAATAAAACTTTAAAAATTAATAAAAAAGTTACACAAAATCTTAAAATTTTGAAATAAAAAATTAATTTACTCAACTATCAAAAATAAACAATATTGTTAGTGTTATTCTAAATGAGGAAATCAGAGAACACAGTTTAAATTTTGACTCTGCCTCTGTGACTTTGGGTTTCATTTCTTTGATTTTTTACTTTCATTATCTATAAAATAAGGGGGTTGAAGCTGATGACCTCTAAGGTGTCTTCTTTAACTATTATCCTAGGATCTTAGTCAAATCAGTCCTTCTCCTTAGATCTCATTTTTCTTGTCTATAAATTAGGAATATGGTTGAAATTGAAATAACCAGAAACATGTATTATGAACACATTTCTCCAAAGGAGCATTCAAAGTACTTGCCTTCTAAAAAGAAAGAAAATATCTCTTAGCATATATATATATTTCATACTAAGTATATTTACCATAAATACTTTGCATCCATAAAGCATTCTTCAAATGTTATTATATATTCTGTAGACAATACATCTATATTACTTGGTCCCTCTAACGTAATAGTAATTCAATAAGAATTTGTAGTAATTCAGTAGCAATTTTGTGGTAATTTGTAGTAAGTCAGTAAGAAAATTTCTTTTTTGACTGGCACACATTTGAATAATCTTTTAGAAGTAACTTTTTATTCCATTGAGAAATATATTTTAAAAACATTTTTATACCTAACTAGGCAATTTCAAAACCTATTTTAAGGTTCTTTACAATTTTAGTGTTATCTTTTGATTTTAAATAAAATTTATAAAAAACCCAAAATTATAAATTATATATATAATATAAACACACATATGTGTAAATATCTATATATGCATGTAGATACTATATACATCTCTATACTACATTTAAGATAAAATAAATGTATAGCATATAATACATACTATATAAGGTATATAGTATTTTTATAGTATATACTATAAAAAGTATATATGTACTTATAAAAGTATATAAGATATATAGTATAGATTTATGTGTGTAACTATATAAGACATAAGTATATAAGTAAAGTTTGTACTGTATAGATATATAATATAGACTTATAAGTTTATACACACCTACATACATAAATATATAGTATCTGTATAGATACATTGAAGAATGAAAACCCCATTTTCTCATCTAACCTCTATCATGCCCTCTCTTACATTAGGATGCAAATGTTTTGAGGGCTCCTTTGAGAACTGTTTACATTATCTATTTTGATGATTTAGAATAATAGAAATTAAGTGTAGATTGTAACCTTGGAGAAATTTTAATCAGATTTCTAATTTTATAGATGAAGAAAATGAGGTCTAGAGAAAAAAAGTGATTTGTACAAAGTTATAGGATTATGGAATCTAGTGCTAGAAGAAACCTTAGAAATCCTTTAGTCAATGCTCTCATTTTATAACTCCTATAGTCTTCAGGATAAAGTATAAAATATTCTGGCCCTCCACGATCATTATAACCTACCTTCCTCCTTTGCAGTCTTCTTACACCTTACTTTTCAACATGTATTCTTCAATCCAGTAACTGGCCTCTTGGATGTTTCATTTTTATTTCTTTTTGCTTTTTGTTTTTATTTGTTTATTTCATTTGACATTTTGTCTTGCTGTCTCCAATGCTTGGAATGCTCTTCCTTTTCATCTCTGCCTGTTGACTTCCCTGTTTTCCTTTAAGTGTCAAAATCCAGTTTTCTACAGGAGGCTTTTCTCAACTTTTCTTAATTGTAGTGCCTTCCCTCTCTTAATTTTTTCTTATTTATTCTGCATAGAGTTTGTTTGTATATATTTACTTAATTGTTTCCTTTCCCATTAAATTGTGAACTCCTGGAGGAGAGGGACTGTATTTTATCTCTCTTTGTTATTGCTTAGCACAGTGCCAGGCATACAGTAGGTGCTTTAAAACATTTATTGACTGACTTACAGATGAAAATACTGAGGCTCAGAGAAATTAATAACCTGTCAATATTACACATGTAATAAGTAGTAGATCCAAGATTAGAACTAAGACTTCTCTCACTTTGAAATAAATTCTCTTTCCAATATCTTACACTGCCTCTTTCATTAAAATGAATCATTGACCAAAATTTTAAAATTAGATTTAGGATTATTACTATCCAGATTGAATGGGTTAGCTTTTATTCAAATAAATATTCTACATGACCAAGAAATTAAATTATTTTACTTATTTTGTCCCCTTTTAGGATCAGATAATTGTCAATGGTACGGTTAAAAATAGTGAAATAAATGAAGACCTCACATATGAAGATGAGACAGGGACACGTCTATATAAAAATGGCAGTAGCAAAGGACAAGAGAATGCTATTGAGAATGCAAAAATAGGAGAAAGGGGATCTTCTACCAGTTCTGGATTAGATAAAGGAGAGAGAGGTGATGGAGATAGATATGAGGTGATAACATATCCAGGAACATTAGTGAGAGATGGGAATGCAGAAAATGGCACAACAAATAGCTTTGAAGGAATCATTTACAAGGCAGGAAATGTAATGAATAATAATAATGGAAGCACTAGTGAAAATGTCAAAGAAGGAAATGTTACCTACACGAACCAAACTGAAATTATCAATGTTCAGCAAGAGAACATAAACAAGAATCGAAGCAATGAAGATGAAGGAAATGAAAACATTGATAAAAATGAGGGTGGTCTAAATGGAAAAATTCCTAACAGAGGAGATGGGAATGGGAGTAATCAAACTGAGTCTCCAACAGAAAAAAGTGAAGCTAAAAATGTGAGTGGAGAAGATGAAAGCTGGAATGATACTGATGGTGGTGCTAGTGGCAATGGAGCTGATACCTTTGAAGGTAATGGTTCTGGTGATGATGAAGGAGAAAAAACAGAGGAGAAAAATGAAAGCACTATTGATAACACAGATTCAAGCTTTCCTAGTAATGAGGTTCAAGAAAATGGAAATGAAGATGACAGTGATAATAGCTTAAGCAAAAATTCAAGTAATGCCCATGAAGATGATGACACTGGAGACAAAGATGATTCCCTCAATGGAGAAAATGCTTCAAACAGTGATGAAGATCATGATAACACAGTAGAAACTACTGTGGAGCTGACTTCATCCTTTAGAGGTGGTAAAAATGGATTCAATGAAGACTCAGGACCCAATGAAGACGCAGGACCCAATGACATTAATAGAGTCCAAGAAAAGGTAAGTTTTAGAATCTTTTTCTTTTTTCAGTTAAAATAGAAAAAAAAACTTTCTACATCTTTTTCTTTCAAACAAATAATAATAAAAAAAACCCCTGCATTCTTCTACATTATGCTTCTCTAGTCTTTATTTTGAATAAAAAGATATAGAATCCATGCATTGGCATGATATAATTTTAGAAATTAAGATTTCTACAAGTTTGCTGAAAATATTTTAAAAGTTGTGTCTCGACCAACGAATTTACCAAATTATTATTTGCAGAATTTCACAAGAATTCAGAACTTGAAGGGAGTTTCGAGTAATCTAGTCCAATGGCACTGAATTTTACAAATGAAGAAATCTAGGCAAATGGAAAGCAAGGGAGATTAAGTGGGCTTGCTTGTGATTACCAAGGTAGGGAGTAGCAGCCTAGAATTCACATCTGACTATTCTTCATGATGTGGCTCTCTTTCTACTCTGCCAACCCCCCTGAGAGTTCTGCTGGGGCAGAAAATTTGAAGTGACTATTGAGGAGTCCCAAGAATGAAGATGTTTTAAGATCAAAGTATAAATATCACAAATAACAACTTTTAAAATATAAATTAACATTGTATCAGATCAATTGATGTAGTTCAATTTTCATAATTTTGTGGTAGTGTATTGTTTCTTTACTTACACTTTTTCTCTCTGTCCTTTCATAGCAGGTAGAAAACAATGGGACCAACAACAGTAATGGTATGGAAGCTACTAAAGAAACTGAGAAAGTAAATGATGCTCTTAAAAGTAAAGGAGATGGCATTTCTGACAAAGGATCCCATGGTGTGGCAGGGAAAGTTGACAATGAACCTATTGGAAACAACCTGAAAACAAAACTAGGAGGAAAAATCGGACACAGAAACATTGGCAGTGAAAGCAATAGTGATGGATATGATGAAAGCTATGATTTTGACAATGAATCTATGCAAGGAGATGATCCTAATAGCAATAATGATGAAGCCAAGTCTGAAAGTGAGGATATCAGTAATAGTGAGGGCAATGATTCTAATGAATCTGATGAATCAGCTGGTGATAGTAATGGTAGTGACTCACCAGAAAGAGGAGATGAAGATAGTGATAGTGTTTCAGACACTAGTGATGATGATAGTGACAGCACCAATAATGACAGTGATAGTGATAACAATAGTGATGGAGACATAGCTAATGGCAGTAGTGATAGTAGTGACAGCAATGGCAGTGACAGTAAATCTGATAGTGGTAACAGCGATAGTGAGAGCAAATCTGATAGCAGTGACAGTAGTGATAGTAGTGACAGTAGTGATAGCAGTGACAGCAGTGACAGCAGTGATAGTGACAGCAAATCTGATAGTAGTGATAGCAGTGATAGTAGTGACAGCAGTGACAGCAGTGATAGTGATAGCAAATCTGATAGCAGTGATAGCAGTGATAGTAGTGATAGCAGTGACAGTAGTGATAGCAGTGACAGCAATGACAGCAGTGATAGTAGTGATAGCAGTGACAGCAGTGACAGCAGTGATAGTAGTGATAGCAGTGACAGTAGTGATAGTGATAGCAAATCTGATAGCAGTGAAAGCAGTGATAGTGATAGTAAATCTGATAGCAGTGAAAGCAGTGACAGCAGTGATAGTGATAGCAAATCTGATAGCAGTGACAGCAGTGATAGCAGTGACAGCAGTGACAGTAGTGATAGCAGTGACAGCAGTGATAGCGATAGCAAATCTGATAGCAGTGAAAGCAGTGACAGCAGTGATAGTGATAGCAAATCTGATAGTAGTGACAGCAGCGATAGCAGTGACAGCAGTGATAGTGATAGCAAATCTGATAGTAGTGACAGTAGTGATAGCAGTGACAGCAGTGATAGTGATAGCAAATCTGATAGTAGTGACAGTAGTGATAGCAGTGACAGTAGTGATAGTGATAGCAAATCAGATAGCAGTGATAGCAGTGACAGTAGTGACAGCAGCGATAGTAATGGCAAATCTGATAGTAGTGATAGCAGTGATAGTAGTGACAGCAGTGACAGCAGTGATAGTGATAGCAAATCTGATAGCAGTGATAGCAGTGATAGTAGTGATAGCAGTGACAGTAGTGATAGCAGTGACAGCAATGACAGCAGTGATAGTAGTGATAGCAGTGACAGCAGTGACAGCAGTGATAGTAGTGATAGCAGTGACAGTAGTGATAGTGATAGCAAATCTGATAGCAGTGACAGCAGTGATAGTGATAGTAAATCTGATAGCAGTGAAAGCAGTGACAGCAGTGATAGTGATAGCAAATCTGATAGCAGTGACAGCAGTGATAGCAGTGACAGCAGTGACAGTAGTGATAGCAGTGACAGCAGTGATAGCGATAGCAAATCTGATAGCAGTGAAAGCAGTGACAGCAGTGATAGTGATAGCAAATCTGATAGTAGTGACAGCAGCGATAGCAGTGACAGCAGTGATAGTGATAGCAAATCTGATAGTAGTGACAGTAGTGATAGCAGTGACAGCAGTGATAGTGATAGCAAATCTGATAGTAGTGACAGTAGTGATAGCAGTGACAGTAGTGATAGTGATAGCAAATCAGATAGCAGTGATAGCAGTGATAGTAGTGACAGCAGCGATAGTAATGGCAAATC
This sequence comes from Antechinus flavipes, assembly GCF_016432865.1. Classification (NCBI taxonomy): domain Eukaryota; kingdom Metazoa; phylum Chordata; class Mammalia; order Dasyuromorphia; family Dasyuridae; genus Antechinus; species Antechinus flavipes. The sequence goes on along the minus strand of NC_067403.1, from coordinate 156,254,718 downwards.
TGATAGTAGTGACAGCAGTGATAGTAGTGATAGCAGTGACAGTAAGGATAGCAATGGTAAATCTGATAGCAGTGACAGCAGTGATAGTGAGAGTAAATCTGATAGTAGTGATAGCAGTGACAGCAGTGACAGCAGCGAGAGTAGTGACAGCAGTGATAGTAGTGACAGCAGTGACAGCAGTGATAGCAGTGATAGCAGTGATAGTAGTGACAGTAGTGATAGTAGTGACAGCAGTGAGAGCAAATCAGATAGCAGTGACAGCAGTGATAGTAAATCTGATAATAGTAATAGTGACAGTGAATCTGATAGTAGCAACAGCAGTGATAGCAGTGACACTGATAGCAGTGACAGTGATAGTAAATCTGATAATAGTAGTGACAGTAGTGATAGTAACAGTAATGAAAGCAACCATCAAGGCAAGTCCAAAAATAATGCCAACAATGGAAATGACAGTGATAGTGACAGTGTCAGTGAAGGCAGTGATAGTAACCATCTAACAAGTGATGATTAGAATATAGACCAGGAAGTGGTAAGTTCCACCTGTGAAAAGCTCTAGTAATTTCTAAAAAGTAAAAAGTAAAAATTTCAGTGAAATGAAAGTCAGGCATCACCTCAGACACAACTGTAGAAACTGTCCAGATTTGGAGCAAAAGAAAAACTAACAGATATATTCTGAATCCTTGATCTGTATGTGTTGTAAGCTAGTAGGTGAAAATGTTACATAAATATAGATGTGTTTAAATGTATTGAAATTTCTTTGTGTTTTAACATAAATTCAAATGCAAAGTAAAATGTGAAACAACTGTGGAGAGATACTGATTAGGTTAACCATACCTAAAAGCTTGACCTTCGCTAGCTTGCCAAATAACAACTTAAACTTCATGAATTAAATGTTCCCAAGAGTTCTATAGAATATTTCCCTTAAGCAATAACAGATAGTTACAAACAAGTATATAGTATTGTCATGCTCCAGAAAGCAGGACTTCTGGGTGGCTACACTCTGAGTTAAGGAAGAAAGATTGTTTGATGATATTTGATAAAAGGTCTTTTCATAAAGCAAAGTTGAGGTATGATTAATCTCTAAAAGAATATATTTATTGTGGCCTAAAGAGAATTACTTTGACAGCATTTTGATTTTAAGTATGAACAAAACTAAAAAACTAAAACACTTTGGTAATGATTTTAAAAATCCACTGAAAGAAAAAAAATATATCTTCAATTCAGTAGGAATTTAGTATAAACAGACTTTTGATAAAGTACTTTCTATGATGGTTCATAGGGCTCAAGGAGATTTGCATTCTAAGTCTCCCCACATATAATTTTTAAATTAGCCACACAATATTATGGATTTGATTACCATAGTGGTAAAACTGGTTGTGCATATAAACATGGCCTTACTTGGGATGAATTTATGTTTTTAGGGTTAAACCTCACTCAAGAATTGCATCTACTTCTTAGAAGCTTCTTTGGCCTAGGCATGGTCTTTAAATCAGTAGCAGATTAAAAATTCCCTAGCGATGCTCTTTTTTTTTTCCTTCTTAGGTCATGTTTGCAACCAAAGGACTCAGAAGATCCTTTAAATGATTTTATATGACTACCAATAATTTTCAGAGTCAAGGATTTATCCCCAAACTCATCTAATTAGAGAAACACAGAGATGTATTTAAAGGTTTAGTTATGCTCTACAAAATGAAATATGAGGGAAAATGTTTATTATTTATTTTATTTCAGATTTGGACTTGAGAATTTATCTGGGTAGAGAACTCCCAATGTAGAAACCCCCTTCCCTTATGCAGATCATCAACTTGTTACACTTAAGAGAGTTGCCACATTAGATTTGCTGATGGTTGCCTAACTGACATGAATCCAGGTCTTTCTGACTTAAAGTCTAGTATGTGTTGACTCTACCTGCTGTCTCCCTTTTACAATCATTTGATATAGCTTATCCCTTCAATTTCTTATTCTAATGGAGGTGTCTAGTAATTTATTTACACCTTCTTTGTACCTTTGCTTGATTATTTCTATAACTCAAACAGATGGCCTTAGGACGTTGTTAGTTACATGGATTGGGGTTTGGGAGTGTGTGGCAAGCATTCTTAATCCTATTTTACAGATGAAGAAATTGAAGTTTAGAGAAAGGAATTAATAGTGTCATAAATATCTCATCTCATATTTGAACTAATCTTTTGAAATTCATTGCCCTTTTCAATAAGCCAGGGTACCAAAGAGCTGCATTTTGTTTTGTTTGTGCATCAATTTCACTTGTTTATTAAATTAATGAAGTCTTTCTCTGATGCCTTCAAGTGGTAAGAAGGTGAACTCAGCTTCTCAAAGGCTATGTTAGTGAATATAAATCCTTGCTATTCTGACCAAGCTGGAAAAGTTACAAGTATAGACTAACATTTGACTGTGAAACACATTTGGGATGGCTCAGTGGACAACATGGCCTATTCTCTGAGGGAGAGCTCAATATGATCCAAGAAATTAGTTTTGATTGTAGGGAGTAGGTGCTTCTACAGGCCTCTTTTCCACAGAAGAATAATATTTCTTGAGACTGCTTCTTGCCCAAGCAGAGCAAATATGAGGGTCCTAGGGGAAGAAGTATTATGATCTCCAGGCAGTCAATTTGGCAGACAATGAGAAATAGGATTTAATTAAAATAAATTCAAGGAATTTATTACTTATAAGGTACTGGCCAGGGCAACTTTAGGAGGAGAATTGGAGATAGAGACTGTGGAAGCAGGATACTACCATCAGATTATTGTAAGTATATATAAACTACAAGGATGAAGTATTAATTTCATTTAAAAAAGCATAAATTTAACAAATAGATACCTAAATGACAATAGATTAAATTCCTCTATAAAATAAAAGGGAATGGATTAATTTTTAAAAAATCCACAATAAACTGTTGTATACAAGAAATACATGTAAAACATGTAGATAGAATTTTTTAATATATGTTGTCTCATCATTATTGTCTTTCATGTATCTATTGTTTCTTCGATTTGTTTTTGGTCATCAATAAGTCTCTATTTAGATTTGTATCTTTTACTTATGTTCCCTGTATTAATTTTTTATTTCATTATGGTCTTTAAAGAATATGGTTAATATTTTTGCTTTTTTGCATAAATTTAAAATTTCTCTATGTTCTATTTTGTGCCATATAATTTCTACGTTCTCTATTCTATGTCTATTTTTAAAACTTTCACATGGTGCTGAGAAATATTTAAGTATATATGCATATATAATCTTTAATATTCCCATTCAGAAAATTCTGTCTTTTAATCTGTACAGTTTCCCAACTGTTTATTCATTTCTGTTTCTACATTTTCCTTTTTGTTGATTTTTCTGATATATTTATTCAAGGCTGGGAGAGGTACATTAAAGTCTCTTGCTATCATGTTTTTCTTTATTTGAATATACACATTGTCATTGAGTAGAGTAAACTTTGTAAGATGTGTTATTTGAAATTTCAGTTTGAGTTACTTTTTTGAGGGGAGGCAAACATACTATTCCATCTCCTTTTGTAATTTTTTTTTTTATCAGTGTGGAAAAATCTTTTGTACTTTAAGTGTCCTATCCTTTATATTTAAAAATCTTTCCCTTAGTCATTTTAAAAATCTGTTGTTTAATATTGAAGTGAAATTCACCCACTGTGTGTTTTGAATGCAACTGGAGTAGTTCTCAGAGAAAAAAAATACCCTGATGATATCCTAATAAAATAGAAAAAAATTAAATGAATATGTAATTATAATTTAGAAAAACCAACAAATAAATCTAGAATAAGAACAAAAGAAGAAATATTGAAAATTGGGTGAAAATAAACTGGAAAACAGAGAAATGATTTTTTTTAAAGTAACAATTCTTTGAAGATCAAATGAAAAAAAGAATAGGGAACATAATCAAATTAGTATTTTTTTAAAAAAAGAATACATTGTAATAACAGATACAAATCAAAATAATTAATCAGAACACAATATGAACTTATGACACAGCTACTACATGCCAACAAAAATGGGAATTCAAAAAGAATAGAAGATTATTTTTTAAAAAATATAAAATTCTCAAATTAAGAAAACACTAAATAAAAGTCTTAAATAATTTCAGAAATACCAATTGAAGTACTTGTAAATGGGTTATAAAACCCCCAAACAATGCCCCCTATCTAGAAAGATTTATAGGACAATTATGTAAAAAAATTTTAAGAACAATATCTATACCTCAAATTGTTCTTTAAATTTGTGGAAAAAAGCACTTCAAACTCTTTTAATGAGACAAATAGAATCCTAAGACCTGACTCATATAAGGTTAAAGCACAGAGAACTTTAGACATAGTTTATTTGTCATTAACTTATAGAAATCCCCTCTCCCCCAAAACTCTGCCCTCTCCAAATTGTAGCAATTTATTCAAACTCCCTTCCTTCCTTCCTTCCTTCCTTCCTTCCTTCCTTCCTTCCTTCCTTCCTTCCTTCCTTCCTTCCTTCCTTCCTTCCTTCCTTCCTTCCTTCTCTCCTTCCTTCCCTCCTTCTTTCCTTCTTTCCTTCCTTCTTTCATTCCTTCCCTCCTTCCTTCTCTCCTTCCTTCCTTCCTCCCTCCTCTCCTTCCTCCTTCACCTCCTCCTCCTCCTCCTTCTCCTTCTTCTCCTCCTCCTTCTTTTTCTCCTTTTTTCTCTCTCTCTTTTTTACTCTTTCATCAAATTAGATTTATGCCAAGTATTCAACAATAGTTGAATATTATAAAAATAAGATAATAATTGAAAATAACATTTTAAACCCATGATAATATACACATAAATACAATATTATACAAGCATATACAATGTAATGATAATAATAAAATGTGCATTATATATAGATAGGAATAGAGAAAAATAAAATATAAAAAAATTAAAATTTTGGCAAAGTAAAACTAGTTTTTTGACAAAGTATAACTCTCATTTATACTAACATACTTAGAAAACATAAATATAGAAAGATCTTTCTTAATATGATGAAATGATTTGTTTAAAGCACAAAGCTCAGTTTACACATGATGAGGCAACACCCAGAGTTTTCTCAATAAATTCTGGAGCAAAGCAAGAATGTTCCTTTTCTTCTCCTTTCTCCTGTATCAAAATTTGACAGTTTTTAAAATGCTAGTAATGACAATGACAAGAGAAATAAATTTAAAGCAAAGACAAGACAAAACATGATAATTTACTTAGAAAATCTTAGACAACCAACAAAGAAATCGGTTGAAACAATAGCTGCAGTAGGGAAACAGAATAAACCTATAAATAATAAACAGTAATTCTATATGGCATTAACAAAATATAAAAGAACACAATATTAAAGGAAATGCCATTCAAAGTAACTATAACACAAAAAAATACATGAATCAATTTGCCAGTGTATACTCAAGACTTTCACATATATAATTATAAAATATTCCTTAAATAAAGTTACTTATATGATTGGAAAATTTTTCATTCCTCATGGATAGGCCATACCAATATCATAAAAAATATAATTGCTAACTAAATGAATTTACAGTTTTAATTCCATAACAACAAAAAACAACTAGATTGTAGAGGAAGTGGAATACAAGTATTCCAAGATCTTTTGTGGTATGTATACTTTTCTGACAAGTACAATACTGATTTGTCCTTGAAATTCTTCTTTTAGAACCCATCCACTATTTTTCTTTGATATCAGAAATTTGGATTTTGATGTTTTGCACTATTCCAGGAAAGGGAAGTATATATTTTCTACAGCCTGTTTACTCTACTGAGGCTCAGCAAGAATTTTCAACATAGTCCCAATCAGAGGATATAATCAGATCAATCAGGAGCCTATGGATCATATGTATTTTTTTTAAAATAAGGAGTCAGAATACAGACCTAATTCCATGCATGTTGCATGGGATGGTTTCTGGATCATAGGTTTGGATCAGGATAGGTATGAGTAACTCCTGAGTATCTCAGGTGGAACTATTTAAAACTTTCCCTGTGGATTAGAATCCTTCAGTAAAAGCCCTGGAATCTCATTGTTTTAAACCAACTTGATTCCAAATAGATTTCTCTTTCTCCTTTCATTTCCCTTTCCCCTTCTTTTCTTGGTTGTATCAGCTTCAAGTGATTTTTGCAGCCTTTCTTGGCTTGACTCTTGGTTCATGTCATTATCTCCATAATGAAATTAGGCATTGGAGAAATTCTTATTGGACAGGTCTTTGGAGCTTGATATTTTATTATCTAAATAATAGATTGGATTGATATCTTTTGTTTTTATATTTCCTAGATTTGCCTCAGTATCTTTTCTTCTTTTCCCTCTCCTAGAAAGCTGTTCTTTATGAAAAAAGAATTTTTTTAAAAAAGAAAAAAATACAAAAAACCTAACAAAAATCATTACCTTGAAAATATATATTATTATATGTAGTGTTCCACATCTGTTAACACTTTTCCTACATAATGAATATGAAGAAAATTTTCATTGGGGCGAATTCTGTATAATTTTGCAATATTCATCTCTCCTCTTTTTGTGGTAGTTGTTATTTTCATTTATATTGTTGTAATAATATGTATATATTTTTTCCTTGCTCTGCCAATCACTTTGCATCAGTTCATGTAAAACCCAGTTTACTTTCCTAAAAGTCCTTTAGGGTCTTATAGTGGCAGAATTAAGAACATTCAACTTATTATTGAGTCCTAACTTATATATGTGATCTTAGGCAAAATATTTAACTTTTTGAAGCCTCAATTTCTATAAATGTAAAACTGGAATAATAATATTATTTTATCTCATAGTATTGTGAAGATTAAATATTATTAATCAGATAAACAATGTAAGTATATTGTTATTAGGTTCTGATCTATTATTATTCTATGAATTTCTTGGGACATAACCCTAGTTTGAGGAATGATGCCATGTCAGACAAATTCTTTCTGGTAGTAATTAAAGGTTCTCGTGAGTGTTTGGTAGTGGTGGGTAAGTATTGTAACTATTAGAAGCCACCAGGAAATGATGGAGAGTGAATCACCCATGAAATCCCCAGTTTCTTTCAAGCACTTGGCTTAAGGGAGAGTAAATAAGGGCTAGGCATTCTCAGCACTGATAGTTGAAAAATGTCTACTATTTTCAAAGCCCAAACATAGAGCTTCCGTCATGTACAACCTGGAAATGTACATTAACAGGAAACCTATCCTCCTACCCTCCCTCATGTCTGACAGGATCTGTCAGTGTGTGGGTGACACTGTCATTGCTTATAATGCTCACAAACTTTCTTGGATGTGAATGACATATATTTAGAAATCAAAACAAAGCTTTGGGAAGATATTCAATTTAATGGAAACTAGTCTAGTCATTTGGGAACCACAAGAGCTTTTTAGGGAAAATCTGCCCCTGCAGGAAAGAGGAAGTGTGGGAGTACTGGGGTCCCAGTGACACTTTGTGACATCAGATATCCCAAGAGGAAGGTTGATTGGCTACTGAGGAGCAGTAGCAGGGTTTAAATTCTTGTCCCATCAGTGTAATTTTCAAAAAATCAGCTAAAAAATATCTTCATTGGCCCCACATTTCTCTGGTGAGATCTACAATCCAATATTTGGTGATTTTCTGGAGAAAGAATTTTTGAACTGAAGAAGCAACAAAGGAAGGGAATTTGTAAGTCCTTTAAAAATTTATTTATAGATATGCAAAAATAATAAGTTGAATGTACTTGTACATTGAAACTATTTAATCTGTGCTTTGTGATAAATAGGCTGAAGGGAGAAAAGAAAAAGGAAAGATGTAATGATGAATAGAGTTGCTTTCTGTTAAACATCTCCATATATCATCTCTCTTGCTCTTGACTCTGGATATATAAATTCAATAAGAGCATATTTGGAGATGCATGTACATATTTCTTTCTATGATACACTTATCTAATCTCTATAGAATACTTAAATGTGAATTATCTTCAGAAGTCAGGGCTTTCTAACTAAATTAGAGGGAAGGCCTACTGAAAATGAGGCCAGAGGAGGTAAGATTGTGATTTGGTTTGAATAAACTCTACAAAGGAAATTTCAAATTGAAGTTTTACATTCTTGGATAATAGATATTACCTGTCAGATACTGAAAATCTTGTACCATAATGAATAAGGATGACTTGATCATCAGAGAAAATTCTTTAATTGGAAGCTATGCATACAAAAGACATTCAATAATTATTCATTACAGTGAAACTGGAGAAAAGGAATATTAGCTGAATATTAGATGAAAAAAAAGACTTATCTACTGATAAATAGAAAAATGATTTGTTTTCTATTTATGATTTGATTTTTAAATATCTGATCCTATCTTTTCAGGAAAAGGAGAAAGGGAGCCAAGAGGAAAAAATGTACTATAGGACAAAAGGGAGACATTATTTCAAATCTCTGATACACAGGGATACCACTGATACACACTAAATGATCATGAGCAAGACTCTTGACCTCTCAGTGTCCCAGGCAAATTTCTAAGGCCTTAAATTATAAATGAGTTGCTGATCTGTCAGTGGAGTTCTCTACAACTGATGACACCACAGGTCCAGAATATCCATCCTTTCATTTTTCTCCAAATATCCTATAATTATTCGTAAGATTTAGAACTGAAAGCAACCTAGAGATAACCTCAATGAGGAAACAGAGGCCCAAAGAGGTTGTGAGTCATTCAAGTACATTTATGTCAATGTTATGTTTTCATAAACCTTGTCTTCTGAGGGTTATTCAACAGCCCCATGTGTAAGAGGCAGAATGTAGAAAAGTCAGAATTTTCAGTGAATTCTGTGTTCTGGTTAACTGGATTTTCTTGTTTACCGAGGAATAACTAGAAACCCCTTTCTTCAACCTTCATGCTTTTTGAAAAGTTTAGTATAAATGTTTAGTATACTTTCAACTAAATACTGAACACATTTGAATCTATAACACCTCAAAGATCATCAAACCAAACATAATATGGCATAAGTTATGGAAAGTACAGGAGACTGGGTGGATTAATATGGATTTGGGGATAATCCCAGGCATTTGTATTAAATCCAGAATAAATGCCTAATATGAATTTGTATTCTTCTAATTTATCATCTCCAAGTAGAGAGCAGAAACCTATTCCAAGCATCTTAGATTCTACCAGTTGCCTATGTTCTTTCAAATGCAGATTTTTTTTTTTTTTTTAAATCAAGGATCTCTGATTACAGGAGTATAAGTGCTTGTCCCAGTGATGCATATTAAAATCTCATCTATGGCTTAGCACATGACCTTTGCAATTCAATTCAATAAACATGTATTGAATATTATGTGTTGGTCTTTGAGAATTGAATGTGGCTAAAGAATTCATCATCTGGAGTTAATCTGATGAAAAATATTTCTGAATAAGGCTAGGCTGCTTCCTGAATAATGTACCTGTAGATCTTCTAGTTTGGTAGCATCTGCTAGAACTTATATTCTCCTTGCGTAGTCTTTGATAGTCTAAGCTTAGAGTTTAGGGCTTGAAAGGAGAGTGGAGGATAACATTAAAATTCATTTCTGTTCAAATGCGCCTCTAATACCAAATTATCTTCATTGAAGATAGTCACATCAAATTACATTATAATTCATGTTGTATATAAAACTATACAAATGTCAAAAAGTTATCTTCTTGCAAGTAAATCTTTATTTTACAGAGTTACAGAGTTTGTGGCACAAATGTAAAAAGACCTAAGCATCTGAGATGAAATAATATAGCAAAGGAGATAGAGAACAAGTATTGGATTTAGGGAGACCTGGGTTCAAGTCCCATCTCTGACATATACTGGATAAATCACTTAACCTTTCAGTGCCCCAGTTACCCTCTGAAGCTGTTTAAAAGAGGCAGAGAAGATGTCAATCTGTATTATAGAAAGTTTCCTCATGGGAATTTCTCATAACAATTAAATCATAAATTTAGCCCTAAATAGAAATTGATGATGTTTACAGTGTGAAATACTTTTCTTGCCAAGAACCTCTTGATGGCAAAGATCTGGAAGGCAGGCTTCCTGTCTGTGTGTCAGTAATTTTGCAGGCTCTTGGATTTTGCCTATGTACAGAAGAAAATCTTTACCTGGTTTGAGTGTATTTCATTGTGATAGTTAATATTTACTTTTATTTTTCACTTAGAAATCTGTAACACTAGAGAAGTCAAACACTTCCATCAAAAACACTGAAATTTAAACATAACTTATGACATAACTCATCCTAGTGCTTGCCAAGCTTACCACACTCTTAGCAAAGTATTGCTTTGGTATATTAAATATCCCCAGTGGCTAACGGGAATAAATTATTAGTCTTGAAGTTGCCAAGAAGTAACTTAAAGGAGTAAAATAGAATTTTTTGAGACCATGTCATTTTCCACCCACCTCCATATCTCACTTCAAATTTAATCAACAATGTCCCCTTTTATTAATGAATAAGGGCAAGATGAAACCCACATTTTTAATGACTTTTAATTCATATCACTGGTTCCCAGTTTACTAAAACAATTTCATCAATGATCTCTCAGCTTCTTCCTTCACATAGAGTCACCTGAGCACCATTTAAATTCTGGAGTGTATATCATTTGCATGTGAAATTTTGAGAAATTTTTATCATTCTCTTTTTTCTCTAGACATAGTTAACCCATAATGTGGCTATAGGGAACATTTCAAATTTCCATGTGTATGTGTGAATGTTGAGCTAACATTTTATTTCTCTGGATCTTAGTTTCCTCATTTTTAAAAAGAAAATTAGATTATATGATTTCTAAAGTTTCTGTCAGCTCTTAGTTAATGATCCTACTATTTTTATTTAAGAGGTTCTGAGGAGCCCACAAGGCCTGAGATACTCTCATTCCCTCTCCCTAAAGGGAGTCTTTGCTCTGAAGTCAGGCATGCTTTCTAGACTGGGTTCAGTATTAAAGAAGCTTGATTTCTAAGAAGATGGAAGTGAGGTTTCCTTTAGTCATATAATTTGGCTAGTTAAATCTCCATGACAAATTGCTTAAGATTTAGCTTTAGGATTATGACTAGGTTTTCCTCAAAAGAGAAAATAGAAATGTTTAACAAGAGCCAGGTATTTATTCACACAAATAAAACACAAACAACTCTCATAAGTGAAAGGTAAGGCTTAAAATAAGATTCAATATCTTAATTTATAATTATAGTTAAACACTTTCAGATGACTGATTTTTAAACTTTATCAGAACATGAAACAATATGCAGGATTGCTTTTTTAAATTTTATTTTATAATAACTTTTTATTGACAGAATCCATGCCAGGCTAATTTTTTTTTTTTTACAACATTATCCCTTGCACTCGCTTCTGTTCCGATTTTTCCCCTCCCTCCTTCCACCCCCTCCCCTAGATGGCAAGCAGTCCTACATATGTTAAATATGTTTATGCAGGACTGCTAATGTGGTATTTTACATTTCATCTTGGTCCTGAATGTTTAAACAATTCTGCAAACTAACATATCTGCTGATAAAACAGTCAGGCTTGAACCTATCTTTTTTACTGAAGAAATTTTTTCTGGTAACAACCAGATCTATTCGTTGGACTTAGAATCTATGGATCTCTTGAACTAGTTAGGTCATTTCCAATCCTAGACCTCCAAGCCTCCACCTTAAAGCTATTGTTTAATCAACTACTTGGGAAAATTAACAAAACTGGAAACACAGCCTGGGATCTAGGCACAAGCTCACCAAGTTTAATCTATCCTCCATGTGGTAGTATGTGCATAAAGAGCACAGATGATCCCTTCATTTTTGTCATGGGCAAAGCTGAGACACATAAAGATTGCCACATGAAATAGACAAATTAAGAGATTAAATTATAAGATATTTTTCCTTCTAAAGGTCTACTGATTATCATCATCTTCCTCTTTTCTGTCTTCTCTTTCCTTCCTTCCCTTTTCTTTCTTTCTCTTCCCTTCCTCTTTTTCTTATCCTTTCCTTCTTTCCTTTCCCCTTCTTCCTTTCCTCTCCATTCTCCCTTTGCTTCCCTCCCCTTCCTTTTCTTCCCCTTTCTTTCCTTTCTCATAATTCAAATGCCATGAATTGAATTATTATACCAATGGAGATGACTTCCAAATATCTTTAGCAGGTATTTACATAGTTTTATTAATATTTTTCTTAATTTTGAACAAACAGAACAGACCAAATTTTAGAACTTTTTTTTTGTTCCACTATATCTTGAATTATTAGTGAAGTCATCATGAGATGGGAAAAGGCCATATTTGGCTATATTCCTTATATGTATATTTAATGTATGGGAAAACAATTAGGATTTTTAGATTTTTTTCAGTAATCTGGAAGATATTTACAAATAACTAATTAGGTAGTATAACTTCCATACTAAAAACAGACATTAGAACTTGGTAGACCTGGAATACTTTATGTAGATCTACTTGGTAGACATATAAATTTGTAATAATATATAGTTTGTAATAACATAACAAACATACTGTTTCCAAATTAAAATAGAAACCCACCCACTTTGGCCTCTAAATTATCACTGTGGTTCTAAAATTCCCAGTGGCCTTTGTATGAAGAAAAATGATCATTCACAAATGCTTAGTGGGGCTAGAATAAATTTAAGAATATAGTATAGTTTTCTTTTATTTCATAATCCTTATGTAAGTGAAGAGTCTTGGATTTCTTTTTTCCTATTTACTTGAAAGAAAATGAAAGCAGTAAATGATGGCTCCAATTCCAAAGTATTCAGACTTTGAAACTTACAGAATTTGTTACAAATGAGACTTTCTAAATATTAAATGTTCAGAATTAAATAGCTTTTATGTGATGAGATATTTTATTATTCTACATAGACTATTTCACTTACATTCTTCTTTATAGGTTGAAAGCATCTTAATTACCAATTATGAAGACCACTTTCCTGCTAATTTTCTTCTGGGGTTTATCCTGTGCTCTTCCTGTAAGTACTAGCTTGGCAATTTTTGAATAAAATTTTCCAAAAATATAACTACCATCAAACTTGCTCCATTTGGGTAAAATAAAAGATACTTAATGATGTTTCCATATGTGTCATACATGTATGGCATCTGTGGTTTAGTAAAATGGGAGATAGGAGTTGGCCTTGGAATCACAAAAAAACTGGGTTCCACTTTGTCTCTGATAGATTTTGGTTGGTTAATTTGGGGCAAGTCTCTAAGACTAGTCATAAACCTAATTTACATTGGTAGAATTTCCCTTGCAAGATTAATGAAATATAAAGGTAACATGTATTTACATATATGTGTATATGTACATATGTGTATATGAGTTCCTTTGCAAAAGAATATTTATTTCAAAGTTAAAATTAAAAGATACAAAATCATTCTTTGGTACATGGGGCTTAATCCTTTTCTATATCATCTCAGTTTTGGTGAAGAGGAGAGATGAGAGAAGATGAGGAGGGATTAAGTTCTTTGTTTAGTTTACTTCTTCCAGAATACAACTCTAAATTCCAAGGTCAAAGCCCTACTTGAGTTCAAATCTTAAGCACCCTTGGTTCTCAAGGGTTTCTTTCCTGGTCTGGCTATTATTTTCTGACTGGTTTCCTGAACCCAAGGCCCCTCATTATGGCTCAAATTCACAGTTCTATTGGATACAACCACTTGCACCTAAACTTGAGAAGATTAATGAAATAGAACAGAAACAAAAATACCCCGGGTCCATTTCTCTGAGCCATGAGGTAAAATGAAAGAAGGGGAGAAAGTTTTCCTTTTTCCCAGTTTAGTTTACGACTCCCATGATGTAGGTGAACTCTGTGAGATTTACTTTCTGGACATATTAGGAAAGAGCACACTTACACACACACAGGAAAGAAAGCAAGACTGTCCTAATCTAGAAATTAAAAAAAAATAGCATCTTCCAGCTATACAGCTAATGAAAGGAAGTTTAGTCATCTCTATTTGGTAGGGGAAAGTGGGGAAGTAGTGTGCATTCAGGTTGGGTGGTTTAAGAATGCCATATGTAAGCAAATGCCTCCTTGAAAAATATTCTGTGTTTAACTATAAGTTTTCCATTGATCTAGGTAGCCAGATATCTACACACAGATTCTGAGAGTTCTGAAGAAGTGAAGGTAAGTTGAACTGTAATAATAGTGATAAGTAGTAGTAGTAGTAATATTTATATAGTATCTACTATGTGCCAAGCACAGTGCTAAGTGCTTTTATAAACATTAATTCACTTGATCATTACAACAAACATTGGGGTACAGAAGAGGAAATTGAAGCAATACAGGTTGAGTGACTTTCCCTAAATCACACAATTAAAAAGTCTTTGAGCCATTTGAATGGGCATAACTGGCATGGAAAGCTATTCTTTAGTTAGAAACCAAATTGATGATTTAGTGAATATATAGTATAGTGAGTAAAGCAACATGGTTTAGTATATCGAGTCATTCTGAAAGTCAAAAAGATCTGGGTTTAAGTATTGCCTTTCACATGTAATGACAATATAATCTTGGGCAAATTAACCTCATGGTGCCAGTGAAGGGGCTGATATTTATATCATTGTCCGATTTAACCCCAAGGAATGTGTAATCAAAGAATAGGAAGATGAATCTTATTTCACTTTCTCAGTGATAGACAATCATTGGATGTGTCTCCAAAGAAATTCACCTTTCTATCCTTCCAAACTCCCCAGTATCTGTTCCATGTACAAGATTCTTTCTCCCCCTTTCTGAACTGGGTGTAGGTCCTCTGAGGCACTTATATCCCAACCAGGAACCCATAGCAGTTACTTATGCAAGTACTATAGGAAAAATAATTTCTCTTCTTTACATTCTCATATTCTGCTCCCCATGTCACCTAGTAGCTTTTGCAGGTACCTCTTGAAGACATAATGGAGTTATAGTCATCAGCAAGTGAGAATTTCATTCCTATTTTTCATTTGGAGTGGTACACCTCATAGGAGTTTCACAGGATAAATAGGCATAGCTGGATTCATCTCAGGTTTAATCATATTATCTTTCCCTCCCAAATCCACCCCTCTTCCAAACTTTCTTATTTCTGCTGAGGACACCATCACCCTGCTGATTTATAAAATTGATATCATCTTCAACCCTTCATTCTCACTCACCCCACATATCTGATCAGTTGACATATTATTTTGTTTCCAGCCCTACAACATTCCTTGCATCTGTTTCCTTCTCTCTACTCATATAGCCACAATCCTATTTTAGGCTCTCATCCATTTTTGCTTGAACAATTACAATAGCATTCTAATTGGTCTCTCTTCCTCAATTTTAACGTCTACCTAGATGCCAAAGTTATTTTTCCTAAAATGTAGGTCTGATCATGTTACTTGGCTCCCCTATTCAGCAAAATCTAGCATTTTCCTATTGTCTATTTAAAAATTTATCTTCTGTATAAATTTTATGTTTATAGTTATTATACAGTACTATATTTAGTGAGTATATTGGTTTTTCTGAAATAATCGTGCTTGTAATTTTAAACTAGTACAATAATTTCCATCACAACCATATACCACAACTTGTTTAGCCCCAATTGATGAGTATCCTCTTGATTTCTAATTCTTGGCTACTTCAAAAAGAGCTGCTCTAAATATTTTTGTACTAATAGATCATTTTCCCTATAAAGATAATTTATAAGTAAAAATAATCTTTTTGGGGTTCACAATAAAAAATTTTAATGGATATAGGTGTGTAACCAACATAGTTTGGAAACAACTTTTTTACACCAATGAGATTAATGATTTACTATTATGTAGTAGGTATTTAATACACAAAGATGAGACAGTGAAATAATTTATATCCTCAAGGATTCCTTCATTTTATTTGGGGATACAACCGTATGGTATCATGGAAAGAATGCTGAATTTGGATTTAGATGACCTTGATTCACATTCCAATTCTTCCATTTACTACTTGTATGACTTTTGGTAATCACTTAATCCCTCTGAGCTTCAGTTTTCTCTTATGCAGAATGAAAGATTTAGACTAGATGATCCCAACATCCCTGCAGCTCCACGTCTATAGTCTTGTGATCAAATAAAAATAAATACAAAAAGCAAGTATTTATTAGTATGTGCCTAGTATGTGCCCAATATTGTGGCAAAAATAAAATAGTCATTGGCTAGTAAGGGAGACAGTTAAAAAGATTATGTTCAGTTGTATCCAACTCTTCATGACCCCATTAGAGTTTTCTTGGCCAAAATACTGGAACAGTTTACCATTTCCTTCTCCAGCTCTTTTTATAGATGAGGAAACCAAGGCAAAGAAGGTTAAGTGACTTGCCCAGAGTCACACAGCTAGTAAATATCGGAGACCAGATTTGAACTCAGGAAGATAAGTCTTTTGACTCCAAACCTGCTTTATCCATTGCACCACCTAGCAACCCAAACTTCAAAATAACAGTATCTACTATTTCAGTGGGAGAGCCAAGTAAACTAGGTGTTGCAGAAATATCTTTAAAATATGTAAAAAGTAAATCCAAGGTGATCATTTATAGAGATGATGTTTCAGCTGAATTATGAAGGAACAAGGGAGAGAGCATTCTGGATGTGGTGAAGAGTTAGTGCAAACCCTGGAGATGGATGAGGAAGTGCTCTATAGGAATAATAGCAAAAAGGCTTGAGTGCATGAAGAGCTTGGGCATAAGAAGGTTGGAAAGATTAAGTTGAGATGATTTATGAAAAAGATTTAAATGTCAAACAGAATTTAGATTTCATCCTAGAAATAATAGGAAACCAAAAGAATTTGCTGAGTTAAGTAGGTGATAAGCTCAGTCTTTACTTTAGGAAAATAACTGTATGGAGAATAGATTGGAGAAGAGAGAGATGAGGCAGGAAGATCAATTAGGATGATATTATCCAAATGAGAGATGAGGACAGCCTGAATTAGACCAAGATTCATCTGTAGATGAATGTTTACATATATGCAAAATATTTCTGAGTCCTTCTTGTCATTGTTATTCAAAAGTAATTTTAAATGAATAATTTGAGTCATAAATAAATACATACTTCTTTTTATTCTCCTTTTGACATCTTCCCTCTCAGCCTCTACTGTCTTACTCTCAGTTCCATACTACAGTTGATCAAAATCATATTCTGCTAGATGGTTCATAATTTCACTGTAACAAAGCACAGCTTAAATCCATCATTAGCTTTCCCTTAGATAGGTGCGATCTTGGAGTTGTCAAACAAGGGAACAGCCTACAACTACTTAGAGAGTGGTTGCTTCTGTCACATTTTAACAAATGTCTGGAACATAAAACACATCAAACAGTGACATGTTTAAGATGTGTTACAGATAGGAAGTGTTAAGTAATGATTTGCTGGGTTTAATTTATGACTCAGAGGATCCTTAAATATCCTTATTGGATTCCTCAAGAATTCATTTTTCTGCCAGCATCCAAAAACAGATTTGGTGATGCTCTGAATTTGTTAGTGCCCTATTAAACTTAACATTGAAAATAGCTGTTTTAAAGATGATATAACTTGGACTATTCCTTGTTTCTTATACTTCACTCTTTATTCAGTCCCTTAGGGATCTTTGCTTTAAAACCATGCCATCACAAATCTTCAGATTATTCACGTAATATGTAAGGAAGAGGCAAATCACTTAAAATTATTCTAAACTTTGTAGTGACATATGAATTTTATATAAAAGTAACTTGTTTTTTTTCTTCCTCTTTCTGCAGGATCATTTGGCGCCAACACCAGTTTTATCCTTGGTAATTATCTCCTTCCTGTTATATTGATTCATGTTCTTCCTAAAACAATCTTTAGTACATCTTGAGCCACATCATGGCACTGAGAAATATAATACACCTGAACCTCAAGCAATGGAGACGAGATCCTTTTTCTTTTTCCTATGACTGGTAAAAGGGAAAAAAAAAGTAACTTGGAATTGTATTTCTCTTCTTTCAGGAGAGTAGTGAGTCATCAGAAGAAAGTAAAGATAGCTCAAAGGAACAGGTAATTAAATCTTTCCTAACATTTAAGTTATTTATGCATTGAGGGACATGGTGATGACTTAAATTATATGGAAACAGTTCTAAATATAATTTTTTTAACCATGAAAAGTCAATAGTTCTGAGTACCAAAAAGGGAAAAACAAGCCATTTAACACATTTTGGTATTTTATTTTGAATGTTGGGTTGAGGATGGGGGAGAAACAACCTATAGACTTTGATAGTCAGAAGTTTCCTCCAATTAAAATTTTTTTAAACAAGTGCTACTAATCTAGACATAGTAATATTATAGATGAGCTCAGAGATCATCCTAAAATTGTTTATTTTGTAATTGGTGACATTTGTGACACAGAAAATTCCATTAATGCTAGAGAATTATTGTCCATTATGAAATAACTAAAATTTCAGAAATGCTCCCAAAATATTTCAGAAAACACAAATGAAAGAATATCTTCACTTCCTCATTCATCAAAAACTTTTAAATTAATTATCTGAGGATCATGTTTAAAGGAGAGATGCTTTTATAACTGAATAGCATTATTGAAGCATTGAAGAGTTTGGAGTTCTAGAACACCAACTATTATATGACTTAAAAGGAAATCATTTAGCCTTCCAAGTCATCAGTTTTCTCATCTGTAATGAGGAGAATTGAATGAAATAGTTTCTAAGGTTCCTTCTGGTTTTAGACCTACAACCCTAAGATATGAAGTCAATGAATACAAGTTTGATATGAAGGATGATGGAAACCAGGGCTCCAATAAGTAAGGAAGAGATATTGTACAGTGGAGCCCTAGCAGTTGACTAATCAGCAGAAAAGCAAAAAAAAAAAAAAGTTTTCCAGAGTCTAATGAATTCTGAGTGGTTCACATAGTTTCTTAGAAATCTTATTTGTTTCCAGGATGACCGACTTTGTGACATACTTGGAATAAAATGACATCTGACATTGCCAATCTGATGACATAATATATGAGAGATCTTAGTCCCATGTTGCATTTTTCATGACTGAAAAATATAATTGCTGAAGCTTCTTTCTACAAGCAGTAGCTAATGACCAGATGACAGTGTGATATTATAGTGCAAAGAGCAATTGACTTTGGTCAGGATCCTGGAGATCTAGGTTTAATACTTAACTTTGGCACTTACTAATTATCTGACTGTGTCAAACATACACACACGTGTGTGCGCGCATATATATACACACACACACACACACACACACTCAGGAAATTAAGTGACATGTTTGTATCTATATTTGTGGCACATATGTTTGTATATACAAGCATAAATGTCATTTCATTTTCTGAGTTTCAATTTCCTTTTAATGTAATACTGGGGTAATAATTTAATATCTTTACTTTACAAGGTTTTCATGGAGAAAATATTTTGTAATGTGTAATTTGAAAGAGCTGTTTTATATGAGCACTACTGATGCTTTTATTTTGTAAACAGTAGTTTCAAACTCTTTCCTCCCCAAAGTTTTTTTCCTATGGTGACTTTCATGTGTGCTTACTATATGTCAAACTTTATACTATGTGATGGGCATGTACAGACAAAAGTAAAATAGTCCTCGAGGAACTTGCATTCTATTGAAAGAGATAACCGGCACACGTTTATAAAATGTATGCAAAATATGAGGTAATAAGATGTTGACACTAGCATTGGGGAAGAGGGGGAAGGGCAAGCATCAGGAATTACTTAGAGGAGGTTGCATTTGAGAGGAGCTTTTGAAGGAAGCTAGAACCACTAAAAGAGGAGGTGATAAGGAAGCAGGTTCTAGGTGAGGAGACAAAAAGCTCAGTTGGTATAAAGATACAGAGGTGGAATTATTTTTCCTTACAAAACAATTTTTTACTTCACAAATGATTAACTGAAAAATTTCTCTAAAGAATAAGTTTTCTTAATAAATGACACTTATAGTGTGTGTGTGGGGAAAACTGCCAGATCTGGAGTTATGCAACCTAGATTCAAATCCCAGTCCTACTACTTGTCCTAGACATATATTTCTGGGCTAGTCACTCAAACTTTTCTGTGCTTCATTTTCTCATCTGTGAAATAAGATGGTTGGATTTATGTTCTTCAAGGTCTCCTTCAACTCTAAATCTATAAAACTAGGATAGAAATCAAAGACCTTTAATTTCCACACAGTTTTTTCAGTAGTTTATATATTACAAAAAGTGACTAAGTGGTGGTCGATGTTTTTCCTTTTTTCTCAAAATTTTCTAAAAAAAAAAAAAAGGTAAAAATGTCAAGGAATAGCGAAATGGCCAAAAGAAAAAAGGAAGAAGGAAAAAAAATAAAAATAGTGGGTCTAGAAAATCCACTAATTAGATGATTGGTCTCTGAATTATTATCAGCTGATTGTATCTTTTGATTCCTCCATGCAGACAAATGAAGATAGGATAGACTTCAGTGATAGTACTGAATCAGAGGAAGACATGGGCCTTACTGATCAAGAGTCTGTTTATAGACTATCTGACAGCTCCTTTAAGAGTGGAGGAAAAGATAATGATAAGAATGATGATGAAGATGACAGTGGAGATGACACTTTTGTTGATATAGACAATGGTCAAGGGTCCAGGGAAAGACATCAACAAGAAGGTGAAAACCTGTGGCCTGGAAGTGAGGATGATTCTGACATGACTCTACACAGCGGAAATAGGGTTGCCGATGGGAAAGATGTCAGTCACAATGCTGTCAGTGACGAAAGCAGTCAGAGTGAGAGCAGAAGCCTTGAAGAAGAGAATGAAAGTCATGAGGTCCATAAGAGTGATAGTGATGAATTCACTGTGGAAGGAAGTCAACCAAGCTCCAGCAACTCCAGAGATGATTCTTCATTTGATGATGAAGGAATGCAAGGCGATGATGCAGACATGGTGGGTAGCATGAAAAGCAATTCCAGAATGATTAATTACAGAAAAAAAAAGATTAACAAGACAAAGGGTCAGAAGGGAAGCAGACAAGATTCTGATGTGAGCCAATTGATGGGACAGCGTGGCAGGAAATCCTTCCAAAAGGCACGCATCTCAGAGGAGGATGACTGGGATGAAACTAATGATAGCAATACCATGGAAGAAGCCATGAGTGACTCTGCAGAAAAGAGCCAATCCAGTGAAAACAGTCAGTCCCGTGAAAACAGTGAATCCCGTGAAAACAGTCAATCTCGTGAAAACAGTGAATCCCACGAAAACAGTGAATCCCATGAAAACAGCAAAAGCAAATCCCAAGAAGACAGCAACAGTCAGTCTCAGGAAGATAGCCAAAATATGCTGGATCTCAGCAGTGACTCCAGACAACATGATGATGATTCTCATGAAAAGCAAAGTAAATCCCAGCAAGAGAATGAAAATGTTTCACGGGGTGATAACCCTGACTCTGATGGAGAGAGTGTTGGCCTTTCTGAAGTTAATAAGGAAGATAGTAATTCTTCTGAAGATAGCAACCTAACCCAGTCCTCCAAATCAGAAAGTGAATCCTCAGAGGAACAAAGCAACAGTGAATCTAAGGAGAGTATGAGCCCCTCAGAGGAAAGCAAAGAGTCACCTGAGGATGAAGACAGTTCTAGTCAGGAAAGCTTCCAGTCTCAGAGCTCATCAGCAGAGAGCCAAAGTGTCTCCAAGGAGGACAGTGGGGAAAGCAGTTCTGAACAGTTGCAAGGAGAGGGGAATAGTCAATCTGAAGAAGATGCCAGGGCATTTCAGGAAAACAGTAAGCTTAAAGAAAATGTGAATTCTAGTGAAAGTACATCAGAAAGCCTGTCCAGAAGCATTGAGATAGAAAGTAGAAAGCTGGTAGTTGACACTTATCATAACCGACCAAAAGGAGACCATGATGACAATGACTGCCAAGATGGTTATTAGCTTTAGCTCAAAAGTATATTTTTATAAAAGGGAGGGAGAAGGAGGCAGAAATTGGGGTGCTTTGATTTAGTCATCCTACCAAGCTTAGGATGACTTGGATTTATTTCTTTTGGAAGATAATTAATGAGACGTCATAGTCATTTGTAGGAAATTACTCTTCCATAGAAGATCACAGAATGTGAAATGGCTTGAGGACTATCCATGATAGTATAAACAAGAAAGGATTTTGATAATAGTTTATAGCTTGAGTTTTGAAGAAATGCCTTAAAATGAGGATTCTTTCATAAGTGAGTTTTAAGTGATTAAATATTTGGTTGGAGAAAACATTAAAAAATTATAGGATAGTTGTATTTTGGTTTAAATGAACAAGACTTCTTTCTGCCGACCACTTTATCCTTTACAAAGGGTTCTTTGTAAAACATCAATGTTAAAAGGAGTTATTCTGAACCACTGGTGTGTGGGAATGGGTTGTGAGAGTTACTAAGATTCTCTTTTATTTGTTAAATTATGTGTTTAACATAATTTGAACTTCTGTTCCTTAATTTGGATTATGTGCAATGCCAGAATTAAACTCTGTGATCAGCTGTAACTTTTGCTCATAGCAAATAAAAGCTGTGTATATAGACTCCAACTGAACTTGTTATGTATACTTTGGAATGTTACCTCAACACAGGATATATTTAATGTTTTGTAATAAAGGTAATAACATCCAAAAATGGTGTATGCTGTACTTTTTTTACACCGATGATTATCCACATGCTTTTAATTTAATGAACACTTTGTTTTGCTCCTGTTTTAAAGAAACAATTACTATTTATTACTAAAAACAGTAATTATTACTAATAATGATGTTTCTAATTGCTCTCACACAAAAATTTTCACTTAAATTCAGATACTTTATTGGTTTTGCCTTGTAAGTAATTATGCCTTTTCCACTAATTTTTAAATAACTTCCATTCTATTGCTGTCATTAAATAGAATAATAAAATAGTATGTTAACTTATTTTATACCAGACCATACAGGTTGACAAAAGGATAAATTTACAACCTATAGTTCCTGACATTTTCTTCCAGGACTTCATTTATATTGGATCTCTGAAACATATTTTTTTTTATTTTTATCTCTTTGGAGGTAACCATTTCAGCTTTAAAAAAATACCTAAAACTTATTATTTTTTTTTTCAGCACCATCATTATCATTATAACCCTGTGACTCAGAATCTAAAATTTCAAGGAAACCCAGACTTAGTACTTATTACATCATCCTGGCTACATTCTCTTGATAAGAAGGATTACTTTCCAAAATGATCAGAATTGAAGGTTTAAAATAATTAAAATTAAAGAGGAAAAGAGCTAGTTTAGAAATAAAACATCATTACATTGTAAAGTCTAATACTTTCTACCATTCCCTAAAACCAATGAACAGAATCCTCTCAGAATGTATAAGAAGAGAACAATTTCTTTTTTTTGATTTCCCCTTTTACTTGTTAAATGTGACTTGTATAGGTTCCTTAATCTTTTTTCTCATACTCTCTCCCTTTGGTAAAGTGAGATAGTGGATACTGTTGGACATGAAATAAGAAAGATCTCTCTTTCAATTTCACCTTAGACATTTACTAGCTATGTGAATTTGAGTCAGTTAACTTTGAGCCTGAACTGATTTATCTATAAAATGGGGAGAAGCATACCTGTAATATATAAATTCCAGGTCTGTTAAGAAACAAAGATGAGATTTTATATATGTATATATAAAGTGCCTCACAAATTTTAAAGCATTTATATAATGATTTTTATTGATGATCTCATCTTCCACAAATATTCCTTTTGAATATTTTAGAACATTTGATCCCAAAGGCAACAATACTTTCCTTTTTTGACTCTATGCACTCTTACTCTGTCCATTCTGACTTGGTCAAGCATGTTAATACTTTATTAATTTGTTCTGATGATAACACTATTCAACAATGTGGGAACTACTTGGTGTTTTATATGTATTTTTTGTGTGTGCTGAGTTAAGGATGCAAAAAGAATTTCTCTATAATGCATTGTAATTAACATAAGAATTTTAATATTAATTATATTGTATATATATAATTGTATATATATACAAATATAGAGATATACATGTATGTATGTATATATAATATGTTTTAATATCAGAATATAATTTTATAACTATTTATATAAACATAGTCATACAGGAATATAAACTCAGGCACTCGAAGTTAATTTGCTGATTACTATATCATGCTGCCTCCAAAATGTACTTCTTTAATACATACATGTAGACGTGTGTGTATAATGTGTATCAATATCAGAATATAACTATAAATACTTATATATATATAAAACATCTTCATATAGGAATATAAACACACATAAATATATGGACATGCATGTATACACTTTATATGCTTGTCTATTGCATGAATGCACATTATAAACATATAGGTATACCTACAAACATATCCAACACCAATTCCATAATAGAGCGCTACTTCTCTTTTTCCCAATATATGTTGTATTTCTAATACCCTAAGCTCATTATGCCTCAAACTGAATTCTTTCTCTACTCTCTGTCCTTTTCTTCCTCCCTTCCCACCTCCACCCCCTGGCCACCAAGTCTTGTCCTCTTACTGTCTCTATTTTTGTCAATGATACTATATTCCCAATTATTCAGGCTTGAAATCTTGGAGACCATATTTTACTCTTTTCACTCCATTATTTTCAACATCTCCTCATTTACCAAGTCCTTTCAACAATGTCTCTGAATTATTTCTTGCATTACTTTCTTTTCTATTCCAATTGTATCTCCGTTCAAGTACTCATCTCTTTTTGTCTGGACTGTTATAATTTCTTATTTGGTCTTCTTGCCCTTATTTTTCCTTCTGATGAAGCTTCAAACTTTAATACATAAGATATAATTATTCCCCTGTATAAAATGATAGCTCACACTTCATAGTGCACTAAAATTCACAATGCACTTCCCTCATAACAACCTTTGATAGAACAAGTATTATTTTATCCATTTTTACAAATGAGGAAACTTAAGTTTAAAGGGTTCATACAGCTATGAAATGTTATAGTTGACTTTCAGATCCAGGTCTTCTGAATCCAAGAGCAGTTTTCCTCTCTACTTCATCATGAAGCTGCCTCAGTGGGGTCTTCCATGAAGGTGGAAGCAATTTTAGAAATTAACGAGTCCAATTTCCTCCTTTTACAGATGAAAGTTTAACAATTTCCAAAAGTTATGCAGGTAGAAAATAGTGATTTATCTTCAAAATTTTCATAATTCTTTTTTTTTATATCTTTCCTTAACAATTTTGTTTTCTTTTGCAGCATAGTTTTTTTTTGTGTACTTATTTTCCCTTCCAATTATATTGTAAAGTCCTTGAAAGTGTTTTATTTCATATTGGATTCATTTCATGTCATTCTCAGCTTTACAACTACCATTGATGAGGGTGAGCTTGAAACTGTCCAAACTCTCCTCTGAAAGAGGCCACCCTTCAGGGCAGTTAAATGGTCTCACTTAGTTGGAAATCATGGCCAGGGACTTGGCTGCATCCTCTATTAGAGTTGAAGATTAATCTGGAACCACTCCCAGTAACTCAAACTCCCAAGATACGTAATCTCTTTTCAATTGGAGATCTAGGCTTGGGGCCCTGTCAACAACTGAGTGAATCTCATTCAGTTTTGAATGGAAGCCCAAGCCTCAGATGGCTAATAAAAGACAACTCTGAACCCCGAATCTTTGCAGAAGTCTTAAACAGGATTTTGCTTGCTAAGGAGCCCTGCCAAGACTTTTGCCCACTGGTGAAGAGATTGTTTTTTACCACACAGATTTTGGGTTTGCAAATTCTTTCCACATAGGACCTGTGCCTCTGAGCAGAGATCTCTCACCCCAATTCTCACACCTCATCAACTACCACTGACCTCATTATCTGCAACTCATCACCATCATCACCACCACTACTATTACCATTATCAGTAGATCTCCCTAATAAGGCTTGGGTTTAAGATTTCACTCAAAAAGCCTAAGAAACCTCCACTGATCTGCTTGTCTTTATCAGTATTCTAGAGAATACATTGAATTCAAAGCAAAGATACTTTACAAACTCTCATCCTAAGATCAAGAATAATAATCGCCTTTGCTAGACAAATAGTTTCTTGTGGATACAGCTTTGATTGGTCTAAGGTGCCAGGCCAGAGAACACTACTTGTTGCCTTCAGAGTCTGGTCTCATCTGGAGTGAGTTTTTAGCAGGGTTATAGTGAGGCTCATATGAAATCATATTTGTAATGCTTATAACACAGTGCTTGACACAGAGTAAGCACTTAATATTTAATTTCCTGCTTTTCCCTTTAACTACAGTGAGATTTCTTCTAAAGAAGACAATGTTTTGTCATGCTCTTTCAGTATAAAATTCCTAAGCTCTGTAGTCCTCTACGCTATAATTCTTTTAGAAAGCAGATAATTTTAAAACACTAAACTGTTTGAAAAAATTCTTTGGGGGGGCCTTAGGGTAGGTAAAATAGGAGGCCAACATGGATTGTTTTTCTCCAGATGTGGTTAGACTGTCTCTTTCAGATTCTTGGTTAGAAGAGGCTTTTTAAGTCTAGCAAGCGTTCTTTTGCCCTGGCATCAGGATCTTGGGGGAGAAAAATCTGTTCCAGGCTAATTTGAGTTCCCCTAGGACTAGGTATACTTTTGAACCTTTATTTCCTGATCCTAGAGCTTTCCTTTGCATCTAAGATTCCACCCCAGCCTAGACTGAATTCCCTATTCCTTCTTTATTAATTTCCAATGGCTAGATCAGTTTTTTAATCCACAATGCTGAGGTTGCCCTTGGGGATCTAGTATGACTCAAGTTTCTCAATTCCAAATCTCCTTCTACTTTTCCAACAGATGAATAGATGGATAGGACAAGGAAAGGCGTAGAAACAAAAATAAGCCAAGGGATGTGGTTATCTTCTTCCTTAGGCTTATTACTGATTTTTCTTGTTAGATTGCCTCAATATCAACAATAGCCTTCTGGAAGTCTTTCCTTACATTCTTAATAATTTTCCAAGTTAGCAGTGTTCACTCTCTTTTTATATGAGCATCTATATTTGCATACACTTATATACATACAGGTGTATATGTATGCATAGATATAGTGTTATGAGTATATAGATACTCCCTGACCTCCCATTCCCTGTAGACATTTAATAAATTTTTACTAGCATGCAGGTTAAAATTTACAAAGGTAAAAATGGAGTAGTTTTGGCCTGTATGGGATAAACTGAGTGAAGATCTCTCATAAAGATTTGGCTTCGGCCTATACCTTAATTGTAACTTGAGACTTTGCAATAAGAAGTTGAGCTGGGGCAGCTAGGTGGCACAGTGGATAGAGCACCAGCCCTGGAGACGGAGGACCTGAGCTCAAATCTAATCTCAGACACTTAACACTTCCTAGCTGTGTGACTCTGGGCAAGTCACTTAACCCCAATTGCCTCAGGGGGAAAAAAAAAAAAGTTGAGCTACAGCTAAAAAGTTGCAGGTGTTCTAATGTCTTGAATGAACATTCCCCCCTGTTTCCCACCACCTCTTAATTAGTATTTAAGTAATTTTTTTTAAAAAGGCAATTTCTTCTTGTTTCTGGAATAGATTTTTGTGTTTTGAATGTAAGCCTGGACTCCCCCCCAGATAATGAAAAAAAAGGTCAAGGAGAGGGTGTGTGTGTGTGGGGGGGGGTAGTTCTGTTCTGTATAATCTTATGGTTTGCACTGCTTTACTGACACCTTGTCTGCTGGGAGTTGCCCTTTCTTGTGAGATGGTTTTGCTTTTCTTAATCTAGAGTCTTGATTTTAATTTGGATTCACTGTCTCACACCTGCGCTAAGAGATGTAATGTCTTGTTAACGAAATAGGAGGTTAATGTTACTGGATCACAGCTGTGTGGCTCTCAGTCTAGGTCTGAGAGCTGGAACTCAGTCCTAACATTCATAAGCCACATTAGTCTGTAGTGGAATAACCAGGGGAAAAGACAAGGAAAGGTAGCAGTTTAATTGCTCTGAAGCTGCTAAAACTCCTAGAAGATTAACAGAGACTGAGTCCAGTGGCAGTCTACTGAGATTCAACTACATACAAGCCAAAGGACCCAAACCTGAGCCAGGAACTTGCGGAATTCTGTCTAAAACAGTAGTGAACATCCTATCTCTCTATCATACTATGGTAGAAGCACAGAAAATTTTCAGATCCTTAGACTGAACAGAAGGACATAAATAATCCCATTCCTTCCCTTTCCTTCCTCCTTCTCTTTTTCTCCCTCACTTCTTCCTTCCTTTTCTCTCTCCTTTCTTCCCTTCTTCTTTCCCTTCCTTTCCTCCCTTCTTTCCTTTCCCTCTTCCCTCCCTTCCCTCCTTTTCTCAGACATTGAACAGACGGCCACCTCAGCCATCTGAGTCTTTAGTTCCTAGTCCCTTAAGTCTCGAAGATGTTTGTATACGCTTTAAGACAAAGAACGGGCGCCGGGGGACCTGGCAGGCCACCGCTTCCTCCCATTCCTTGCTCCAGCCTTCTGTCATCATCCTACCGAGCCAAGCCCCGAGCCCAGGGTATGACTCAACCTTATTTTTACTTCTAAATTAAGGCTGTCCGTTCATAAGAGCAGCACTGAGTTACTCCTGTTCCAGCCAGGGCACACGGTAAATTCTTCAGCACACAGAACAAGCTCTCCCTTCCCCTCCCCTTCCCCACCCCTTCCTCTCTCCTATCCGCTCCATCCTTTCACCGCCTTCCTGTGCAACAACAACCCTTCCCCCATCCCAACCCCTCCAGTTTGACCCCAGCGCTATGATGCGCGGCGGCCACGGACGGCCACGGACAGCCGCCAGGGGGCGCTAGTACTCAGCGCTGGGGGTTTCGGGAACCTTGAAACTCAGCCCATAATTCTGTTTATCATTTCTGTCTCTACATTTCCGTATAAGAATATTTAAAATGTAAAACTCCATCGGCAATACATCTTTTTAATAAAACTTTCGGGAAACCGAACAAGTTCTTGGGAGAACTCGAAAGAGCCTTTATTTTAAGTAACTTAAAAGAAATACAGAATGTCAGTGTTGAAACACGAGCTCAGGCCCGAAAAGGGAACGAATTTACTTCTCTGGAACGTTCTTGACCAATTCGGTCCTGGCGGAAGCACTGGCGGTGATGGGGCCGCGGTGGGGGTTTCCCTCAGGAGAAGCCTTTTTCACTTTTGAAGGGGGAGAGTTGGAAGGCAGTTTTCTTCTTACAAATTACTAAATTTTTCTCCTTGCCATGTTCCTCTAGCTTTGTTGCGGTGTTGCTATTAGCTTTGCCCTCTGAGAGGCCGGTCAGAATGGGGTACTTAATCCCTTTTCTGGTGTGAAGGACTGCATTTCTATTTGAAGGCAGTGATCATTCCAAGACTTCTCTTTTCCAAGTTAAACATATACAATTGTTTCAAATGATCCTCAAGTAACACTTCATCATTCTGGCCACTTTTCTGTGGACATTATCCAGTTTATCACTGTCCTCCCTAAAATTTGGGCCTGTCTTGGGGAAAGGAGACTCCGGTAGAATCCTCATGTCTACCTTATTCCTGCCCTCAGTACCTCTTCCTCAGTACCTCTTTTACTGATGTTGAGATTGCTGTCGTTTTCTTGGCTTCTATACCACATTTTTGAACCCCCCCCCCCCATCACTTTCTTTCGTTTTTGTTTTTTGCTGAGGCAGTTGGGGTTAAGTGACTTGCCCAGGGTCACACAGCTAGGAAGTGTTAAGTGTCTGAAGGCACATGTGAACTCAGGTCCTCCTGACTTCAAGGCTGGTGCTCTATCCACTGCGCCACCTAGCTAGGGGAGGGGAAGGGAGAGCTTGTTCTGTGTGCTGAAAAATCATTTCAATTACATTTCAGCTTAACCTTGTTTTTTCACCAAATCTTGGTGAAACATTTTTTTTAAATGGGATATTTAAGACCTTATGTTTGCAAAATTTAAACTGGTTGGGGTTAAGCTGATGTAAACTGTCAAAATATTTTGAATATTCTCACCCAGTACATTAGCAACCTCTCCCAGCTTTGTGACATTTGCAAATTTGATTAGCATGAATTTATGTAAACCATTGATAAAAATATCAAACTGCTTCTTATTATGTGGTCAAAGTATTTAAGCTTCAGCTTCAGTTTTTGATCTTCCAGAGAAGAACAGAATTAATTTCTCTAAATACTGACTGATGTGATCTTCTTGCTGTCCAAGGGACTCTCAAAAGTTTTCTTTTGTACTATAATTCAAAAGCATTGGGTTTGCACTGTTTTCCTTATAGTCCAACACTCTCAGACATAAATTGCTAATTTTAAAAGATATCATTTTTGCTATACATATCTTTGCAAAGTGATGACTTTGTTTTTTAGCATGTTGTCCAGCAAGTATCTTTCACTTTTATTGCTTCATTTGCCAAATGTAGTAATCTTTGAACCCAAGAATATAAAATTTGATACTGCTTTCATTTCTTTTCAAACAGGTAGTGTTTGAACCAGTTGCCAAAATCTTAGGTTTCTTGTTTGTTTTTTGTATATTACACTTCAAGCCAGCTTTTACACTATCCTCTTTTACCCTTCTCAAGAGGCTTCTTAAATCCCCTTCACTTTCTGCCATCACAATGGTAACTTCATATCTAATAATATATAATAATCTCCTGGTTCTGCTCATTTCACTTAGCATCAGTTCATGTAAGTCTCTCCAAGGCTCTCTATATTCATCCTGCTGGTCATTCCTTACAGAGCAATAATGTTCCATAACATTCATATACCACAATTTACCCAACCAATCTCCAATTGATGGGCATCCATTCATTTTCCAGTTTCTAGCCACTACAAACAGGGCTGCCACAAACATTTTGGCACATACAGGTCCCTTTCCCTTCTTTAGTATCTCTTTGGGGTATAAGCCCAGTAGAAACACTGCTGGATCAAAGGATATGTTTTGTCCATAGTTCTTCAGGGACTCCAATTACCAGATCTAATTCCTTAAATCCATCACTTCTATTTTATATTCACAAATGATGTTTCATTTGGGCCCTACTTTTACAGCCTGATGATTTTTCTTACTTTCATCAAATTAAGTATGAAATTTTCGAAAAGATTCTCATGATGTAAGCCATAGTCAAGCTCCCTTTGTTTTTTATTTTTAAATGACTGTATAGAGCTCCTCCATCTTTAGTTGCAAAGTATTTTAATAAAATCAGATATTAACCTTTTGATGATGTCTGTGTGTAGAGTTAAGTTGCCTTTTGGGTTATTGAAAAAGAACTCTTATCAGCTCTGCTTTATTCTAAAATCAAATGTACCTGTTTTTCCAATTATATTTTGATTTCCTACTTT
This sequence comes from Antechinus flavipes, assembly GCF_016432865.1. Classification (NCBI taxonomy): domain Eukaryota; kingdom Metazoa; phylum Chordata; class Mammalia; order Dasyuromorphia; family Dasyuridae; genus Antechinus; species Antechinus flavipes. The sequence continues at coordinate 156,223,559 of NC_067403.1, read as the reverse complement.
GGCATTCCAATTCTATGATGAATGCAACATTTTTGGTGTTTCTATTTCTAGATGTTGAAGTTTTCTATGGATCTTATCAACTTTGACCTCTCAGGGCTCTGTGATTTGAATACAGGCTTGCATTATTGTGACGTTCACTGGTTTGATTTGAATTTAAATAGATGCTATTCCATAAATTTCAAAATTATGCCTTAACATTGTTATTTTCTCACCTTTTTATTGACTATGAGTGCTACTTGTCAGAAGCTTTTTCTGTGTCTATTTTTATAATCATAGCAATTTTGTTGTTCCTATCTGAATCAAAGGGCATTAGCCTACTGACCCCAAAGTCTGATACCAAAGTCTGAAACCAAAGTTACCAAGTCTAATCCCAAAATCACAAAGTTTAAAGCCAAAGTTACCAAGTCTAAGTCTAAGATCCCAAAGTCCAGTGATTCCAACACTGTTAAACCCATTGTCCTCAGACCTGCTGAGCCAATCAGACTCCAGGCCTAAAGCTACTTGTCCCAATCCTTCAGAATAGAGAATGGATTTATACCAGGAATGCAGGGATAAATAAAATCAATTATATTAATTACATGAATGACATAGTAAATAGCATATGTCTAGTACATATACATGACTATGTATACAAGACCCAGACCATCTTCTGCAGCACATGTCATTTACTTTTTCTGTCATGTTAACAAATCTACAAAAAAGAGATCATTTTGTTTCTTTTTTGACCATGCTTATTACTTATTATTATTGTATTATTACAATACTTATTACTTATTTTTTTGTCATTGCTATAATTAGCATTGCTAGATCTGTTTAACAAATAAAAAGGTTTAAACAATTTTTTCAAAAAATATTTATAATACTTTTAAAAATTTGAATTTCAAATTCACTTTCTCCCCCCCAATCTTCAAGTTACTTTTTCTACTTCTAAAAAAATAGTTTTTGGGGCTTTCCTTGATATAGTAATGAATTAGTAAATTATTTTAGATAGAATTATCATTTTTATTATATTGACTCAACCAACATATTTAATATAATTAACAATAATTAATCTTTCCCCAATTGTGTAGGTACGTATTTTCTTAGTATTTTGTAGCTGTATTAAAGCATTTCTTGTTAAATCTCATTAGGTGTACTCCCAAGTATTTTATATATTAAGTTGTTGTTTTACATGGTATTTTTGTCTCCTTGTCTTTCTGCTGTGTTTAATTATATCCTGCAATTTTGATGAAAATTTTACCTCAATTTTTAGTTGATTTTTAGGACTTTCTATCAAGTTCACAACTTTATATAATAGTGTATACTATTTTCATCTTTTTTATCTTGTTTTTTTTTCTTTCTCATGATTTCAAATTTTTCACAACATGACTAATATGAAAATATGTTTAAAATGAGTGTACATGTATATCCTATATCAGATTGCTTGTAACAATCACCTGAATTAAATTCACCCATTTCTGTCAATTAAGTTCACTAACACTCAAGATGTCAATGTTTAATCTTTCTATCTCCTGTTTGACTATATCCAACTTACCTTGATTTATACATCTTACATTTCAGGTCGTTGTGCAATATTGATCTTCATAACAGATTTTGCTTTTATCATCAGCCACATCTGCAGCTGAGCTTCGTTTTATCTTTGGCCCAGCTGCTTCATTAATAGTGGGAAAAGTACTTGTAGTCAATTGTCCTCTATTCTTTCTTGGTAGCATATTCTATATCTTTTAACTTGAAAACTCATCTTCCAATATTATATATTTTGTCAGTTTAATACTGCTGTTTTGTGATTTTAGGGAAAGGTTCAGATTCGCTCCTACAAAATGATGCTCTCAGACTCAATTAAAGTGAAAGTAAAATTTAATTATACAATACACGGAATAGATTGCTTGCAATAACAACTAATACAGCAAATAACACATAATAGACAAAGAATAATGAGAATTATGATTAGAATAGCAGAAAAAGAATACATTACATCACATCACCGGTCGAGGGAGCTTCAACTCTAATTTATGGCTGGGAGGCCTTGGTATTTCAGCCTGTGAGTCTTGATTGGGAAAATCCTAGGCAGATCGTCATCTCCATAGGTGAGGCTTCAAAATGGAGAATGCTTTGACCGCTTTTTATAGGAATTGGGACAAAGAAGGCTTTGGGCCAAATGAAGACCTCATGTAAGACAGGGATGTACCAACTAGGGCTCCAGGTGGTTTTAGTCAAATGTTGTATTGACAAGGGGGCCAGTCCTTATCAACAGCAACATTCCAAGGAGTGGCGAGTTCCTGGAATTACGTATTTGGAGCTAAAACACAGGTGGTACGTGCCTAGCTTATAGGTTAAAAAATGCTCAAGTTCTCATGGGAGTAAAAGCTAAAACATCTGTTGTTATGGGTTAGGGAATGGTCAAGTTCCCATGGGAGAATCAGCGAAAATATATGCTGTTATGGGTTAGGGAAACGGTCAAGTTCCCATGGGAGTCATGTCCTACCTCGATTAGGTTCACATGGAGATTAGGTTCACATGGGGAAAGTCATGTTCTTACAATGATTTGAAATGAACTTACTAATAAAATGGAGATTCCCTATTCAACTGCCCATAGAGTTTTTTGACTTTTTGTCAGAACTTTCCACTATGACCTGTTCACCTTGGTAACTGTTCATGGCATAGTTCATAATCTCATTGACCTACATGAGTCCTTCCTTCATGATGAGGCAGTGATCCAGGAGGGTAAAGCACAATTTGTTTAGTCATTCTCTAATTGATAAATACTTCTTTAGTTTCCAGTTCTTTGTCACTTTAAAAAGAGCTGTTATAAACATTTTTGTACATGTAAGACCACTTCTTTAATCTCTTTGTAGCTTAAGTTAGTAGTGATATTGCTATGTTAAATGAAATATAAAGTAATATAACATTCTTGGCTTTCCAAAATGCCTGAACATATTTACAGTTACAATAAAAAATATGTAAGTATGCCTATTTTCACATAACTCCTCAAACATCTGCAAGTTTTAGCTTTTCACAATTTTGTTAATATGATAGGCAAGGAAATTCTTCAGTGCTGCCTTAATTTACCTGTCTTTAATTATTAGTAATTTGCATAATTGTAACATGATTATAAATAGCTTAGATTTTTTTTCCATTAAGAACTCACTGTTCACCCAAAGAAAGAACACTGGGAAACGAATGTGAACTATCAGCATTTTTGTTTTTCTTCCCGGGTTATTTTTACCTTCTGAATCCAATTCTCCCTGTGCAACAAGAGAACTGTTCAGTTCTGCAAACATATATTGTATCTAGGATATACTGCAACATATCTAACATATATAAAACTGCTTGCCATCTAGGGGAGGGGGTGGAGGGAGGGAGGGGAAAAATCGGAATAGAAACGAGTGCAAAGGATAATGTTGTAAAAAAATTACCCTGGCATGGATTCTGTCAATATAAAGTAATTATTAAATAAAATTTAAAAAAAAAGAACTCACTGTTCATATCCTTTGATTTATCATTTTGTGAATGATATGTAATCTTATGCTTGAAGTTTTTTATATATTTTGTAAATAAGAATTCTATCAAAAAATTTACTGCAAATAATTTTCCCCCAAATATTTCTCTTTCCCATAAATATTTCTCTTCTAATTTTAGCTGTGATGGATCTTTTCAAAGCCTTTTTAATCTTACATAATCATAATTATCCATTTTATCTTCTGTGATCCTGAGTTTCTTTGGACAGAACTCTTTTCCTAGCATGGATCTGAAAGATAAATTTTCCCCTTGTTCTTTGATTTGTATATAATGCTATTTTACACACACACACACACACACACACACACACACACGTATTTTTTCCCAATTACACATAAAGATAGCTTTCACGATCAGCAGGATGGTTTCAGAATGGCCTGGAGAGACTTACATAACCTTATATAATTGACTGGAGTGAATAGAACCAAGAGAATATTATACATAGCAACAATAAGATTATATGATGATCATTTGTGATGGGCTTGATTCTTTTCAATAATGAGATGATTCAGGCCAATTCCAATAGAGAAGGAGAAGGCCATCTGAATTCAGAAACAGGACTATGGGACTGAATGTGGATCACAACATAATATTTTCACCTTTGTTGTTGTTTGTTTGCTAGCACCTCGCCCCCATTCTTTTGATTTGATTTTTCTTGTGCAGCATGATAAATGTGGAAATATATTTTGAAGAATTGCACATGTTTAACCTACATTGGATTACTTACTATCTAGGAGAGGGGATGAGGGGAAGGGAAGAAGAAAAATTTGGAACACAAGATTTTCCAAGGGACAATGTTGAAAACTATCTTTTTTCATTTTTAACAATAATTTTTTTTTACTTTCAAAATACATGCAAAGATAGTTTTCAACATTCACTTTTGTAAGATTTTGAGTTCCAATTTTTTTTTCTCTCTCTCTTCCCTTCCACTTTTCAAGACAGCAAGCAATCTACTATAAGATATACATGTGCAATAATTTTAAATATATTTTTATATTAGTCATGTGAAAACTATGAAATCATGAGAAAAAAAGAAAACAAGATAAAAAAGATGAAAATAGTATACACTATTGATAAAGTTGTGAACTTGTCCAAATATGATATGCTTAGAAAATCCTAAAGAATCAACTAAAAATCAAGGTAAATTTTTCATTAAAGTTGCAGGATATAACTAAACATAGCAGAAAGACAAGGAGAGAAAATACCATGTAAAATAACAACTGAATGTATAAAATACTTGGGATTGGGAATACACCTAATGAGATTCAACAAGAAATGCTTTAATAGAGCTACAAAACACTAAGAAAATACACATCTACACAATTGGGGAAAGATTAATTATTCATATGTTGGTTGAGTTAATATAATAAAAATGATTATTCTACCTAAAATAATTTACTTATTCATTACTATATCAATGAAAGCCCCAAAGCCTATTTTTTAGAAGTAGAAAAAGTAACTTGAAGATTGGGGGGAGAAAGTGAATTTAAAATTCAAATTTTTAAAAGTATTATAAATATTTTTTGAAAAAATTGTTTAAACCTTTTTATTTGTTAAACAGAGCTAGAAATGCTAATTATAGCAATAACAAAAAAAAGAAGTAATAATCATGGTCAAAAAAGAAACAAAATGATCTCTTTTTTGTAGATTTGTTAACATGACAGAAAAAGTAAATGACATGTGCTGCAGAAGATGGTCTGGGTCTTGTATACATAGTCATGTATATGTACTAGACATATACTATTTACTATGTCATTCATGTAATTAATATAATTGATTTTATTTATTCCTGCATTCCTGGTATAAATCCATTCTCTATTCTGAAGGATTGGGACAAGTAGCTTTAGGCCTGGAGTCTGATTGGCTCAGCAGGTCTGAGGACAATGGGTTTAACAGTGTTGGAATCACTGGACTTTGGGACCTTAGACTTCGACTTGGTAACTTTGGCTTCAAACTTTGTGGTTTTGGGATTAGACTTGGTAACTTTGGTTTCAGACTTTGGTATCAGACTTTGGGGTCAGTAGGCTAGTGCCCTTTGATTCAGACAGAAACAACAAAATTGTTATGATTATAAAAATAGACACAGAAAAAGCTTCTAACAAAACACAAAGCTCATTTCTGGTTTTTTTAATTTAAAATATAGGAATAAATGGTAAGTTAACTCTTTGGTATCAGAATCATTTTACCTTAAAAGAATATTTGGGATATTGATCAATTGTTAGGAATTATCTCATTTCATCTTCATTATTCCATTCATCCATTTTCCACCAACTAGTCAACTTTATTTCATCTCCATTGACTTAGAAATAAAATTTAAAGCTAGCAACATATAAACAACTTGAAAGTCTGGATTTCTTAAAAATATTTCACATTAAGGTAAATGAAACAATTTCTTTACAATATTTCAGCATCCTTCCCCCTTTTTTTTCCTAATTAAGTCCCATAACATTTTTTTATTATGGATTGTTACGGGAGCCACCTGCTAGTAGCTGCTGAGATCTAATTCTGACCAGCAGAATAGATCCCTTCATGTAAGAGGATGATAACAATACAAGGAGACTGAGAGGCAGTTGCATTCACTGACTTCTCTCCTCTGTTCCTGCTTGCCTCCAATTTATTTCATTCCCAATCCACAAGCAATGCTTGTCAGTAAAGGCTGATTTGCAATTCCTTCAAGTATATTATGATTCACAGCTGTTGGGGCTTTAGGAGAATTAACCTGCCCCTTTCACACCTAGACGTGGTCCTTAACAATGGATTTCTTCAACCAGTGTATTAGAGGAAAATTCCTCAAACTATGAAGTTCCAGGAAAATTATAAGGAAACATTTTACCAAGGAAGATAAATCATTCCATAGATAGATTAATTACTGAAATTGGGAAGAACTTTATATAAAAAAAATGGGCCAATTCAACAACAACAACAACAAAAAAACCAGTTTAAATTAGAAATTACAAAATGCTCTCTAAATAGCATATTTAGTAATATTATTTCCCCCTTTATATAAAGAGTGTCTTTCCCTGAAATTACTTTGTGTTTATTCTAGTGCCCTTATACTTATGTAACCTGAATTTTATTTATTGATCTATTTATATAACCTGAATCCCAAAGCCCATTAATATGGGACTCCTGATTGCTAGAGATCAACAAGGTAGGTTGGACAAAGTGGAACAAGGTAGAGTTGGAGAGACTGAAAAAGAGGAAAAGGTTGCTTTCTTCAAGACTAGCTTTGAGTCTTTTTTAGGTCTTTTCAATCTCTTTGGGCTCTGCAGTCTCTGGTTGCTTCTGTCTTCAGGTTCAAGAAAGAAGGTGGATGGAGTCAACACCACTTCAGGTGGTTAAAGAAGACTCTGGGAAGAAGCTGACAGGACTGTCATGTCCCTAATTCCTAGCTTGCCATAATAGACACTTTGGGGAATTTCTCCTTGGGTGAGAGCTAAACTCTATGTCCTGGTTGGACTGAGTTACTTCACTGTATTGTCAAATATATATATATATATTTTATGTATGATCTCTCTCATCTTTCTCTCCTTTATTATTATTATTATTATTTTGGTAATTCACTTGGATAAGTGGATTTCTTTGATAATTGCTACTTTCTGTATGTTTCTTGTGGAACAGGTATTTAGGACAAAGATTTTAAACCTTGAATATGAAACTTGGGTTTCTGCTCCTTCAATTAATGAAAAAGCAATCAGAGTTTAGCTAATAAGATAGATATGTTCTAGCCTGATACTTTTATCTCTGAGAACAGAATAGCCAAGTGTCTGTATTCAATCTTTTGCTACCCCTCTTGGCTGAAATTAAAATGTCCTTTGAAGGTGAGGGTGGGGAAGGAGAAGAGGTTAGAGATGTTTATTCTACCTCCTTATGAGTGACACTCCCATCCTACATGAGGGGAATGACCATTGTTACTCTTATCTTTGATTATATTATTTTCCTTAATAGAATATCAGCTTTCTGAAGATAGAAGCCTTCCTCTCTCCCCCTTCCCCCCCAGTCTTTGTACTCTCTGTACTTAGAGCAATATTTGACATAGGGTAGACATGAAATCCTTATGGTTTGATAGTTGAATAATTTTTATATAGTATTTATGGTATGTTTATTGTCCCTTTCTCATGTAGATATTATATTTTCATGAAAAAAATACAGAAAAAATTAATTTGAGAAGAAACAGATAGTTTTGAGGCCCTGGGAGAGAAGAGACTCTTATGTAAAATACTGAGATTTTAATAAATGCAGCTCAAAAGCATTTTGAACTGACTGAGGTTAGAGCTGGTGGCAATATATTGCTTTCCAACAGCTAACAAAGCTGTTCATCCTTTGTTTTTGAAGACGAATAATGACATAAGAGAATTGGATTTAAGTAAGGAAGAGCTGTGCAAAGTCATTAGCCCCATTCTCTCTTCCAGAATCATTAAATCCTAGTGGTAACACAGAAATCAACATGACTATGGCCTGGGATGCAGTGAATGACCTTGGTGTCTTCCCCTGTCCCAGCTTTGCCTCCTGTTGCTAAGTAAATATTTAATGCCTGATGACTGATCTTCATATAGCTCATTTTATTCCAATATTGAACCAAAACTACCAACAGATTGGCCTGAGTCAAGCCTAGCCCAGAATACTCTTAAAGTATGTCCATTTAGCCCTTTGGAGCTGATGGTGAAGAACTTTGCTGATCTTAAGCTTAAAGGAAGTTGTTTTTCACTGGAGGAATTGTCATGGTGCCTTAAATGCCTAGTGAAGGGAGCAAGAAGAGGAAAGCTTCTTAACTGCTGTTACCCAAAAGAACTTTTCAGGGGCCAAGAATTAAAGAAATGAGGCATGTCCAACGGGGAAATGGAAAAGCTTGGAAGAGTGGAAGGAGACCACAGAGATCTAGGTCAATACTTATCACCTTATATCATAATTTCTGTAAGTTCTCTTCCTTCCTCCAGGCACATCCAAGGTTTTGGGGAGATGGAGATGTTTTGATTATTTCTAGTTTTTACCATCTATTTAGTATTATGTTATGATTATTACTGATTTTGTCTTCTAGTTTGATTAGTTAATGTATTATTTTACTAACTTTATGTAAATGGAAAACATGCTGGTGGGCTTCTGGAGCTTTAACTAGGAGTATAGACATATTTTCCTGACTCCAGGTTACTTCTAGGACCTGAGAGGGAGGCCCGGGCACAACTGCCATGGCCATTTCTGAGCCCCTCTCTCCAAAAACTCAAACCAAAAGTGTGAAATACAGATTGGGGGAAGTGAATCAACCCAAAAAGAAAGCAAAAAAGTTGGGTGCCACACTGGACATCATACTCATTACACATGTTACCCAAACAAGTATACCATACCAAAAGAACCTTCCCCCCCTCACAGGGTTGTCCCCCTAACTTCCCATAGTTGCCACAAAGCTGAGAATGACAGGTTGAGTAAAACAGATGGTTTGGTTTAGTTTCCCACACAGTTTGCTTGGGGGTGGGATTGCATAGGTTCTGTGATCTTGGAACTGACTTTCCCACATTTCACTATGAGATGAGTCGAGTGGAGGTGGTTTGGTTAATCTTTTGATGTCCAAATATGTGCTAAGTCAAGTGCATAATTCTGCCACGATGGCATTTGTTTTTGGAATCTGTCTGAATCTAAGGGGAAAGGCCCACACCCAGAAGAAGCCATAGAGGTGATATATATATATATATATATATTTTTTTTTTTTTCCCCTTACTGGAGAAAAAAATTACCTTTAGTTAGACTATTTCTTCCTCAATGGTCTTTTATATATGCCTGTTACAAAATATTCTAGAAAAAGCAATATGTTTTCTTACCTAAAATTCTACTGCTTAATATAGAGATAAATGGACCACGTACCATTATTTATAAGTGTACCATTTTTATTCTTAAAGGTTAATATTCTCTCATGGGAAGGCTGGTTTGATATTTGTATCCACATTATTTGACAACAGAATTTAGCAGGTTGAATTGGTTGCAGATGACTCTATTTTTTTCAGTGGAATTTAAAATGTTTATTTAAAAAAATTCATCACTATTTTTGCTCCTTTTTATGGGGCTCTCAGTCCTTGCTACTTGTGGCAAGAGGGAGTTGTCTGTACACAGAGTTTTCTGTGCTTAAAAACTGTTTGGTTTGCCTTTTTTATAAGTGTAATTAAACAAAAAGATGTGCACAAACAGTAACACTTGTCTTCATTGCCCAAAAAGCAATGGGGGCCTGTGTTTCATGGTGCCATGAACAGGAGAATGTCAGGAGACATTTTTTGCAATATATACTCAAGTAATTAAAAACTTTGTAGGCCCCTTCCTCAATCCAGGGAGAGCCAGTTTTGCAATGAGTCAGCTTCCCACAGGCTGAGACCTTCTATTTTTTTTTCCTCGTATGCAGCATTGTCCATGGTGTCTTCCCACTTTCTAAAACTGTTCTTCCCGGATGGCCTTGGTCTAGAAGTGGTTTGTGCTGAGTGGTTTTGAGGGGGGTTAAGAATAGCAAGAACAAAAACATTATTATTTTTTTAACCCTCATTTTCAAAAATGCCACATTTTTCTGCATTTATTATTATAGTGTCAAAATGGTAATTCTCATGAAAATTTCAGGACCTTATAGAATGAGTTTTGAACTAAAAATTATGAAATTTTCATTCTTAGTCCTAGTTGTGAGACTTTGTACAAGTCTCTTTGGACCTCAGTTTGTTCATTTGTAAAATAGATCAATTGAGTCAGATAAATGTAAACTCTGGCTCTCTTCTGATAGTTCTTTAACTGGTATAGTACAAGTAGAGAACAAGAAATAGACTTGGTTCATTCAACTAATCAATCACAAAGTATTTGTGTATTTATTTAAAATAGTATATATTTATTTTTCACATTAAAAAAATCTGAATTCTGAATTCTTTCTCTTCTTCCCCTACCCATTGAGAAGGCAAGCAATATGATATCTATCTATCTATCTCTCCACCTACCTACTATAGACCAGGTACTTGTGATACACAAAAATATGATTGCTATAGCCAATAAAATCTATTACAAAAAGGGATTTCTAATTGTATTATCTGTTTTAAATAAGGTAACTAACTAAGCTGGCTGCTAAAGGCACATCCTATTTCAGTAATAGTTTACTAATTCTTGAAAGAAAGTCTTATCTCCTTTTGGGAATCTGAAATATACAAGTACTTTGGTTGTTGAACAGTACCATCACCTACAGTATTCCAACCTTACCTTTTTGATGTCGTAATTTGATAGATGTAGGTAGAAAGCATGAGTGTATCTGTTCAGCTGAGATTTCATTTTGAAAAAGAAAAGAAAGGCAATAGGAATTTGAGAATGTAGTTTTGACAATTGTATGGAGAATGAATGGGCTAGTTTGGGAAGAGATTTATAGGAAGAAGGCTAATTAGGAGGCCATTGTAATGATCTTGGAGAAAGATGATAAAGACCTGAGTTAATATGGTGGCTGTGTGACCAAAAAGAAAGCATGTCTGAGAAATATTGTGGAAGTAAAAACTGCAAGATTTGGGATTATGACATTTGCATATAAGGATTAAGAAAACCAGTCAATCAATAGGCATTTATTAAGTGCTTATGTGAATGGAGAAAGGAGGATCTACATGAGTGATGTTGGGAAGACAGAATGACAAGTTCTGGCAACTGATTGGATATACAGGATGAGGAAAGGTGAAATGTTTAGGATGACATTGAGTTTACAAATTTTCTGGGATGGTGGCAGTTCCATCAACACTAAGGGAAGTTCAAAAAACAAATGTGTTGGTGAAGAAGAATGCCAATTTTGAACATATTGAATTTGGGTTCTCCAATTTAAACTATCCATTAGGCAATTAATGATGGAGAACTCTTAGAGAAACTAGGGTTAGTACTGGTCAGGAAGTAGCAACAGGAGTACAGAATATTCTGTGCTCTCACTAGGACCACTAATTTCTGAGATTTAGGAGCTCTGGATTTTGCTTATGATATTTCCAAGATTTTTACTTTTTAAAGTTCCTTTTAGGAGGTGTTTAATGGATTTTTTAAAATCATAACTGTCTTCTGCTTCAAATAGATTTGGGAAATTTTCAATTTTGAAACGGTAGTTTTTCATTGGATTTCTTTATCATTGTTTGATCTCATACAAATTTCAGATTATTGCTGACATAATAAGGGAGTTGGGCAATCTCTTCTTTCATGTTACTCTCTATCCCCTAACCAAATTGCCAGAAATGTTTTCTTTTTTGGTATAAAAAGTGATTGCTAAAAGGTGCTTAGCATGCTATATGTTAGTACAATGAAAGTTGTTATTTTTTTGTTTTTTTGGCCAGGTGTACTTCAACTTGGTACTTACAATATTTCTCTAGCTCACAAAAGTTTATCAGTGACCAATTGGAAAAGGATAATTTCCCAAAATGAGACAATATTTTGAGTTTTATGTATCTTGTGTAGCATGAATTTATGGTAAATTATGTGACATAGGATTAAGATATCCTATCTTAATAGGATAAGAGTATTATAGAATTTAATGTTTTCTTAATTCATACAATTGTTATAATTTCTTAAATGAAAGTCAAATTTATATAAAATTTTTGCAAGGCTAAATCATATTTTATCATGTTTTAAGAAATTAGTCTGAAATCCTTACACATATTTCTTATAGGTTTATTGGGAGTTATATGACTTAAACTTGAACAATTTAGCTGAAATATTTCTAAATTATATTAGCAAGATTAAATGATTTTAACTTAGCAATTGTTTTTTGTAATGACAAATAATTCTTCAAATGAAATGATATATGTATCCTTTGATATATAGATTAGATGTGAAGAAAAAACAATTTATAAATATTGTTAGCAGCTTCATTTTCTTATATTACACAAGTAAATAATTCCATGTGCACTCAACAAAGATTTTGTTTTTCCTTAATACAAGTGGATGACTAGCACTGCATTGACACTTCTGAGTTCTGAATGGATTTAGTTTGATGCTAAATGGACTTAAGTGGAGAAAGGGAAAAAAGAGAGAATTTCTTGAGATAACTATACAGAACTGGATGTACATATAAGGTAAAAAGAGATTACCTGAAATAGAATTCAAGAGAGTGAGAGATCCAAAAGAGGAAAAGATGTAATTTTTGAAGTAGAAGACAGCAATGGGGAAGAAAACAGAATGTGAAGGAGCAGGGTGAATCTTAAACTGTGACAGGAAGACGGGAGGATGAAGGAAAGCCATCAAGAGGATAAAAGAACAAAAGAATAACTGAATTTGGAGCTTAGAAATACACTTGAATATCCTACTGAATAGAGGGAGCATGTTGTAATGGAGAAGACCCTGTCTCAGAGTGAAGAAGATGTACGTTCAAGCTTCATTTCTGATAAAACTAGTTGGAAACATATGTCATGTGACTTTGGAAATTAACCTAACCTCTTTGTTTTTTGGAGCAATCTTTAAGACTCTATATTGGAAAAAAGTTGCCTGCATTGGAAGAAGGAATTTCCTCATCCAGTCTACTTCCAATTCCTGAAGAGGCAGGATTAGGTTATGAGAGAAAACTGCTTGTTTTTCAAGGCATGATAAAGTAGATTTATAGATATTGTGGGAGGGATCAATCAGTGACATTAAGAAAAAGGAGAGAATAATACTATTAATAACTTTTATACAACATTTACAATGTGCCAGTGTTAGATAGTGCTAAGTGCTTTACAATTATTATGTCATTTTATCCTCACAACTCTGGGAGGTAAGACTATTATTATCCCCATTTTGTTGACTTGCCCAGAGTCACAAAGCCAGTAACTGAGGCCTGTCTTTCTGACTGCAGGCTCAGAGTTCACCCTGTACACCATCTACTTTTTTTTTTTTTTATATGATACCTACTGTGTTTTTTTTTTTTAATTTAAATTTTATTTTATTTAATAATAACTTTGTATTGACAGAATCCATGCCAGGGTAATTTTTTTTACAACATTATCCCTTGCATTCGCTTATGTTTTGTTTTTTCCCCTCCCTTCCTCCACCCCCCCCCAAGATGGCAAGCAGTCCTATATATGTTAAATATGTTGCAGTATATCCTAGATACAATGCATATTTGCAGAACCGAACAGTTCTCCTGTTGCACAGGGAGAATTGGATTCAGAAGGTAAAAATAACTCGGGAAGAAAATCAAAAATGCAAATAATTCACATTCGTTTCCCAGTGTTCCTTCTTTGGGTGTAGCTGTTTCTGTCCATCATTTATCCATTGAAACTCAGTTAGGTCTCTTTGTCATAGAAATCCACTTCCATCAGAATACATCCTCATACAATATCGTTGTCGAAGTGTATAATGATCTCCTGTTCTGCTCATCTCACTTAGCATCAGTCCATGTAGGTCTCTCCAAGCCTCTCTGTATTCATCCTGCTGGTCATTCCTTACAGAGCAATAATATTCCATAACATTCATATACCACAATTTACCCAGCCATTCTCCAATTGATGGGCATCCATTCATTTTCCAGTTTCTAGCCACTACAAACAGGGTTGCTACAAACATTTTGGCACATACAGGTCCCTTTCCCTTCTTTAGTATTTCTTTGGGATATAAGCCCAATAGAAACACTGCTGGATCAAAGGGTATGCACAGTTTGATAACTTTTTGGGCATAATTCCAGATTGCTCTCCAGAATGGTTGGATTCGTTCACAACTCCACCAACAATGCATCAGTGTCCCCGTTTTCCCGCATCCCCTCCAATATTCATCATTATTTTTTCCTGTCATCTTAGCCAATCTGACAGGTGTGTAGTGATATCTCAGAGTTGTCTTAATTTGCATTTCTCTGATCAATAATGATTAGGAACACTCTTTCATGTGAGTGGTAATAGTTTCAATTTCATCCTCTGAAAATTGTCTGTTCATATCCTTTGACCATTTATCAATTGGAGAATGGCTTGATTTTTTATAAATTTGAGTCAGTTCTCTATATATTTTGGAAATGAGGCCTTTATCAGAACCTTTAATTGTAAAGATGTTTTCCCAGTTTGTTGCTTCCCTACTAATCTTGTTTGCATTCCTTCTGTTTGTACAAAGGCTTTTTAATTTGATATAATCAAAATTTTCTATTTTATGATCAGTAATGGTCTCTAGTTCATCTTTGGTCACAAATTTCTTTCTCCTCCACAAGTCTGAGAGATAAACTATCCTATGTTCCTCTAATTTATTTATAATCTCGTTCTTTATGCCTAGGTCATGGACCCATTTTGATCTTATCTTGGTATATGGTGTTAAGTGTGGGTCCTTGCCTAATTTCTGCCATACTAATTTCCAGTTATCCCAGCAGTTTTTATCAAATAATGAAATCTTATCCCAAAAGTTAGAATCTTTGGGTTTGTCAAACACTAGATTGCTATAGTTGACTATTCTGTCTTGTGAACCTAACCTTTTCCACTGATCAACTAATCTATTTCTTAGCCAATACCAAATTGTTTTGGTGACTGCTGCTTTATAATATAATTTTAGATCAGGTACAGCTAGACCACCTTCATTTGATTTTTTTTTCATTAATTCCCTTGAGATTCTCGACTTTTTATTGTTCCATATGAATTTTGTTGTTATTTTTTCTAAATCATTAAAATATTTTCTGGGAAGTCTGATTGGTATAGCACTAAATAAACAGATTAGTTTAGGGAGTATTGTCATCTTTATTATATTCGCTTGGCCTATCCAAGAGCACTTAATATTTTTCCAATTATTTAAGTCTGACTTTATTTGTGTGGAAAGTTTTTTGTAATTTTGCTCAAATAATTCCTGACTTTCCTTTGGTAGGTAGATTCCCAAATATTTTATGCTATCAACAGTTATTTTGAATGGAATTTCTCTTTGTATCTCTTGCTCTTGGATTTTGTTGGTGGTGTATAAAAATGCTGAGGATTTATGGGGATTTATTTTGTAGCCAGCTACTTTGCTAAAATTATGAATTATTTCTAATAGCTTTTTAGTAGAATCTCTGGGGTTCTCTAGGTATACCATCATATCATCTGCAAAGAATAATAGTTTGGTTTCCTCATTGCCTACTCTAATTCCTTTAATTTCTTTCTCTACTCTTATTGCAGAGGCTAGTGTTTCTAATACAATATTGAATAATAATGGTGATAGTGGGCAACCTTGCTTCACTCCAGATCTTACTGGGAGTGTACACCACCTACTTTTGATGACACTCCCATCAAGATGTCTATTCTGTCAATTTGAGAATAACAATTAAGAGATCTAATGAGTTCCTGGGGCATGAATCCATAATATAACAGAATCTTCTAAGATTTGTAAAAAGGTTAATAATCCCTCTTTATGGTGATTTCCAAAGGCACAATAACACATCCAAAAAAAAAAAAAAAAGCTAACAGCTGTAAAATTCTCTCTAAAATGTAATATTCTCTTGCTGAGGTTTTTTGGGGTCTCTGGAGACAGCCTTTATTTCAGTTCAGTAATCACCACAAATGCAGCCAGGGATTAAAGTCCAAATCCTTTATTGTCTCTTTGTAAGTCTTGTCTCCTTTCCTGCAGCCCGGTTAGCTTTCTTATAGTCCAGATCCTTTTATTATCTCCTTCCTGGGGCTGGGCAGCTTTCTGGAGAGCCTTTCAGTCTGGCCTTGATTCCGAGAGCTTGAGCTCCCCCCTGCCTTCTCTGGCGTCTGAATCTCCTCGAAATTTGAAATCATGAGAAAGAAGATAAAAAAATGAAAATAGTATACACTATTAATAAAGTTGTGAACTTGTCCAAATATGATATGCTTAGAAAGTCCTAAAGAATCAACTAAAAATCGAGGTAAAATTTTCATCAAAGTTACGGATATAACTAAACATAACAGAAAGACAAGGAGACAAGGGTTTCTGCTTCAGCTTCCAGCCACAACAAAGGTGGAAGATGAAATGACTCTGTCTCAGCCTCCGAGAGCTTCTTGTGCGCTTATCTTTCCTGGCCCTGAGAGCTTCTTGTTTACATGCTGTACACTGAGTATATATCAATCATTATATCACTAGGAAACCATTATTTGTTGTAGGATTGTAGAATCAATGCTAAACTAGATTTAATCATTGTCTCCTCAATTCCACTTAGTATCTTGTTTCAAGTTCTGGTCCATAACATCTCCTTGTAGGATTAAATCGATCATACTGAATCATGCTAAATTAGATAATTGTCTAGATAAGAAGATAAATAATTAGATATTGTCTCTATCAATTCCACTGACTTAGTACCTTGTAAGAATCCTTTGTTTCAAGTTCAGAGTTCTGGCCCATCACACACAGCTTTGATGAAGAAAAGGGCATGAAAGGCAGAGCCAAAATGGTGGTATAAAGACAGGGACTTACCCAAGCTCTCCTCCAAACCCCTCCAATCATCTTTAAATAAAGACTCTAAACAAATGTTAGAGTGTCAGAACTCATTGGGACCTCTGAACCAGTGGTAGCTCTGGTGATTTCCAGACCGCCCAGCCCATGGACACCAAACACAACTTGGAAGGTCAGCAGAAAAGGTTTGTCTTTCTAGGGAACAGGGCCTTTGGAAACCAGCAAATCAGGAATGAGTCTTGAGATCATCTTGGAAGAACTGAAAATTTATAGGTCTCTAAAAGGATCTCTGAAAACAGCTGTATATAATTCCTAAAGCTTGGAATATTGTACTTTCTACCCTAGAAATGGAGCCCTTTACTTTAACTGTTAGGCTACTTTAATGAAGCATTAAAAGCCAAGTAATAGGCTGGAAAATGAACAAACAACAGAATAGGATTCTGACCACAGAAAGTTACTATAGTAACAAGGAAGCTCAAAACACATACCCAGAAGATAACAAATCTAAAGCTTCTACCTTCAAAATCTCAAAAAAAATTATAATTGGTAACAAGTCATGGAAGAGCGCAAAAGGAATTTTGAAAATCAAGTAAGAGAGAGAAAAAAATTGGGAAGAGAAATGATGTACAAAAAGTTAATGAGGAGAAGAATGTCTTAAAAAGCAAAATTGGCCAAATGGAAAAAGAAGTACAAAAGCTCATTGAGGCAAATAATTCTTAAAAATTAGATTTTATCAAATGGAAGCTAATGACTTTATGAGAAATTAAGAAACAATAAATGAAAACAAAACAATGAAAAAAATAGAAAACTTGTGAAATATCTCATTAGAAAAACTACTGACTTGGAAAGTAGATCAAGGAGAGATAATTTAGAAATTATTGGTCTTCTTGAAAGCTATGATCCAAAAAAAGAGCCAAGACATGATCTTGCAAGAAATTATCAGGGAAAACTGTCCTGATAGTCTAGGACAGGAAAGTAAAATAGAAATTGAAAGAATCCAGTGATCGCCTTCTGAAAGAGATCCCATGATAAAAATTCCTAGGAATATTATAGCCAAATTCTGGAATTTCCAGGTCTAGGAGAAAATATTGCAAGCATCCAGATAGAAACATTTCCAAATAACACAAGATTTAGCAGCTTCTACATTAAAGAATCAGAGAGTTTGAAATATGATATTCTGAGGCGCAATGGAGCTAGAATTACAACCAAGAATTACCTACCCAGCAAACCTGAGAATAATCCATCACTGGAAATTCACTGAAATAGAGGATTTTCAATCATGTTGATAAAAAGACCAGAGCTGAAAAAAGAAAAAAGAATCCAACAATATGTTTCATCTTTGGAGCTGAAAGTGCTTTAAAAGCTCCAACTGGTTTTAAGTTCTATTATCATCATTTTACAGATGGCCAAAATACAGTGCAAATACATAAAAAAAAAACCCCAGAGCTGAATAGAAAATCTGACTTTCATATAGGTCTCAGAAGAAGCATAAGGAAGTAATCAGAAAAGGAAAATCGTAAGGGACTTAATAAGGCTAATCTGTTCACATTCCTATATAGGAGAATGATACTTGTAATTCATAAGAATTATTTCATTATTAAGGCAATTAGGAGGAGTATATATAGACAGAAGGCACAGCTATGAATTAAATATGAAAGAATAACATCTAAAAAATATTACGGGGTGAGAGAGGAATGTACTGAGTGAAAGGGAAAGGAAGAGGTAGAATGGTTTAAATTATCTGCCATAAAAAGAAGGCTTTTACAATAGAGGGAAAAAGGAGTAGGGGGAGTAAATGAAACTTATTTTTATCAGAATTGGCTCAAAGAGGAAATAACATACACACTCAATATGAGTATAGAAATCTATCTTACCTTACAAGAAAGTAGGAAGGGAAGGGGCTGAAAGAAGGGGAGATGATAGAAAGGAGGACATATTGAGAAAAGAATGATCAGAAGTAAAACACTGTTGAGGAGGGATAGTGTGAAAGGAGAAAAATAATAGAATTAAAAAAGGAAATACAGTTAGCAATAGTAAATTGGGAAAATTATTTTGAAACAAGTTTCTTTGATGAAGGCGTCATTTCTCAAATATATTTGGAATTGAGTCAAATTTACAAAAAATAAGAGCTATTCCCCAAATGACAAATGATCAAAAGATAGAAACAGTTTTCTTTTTTTTTCTTTTTTGGTGCTGAGGCAATTGGGATTAAGTGACTTGTCTAGGGTCACATAGCTAGGAAGTGTTAAATGTCTGTGGTCACATTTGAACTCAGATCCTCCTGACTTCAGTACTGGTGCTCTACCCACTGTGCCATCTAGCTGCCCCTAGGAACAGTTTTCAGATGAACTAATCAAGCTATTTGTAGCCAAATGGAAAAAAAAAAAGCTCTAACTCAATATTGACTGGAGAAATGCAAATTAAAATAATTCTGAGTTACTGTCTCATACCTCATAGATTGGTTAATGGGGCAGAGGATGAAAATGACACATGTTGGAGGGAACATGGGGAAAAATATGATATTATTGCATCGCTGATGAAAATGTGAACTAAATTGACCATTCTGTAGAGCATATATCCTTTGATATAACAATACTATTACTAGACCTCTATCCCAAAAGAAATTTTAAAAAAGGAAAAGGCCCTATAAATACAAAATATTTATAATAGCTCTTTTCTCAAGACATAGAGTTGGAAATTGAGGCAATGACCATCATTTGGGGAATGGCTGAATAAACTGTGTGTGTGATTATGATGAAATACTGTTTTTCTATAGGAAATGACAAGCAGGATGTTTTTAGAAAAATCCGGAAAGTCTTCCATGAACTTATGCAAAATGAAATGTACTGTGTACAAAGTAAGAGCAATGTTGTGGGATGATCAGCTATGAAAGACTTTGCTATTCTCAGTAATACAGTGATCCAACACTACCTTGCAGGACTTATAATATGCTATCCATACCTAGAGAAAAAACTGATTGTGTCTGAATACAGATTTGAATGTACTTTTAAAAAATTTATTTTTCTTGAGGATTTTTTGGGAGAGAGGAGATCTATGCTTTTTTCATCAACATGACTTTTATGGAAATGTTTTGCATAACTTTACATGTGCCTTCTCAAGAGGGAGCAGTGGATAGAAAGGAAAAGAGAATCTGGAATTCAAACTTTTCAAAACAAATGTTAAACAATTGTTTTACATGTAACTGGAAAAAATAATATCAAACAAGTGGAAATAAATAAAAAAATATAGAATGAGATTCTGAATCATTTGATCAAAAAGATGAAAGTCTTTCTCCAATCCTTGTGATCTATAAATCTATCCAAAATGGATTTGTTTTTATTACTTCTAAATTCACTGAAAATAATGCAATTTTAGCTGTCTATAATGGTTAAGACACTAACAATCCTAATAAATAGATAAGTTAACATCAGAGAAGGTTAATATTCCTTCCCTCACTTGATAACTTAGCATCTTCTCCCCATCAACCACAATACTCTGATAGCACTGAATAAGCAGAACCATGGGCTTGTAACAAAATTCAATCCAAACTTTCCTCCTTCCTGTACTACAGAAAACCAAAAGGCAGAAGCTTGATCTGAATAGACTGTTTCTTGGCAATTATACTCAGCTAGAGAAATGAAGAACAGAGGGAACTGAGGCAGGAAACCAGTGTTGTACCAGACTTGAATGAAAGAAGACTGGCATTTTGATGGGGCCAATTCTATTCCCTTAGAAATGATTTTTAAAATAATTCTATCTCATAAAATGCTTGTTTTGTTACATAAACTTAAAATAAAAAGTAAAAAAAAATCCTTTGGGACAGAGACTGTGGCTGGTATAAAGTGAATTGTAAAGTACAGTAAAAGGTTGAGGCAGCTTTGAAGTCCCACAGGGGAATAAGGAAAAATATTGAAATGATTAAATATCTCAAGTAGAAAAAAACTTAAAGATATTGAACATAAGTAGGTATACCAATAGGAAAATAATAACAGAAGGAAATATGGCTTCCAGATCATATAAAACTTCAGATATGTGTGAATAAATATTACAAGGCAAGGGAAAGTGAATTAACATTTTATGAGGCAGAGCATCTGCTGTATTCCCAAGAGAACATGGGACCACAGAAATAATTTACTGAGTGATTTAAAAAAGAAATAAAAATTGTCCAAGTAGAATTTATAGATTGCTCAGCAAAAATAGCTGGCAGAATAAAATAAGTTGAATCCATGATGGAAAACCTCACCAAAGAAACAAGAGAGAACAATGAATTGGTAATAAGCAAAGAAACATATAGAAGAAGAGAAGCAAAAATCAATAATATTAAGGAGAACCCTGATCTCCATGTAAATAGAACATATTGACTTTGAAGACAGGAATGTGTGAGAGAGAGAGCTTACTGATAACAAATCTCCCAGAAGAAAACAAACCAAAAACCCAAGAAATAACGCAAGAAAATTGTCCAGAAATTTGAACAAAGAAAACAGTCAATTACAAAAACACATGATCATCTCTAAGAAGATACAGAAACAAATAAAAACATGCCAAATTCCCCAAAACATGGGGATTAAATTTAACAATCCAGTGACAAACCACAAATTCTAAAAGTGACAAGGAAAAAGACTTTCAAATATACAGGGAAAAAAATTGAATAAAACAAGATTATTCAGGACCCATTAGAAATTGCAAGAGGGAGAATATTGTGTTATGAACAAAGGGAGCCAAGATGTAGTCCAAGATGAAATACCCTTTGAATTGAAGTTTAACAATTCATGAAAAGAATTGTTTGTTAAACATTTGCAAAAAGCCATCTATGTGTCAGACATTGTGCTAAGCACAATAGGAATACCGGGAACACAAAGAAAAACAAAAGCCAATGGGTGATCTCAATGAGTTCGCAGTCTGAGACATGTAAAAGAACATGTACAAATAAGATATATAAATTAGAAATAATCAAGAAAAATAAGGCACAAAATTTAAGACGAATTTGGAAAACTTCCTTTAGATAGTGGGATTTTTGGATAAAATTTGAAGGAAATCAGGACGATTTCCTGATGAGGAAGAACATTTCAAGTGTTGGAGACAACCAGTAAAAAGGCCTGGTGTAAGGAGATGGAGAAACAGAAAAGAATTCAATATTATTGGATGCAGAGTATATGAGGGAAAAGTGTAAGATATAAGTCAATTGAAGGTAAAAGTTTTAAAGGGCTTTGCAAAGCAAATAGAAGATGTTAGATTTCATCCTGAAAATTATAGAGCTAGAATTTATTGAATGGAGAAATGACATGGTCGGGTCTGAACTTTTAAGATTCCTTTGATACCTTGAATCTAGGATGAACTAGAGAGAGATTTGTGGCAGGGAGATCAATCAGTAGGCTATTGCAATAGTCTAAGCACATGGGGTGATGAAGGCCTGTGCTATGGTGGCAATAGTATCAGAGGAGAGAAAGGGTAAAATCAACAATATTTGGCCATAGATTGAATATGAGGGTTGCGGTGAAAGTATCAAAAATGACACATAGATTGTGAGCCTAGTGCTTTGGAAGATTGGAGATATCCTTAAAAATAAGAGGGAAGTTAATAATTGGTGAAGGAAGGCTTTGGGGGAAAAGATAAGTTCAATTTTAGACATATTGAATTTAAGATGTTTATGGGACATCCAATTTAAACTGTTCGATAGGAAATTAGGAAAGCCAGACAGAAGGTCAGCAGAAAGTTTAGTGAAGGAATGGTAGATTAGAAAATCATCAGCATAGAGATAATGATTGAATTAATGTGAACTAATGAGATCAGCAAACTAAATTGTACAAAATGAGAAGGTAAGAGGCCCAGGAGTGCCCTGGGTAATATTCAAGGTTAGTGGAAATAACATGGATGAAGCAAAGGAGACTGAGAAGGAGTTTTCAGATAGGTAAGAGGAGAACTGGTGGAGAGGAGTGTTTTGAAAACTTAGAGAGAGAGAGTATCAACAAAGAGAGGTTGAAAATATGGCCAAGATATCAAGGCCATTAAATTTGGCAGACAGTTAGTAACTTTTGGAGAGAGCAGTTTCAAGTGAATGATGAAGTTGGAAATTAGACTATAGAAGAAAGTAAGAGGAAGTAGAGACAACAGTTTTAGATGGTCTTCTAAGAGGCTTAGCCACAAAGGCCAGAAGAGATATGGGATGAAAGTTGTTTGGGAAAGAAGGATCAAGTGAAGGTTTTTTGAGGATGGGGGAGACAGAGACACATGTGTAGTCATTAGAGAAGCTGACAATTGAAAAGAAGAGATTGAAGAGAAGAGAGAGAAGAACATGTTGGAGAAGACAGGTTGGAAAGGAGAAAGACAGGATGCATGGGGACACTGGATTTGGTGTTAGGAAGATCTGAGTTCAAAACCAATTTTAGATTTTTATTATGTGATTGTGGGCAAGTTACTTAAGCCCTCTTTGCCTCAGTTACCTCCTCTATAAGTTGAGATAATAATTTTATCATAGGGTGGTATTGGCCATATGATTGCTGGGCAGGATCAGCTCAGAACTTCTTCCCAGAGGTGTGGCAGAGCCCAGCTTCAACATCAAGTTTGAAGTCAGGAAGTAGGCTGGAAGAATGAGTAAACAAAGGAACAAAAGAATCCTTAAAAAAGAGCTATTATGGTTACAAGAATGCTCAAGACATAAACTTAAGAGAATAGTTCCAAAACATCTACAAGCAAAAACAAGTCAAGGAGGAAAAAAAAAATTAAGAATTAATGGACTATCTTCATGTTGTGACCAAAAAAGGAATCTAGAAATCATATTTAAATAAGTTTAAAAGAAAGATACCTCAATTAGAAAAGTCAAACCAGAATGGGTTCACTAATCACATTCTAGAAAAAACAGCAAAATGAAATTTCCCAGGAACACTGCATGAAAAATCCAGTTTTCACATCAAAGGAAAAACCCACTAGAAGCCTAAAAAAAAATCACATACACAGGACTGAGTCAAAATTGTATGTGATTTAGTAACCACCATTACAAAGAAGCAGACAGCTTGGAATTCATCAGAAGGCAAATGATATAAGCTTATAAGCAAAGAAAAATTTATCCAGCAAAACTATGTTACAGGGGAAATAATGTAGCTTTAATAAAACCGAGATGATTTCTCAATCATCAACTAGAATTCCTGATGAAAAGATCAGGGCTGTATAGAAACTTTAAAGTTCAAACACAGGAGTAAAGAGAAACATGAATAAATAATAATAAAGGACAAAAAGGATGAACTTATTATATAATAATATGTGTATATCGTACATATATCTCTTCTGAACTCTATCATCATTAGGGTTCATAGAGAGAGTGTAAGTAGTGAACTAGTTCACTTATGAATCAAGATGGTGAAAGAAGGATGCTGTGGTTAATACTGAGGTGATGACCTGGACAAAAATTTAGGGGTTGGATATAACAGTATGGATTAAAGGCAGTTTTGGCATTAGAAGGTAGAAGGAGAGGTAGAAATCTAATAAACTGTGATGAGACAAGAGTTAATGACTATGAAAGTGGTGGATCTGTGAGTGATGGCTGTGGGTGATCACTGAAGTGAATAGCTGAAGTAGAATAAAGGAGTAGATCATGTGAAATGAGTAAATTGAAAACTGTGAGGTTAGGATATTTGAGGGAATATTGCTATTGATACATGATATTACTATAGATACATGATACTGATGCATATTAATATATGTATGTTGAAGTCCCCTTGTATGAGGACAGGAGTTGAGGAGGAAAGACAATGAGTTGATCTCATTCAAGAAAGAAAAGAGATGTCCTGAAGGATGGTAGTCAATAACTACCAGAATTTTGATTGGGGCATGGATATGAACTGAGAGAACCTCTAAAGAGATGTTATTGAATGATGGTGGTAGATGAACACTCAATTAAAATTATCGGCATTCAAAACATTCCTCCAAAAAAAAAGGAAAAAACCTCCAGCCCTGAACAAATTGTGGATTTGTAAATGACCCAGACAACAGAAATAAAAGCAAAGTAAAACAAATATAGCAACTAAAAAGGTACAGATAAAAAAAAAATTGCTCCAGGGGGAAAAAATACTAAAAGAGAGAGCTAACCACCACAGCAATAACAACTCTCTAAAAGAGAGACCATTAATAGATTTTTTTCTAAAAGTCCAGAAAGAGAAAAGGATGAAAATGGAAGTCAAAAGAAATGAGTGGAGAAATAAACTTGCAACATTTTGTCCTGAGCCTCATAATAATTAGGGGAATTAATGCTTTTTAACTGGATTAGACTGCAGAATGTGAGGTTATAATAGAGGGAAACGATAGTTAACAATGAAGAAAAAGTGAGTCCTGTAACTCTTATGAAGAAGAATAATGGCTGAGGAGGAAAAAAGGAAATTGAAAAAGGAAGTTGGTAAAGAAAAAGGAAAACTTGTTTCAAGGGTGGGACTAATTACAACAAGGTTTCCAGAAGGCAAAAAGAGACATTATACAGTGGGATCTGGGGATCTTAAATGGGTTTAATGTACAGGGATTTGATGCTTAAAGATATCCCTTATTTTACTTCAGGAGAAGGTAATATTAAAATGTTTTAATTTCTAATAAAATTAAGTATCAGTGGACAGTTTACATAAACAAAAGCTCTGGGAGTATTCAATATTTTTTAAGAGTATAAAGTAGTACTGAGGTTAGAAAAATAAAGTTTGAGAACTGCTAGATTAAACAGTCCAATAAAATGAAAAAAAAATTATAGATTGGATAAGAAAACAAAACCTTATAATCTGTTGTTTTTAAGAAACACATCTGCAGTTTTCAGATGAAGGAATTAAAGCTATTTCTAGTCATGTGAAAAAATGCCCTACGTCACTGTTGATTGGAGAAATATAAATTAAGATAACTCTGAGGTACCACTTCATGCCTCTCAGTTTGGCTAAAATGATAGGAAAAGATAATGATAGAAGTTGAAGGGGGGGGCGGGGGAGTGGGAAGACTGGGATGCTAATGCATTGTTGGTGAAATTATGAAATGATCTGGCCATTCTGGAGAGCAATTTGGAGCGGTGCCTAAAATGCTATAAAACTATGCATACCCTTTGCTCCAGTGGTGTCTCCTGTTGGCTCTGCGTCCCAGGGAGATCATCAAAAAGGGAGGGGACCCACATTTGCAGGAATGTTTGTGGCAGCCCCTTTTGTGGTGGTGGGGAGCTGGGGTTGAGTGGATGCTCATAGATTGGGGAATGGCTAAGTGAGTTGTGGTGTTTGAATGTGGTAGAATATTATTTTTGTGTGTGGTAGAATATTATTGTTCTGTGGGAGGTGATGGACAGCCTGATTTTGGAAGGGCCTGGAGAGACTTGCATGGACTGGTGCTGGGTGAAGTAAGCAGAACTGAGAGAACATTGTATACAAGTAACAAGAAGATTATGTGATGATCAACTATGATGGATTTGATTGTTTTTGGGTGATGGGGTGATTAAGGGCAGTTCCACTGGACTTGTGATGGAAGATGCCATCCACATCCAGAGAAAGAGAGACAGTTGTAGAGACTGGGTATGGTTTAAAGCATAGTATTTTCACCTTTCGTTGTTTGTTTGTTTGTTTGTTTGTTTCTCCTTTTTTTCTCTTTTGATCAGATTTTTCTTATGCAGCATGATGAATATGGAAATATGTTTGGAAGAATTGCCCATATTTGGTCTATATTGGATTGTTTTGGGGAAGAGGACGTGAGAGAGGGAGGAAGAAAAACTTGGAGCTCTTTTGCAAGTTGAAGATTATTTTTATATGAATTTGGAAAAATAAAATAAAATTTAAAAAAGAAACATCTAAAAAACAAAGATATACACAGAATAAAAAGGAAGAGTTGGAATAAAATTTGCTTTTCATTAGGTGAATTCTAAAGAGCAGGTTTAATAACAAAAATACTATCAAAATAAAGCCAAAACAAAAATTTACAACATAAAAAGAAGTAAACAAGAAAACTATATTATGCTGGAAAGATTTTGAGGAAAGAGCCATATTCAGTATCGATATTAAGCATACCTTTCTATTGTCTTAGCATATAAATTCATGAATAACAAAGTTGATGCGGTTTGAGGGGTCTAGATTCCTGGTGGTCTAGAGGTTAGTGGTTATAAGAGAGTTGTTAAGAATCCCCTTTAAATCGGCTGCAGTAGTGAAAGAATTCGCTCATTCCCGAACTATTAGTTGCGAAATGAAAGTTTGTTGCTAGATAAAAATCACTTTACTAAGAGACTGATTTCTGTAGTGGCAGATCTATGGGAAAATGGAGTTTTGCACTGAGAATGCTTTCTCAGTGGACAGAAGGATCCTGACAGCTGAGTGAGCTATCTAGGTATATTTGCAAAAGAACTTCGATGAAGGAAGCTATTATATTGGATCTTCGTGGGGGGTCTGGCACAGCCCGAGCAGGTCAGATCCAGTTGGGGGCTAGGACTGTCCAGGTTCCTGGTCTTAGATTCTTATCAGCCCCGGAAGGATCTCCTATTAGAATTAACAACACTTCAAAGGGGTGCTTTTTGACCAGGATTTCTAATTGCATCAAAGGTTCTGGCATTCTGGAAAGATAACTTGTCTAGGAAGGATATGTCCAGGAAGAATCTGAAAGGGATCACAGGTCAAAAGAAAATACAGTTTCTTAAAGGGACCACAATCTGCTTCAAAATGATTTATAAAAAGAATGGATATTAGTATAACCGTGGCAGAAGAGACAGTTCTCTATTTTGGACAGATGAAACAGAAAGATAAACAAGAATAGAATTGAACAAATTGCTTAAGAAACTAGAGGTATAAGTCTAATGGCATTTTCTAAATAGTACTGGTACATAATACATATATTTCTTATCATCACATATAATATTTATAAAAACTGAGCATGTTTTAGGAGACAGGCATATTGCTAACAAACATAAATTGGCAGCCACAGTAAACATATCATTTGCAGATGACAATGCAATAAGAATATCAACCAGTTCAAGGAGCACAAACTAAAGACAGACCCAAGTATAAATTTAATGATGAAATTCTAAAAAATGAGTAGGCCAAAGAACAAATCATAAAAACAATAATCTTATGAAATAAAATAGCAACATTCCATTACATTTATGTATAACAATTTGCTTATCCATTCCCCAATTCGTTTTGTTTCATTTTTTTGCTATGATAGAAAGTGTTTTTATATTTTGGTATTTATAAGAACTGTCTTCTTATTGATGGCTTCTTTGGATTATAATCTCAGTAAGGAATATTTGGGTCAAAAGAAATAGATAATCTCTTAAAAATGTACATAATTACAAATTGCTTTTCAATATATTTGTTTCATTTTATAGCCCCATCAACAATATATTTATATGTTTATCATTCAAAAACTCTCTAAAATTGACAATTGTCATTTTTTGCTATCTTTGCCAATTTACAGGGTGTGAAGTAAAACTCAGAATTGTTTTGATTTTCATTTTTCTTATTTTTAGATTTGTTCAGTTTCATATTATCCTTTTTATTTAATCTATTCATTAAACTCATCCATATCAAATGTCTCCTATCACCATTGTGGTACTATTTATGCTGTCTTGTTCCTCATTTAGTCTTTTCTTTAAGAATTTAGATGTTAACACATTTGAAGCATAAATTTACTATAGATATTGGTTTGCTGTCTTTTTTTAAGCTTAATATTGTTTCCTTATTTACTTCTTTTTACTTTTTTTTGTAATGTTTTTGCTTTGTCAGTAACATGATTATAATCATTACTTTTTTTATAACCACTTGAGGCATAGCAAATTGTTCCCATCTCTTCAATTTTATTTTCTGAATGTCTTTTTTAGTGTGTTTCTTGTAAACAACAGATTGTATGATTTTATTTTCTTATCCAATCAATTACTCATTTTCATTATATTGGATTGTTTAATCCATCCACATTTAAAGTTATGAGAATTAGGCTTATATATTGCTTTATTTGCCTTGATTTTTTTTCTTATAGAAAAGTAAATTTCCCCAAAAGGGAGCTGAAAAGAAGTGGGGCATAGAAGAAAGGCATCCAGCATAGGAGAGGGTAGATGATTGGACATAGTTCTGAAGTTCAAATAATGAGAATCAAAGATGGAAGGAGAATCTAAGGCTGGTCTGGGCCTTTCAAAGAAAACTGAAGCTCTCAGAAGAATTCACCAATGGAGGAAGGGATTCAAACCTGATAGAGGAATATTTCCCAGTAACCAGACCAAAGAGCCAATAATGATCCCTTTGTCTGTCTTGTCCTCATCTAATTCTTGTACAGTGATTTTTCTATTGATTCCCATTTCTAAGCCAAAAGCTTTCCATTACTGGTTTATCATGAACCAGGAATAGAGTGGACAATTGGCAATGCAAACTGCTCCCACAGAGAGCTGAAAATATTCTTTAATTTTGTTCTGAATAGACCACCCAGAGGGAATGAACCAGTAGTTTCATTCTTGGCCCTTCCAGAAAGACACAAGTCAAGGATATAATTAACATCAAAGAAGATAGGATTGCCTTATTTTTTTCAGGATGCCAATATAGGACACTCTTAGACCATCATTTAAAGTCAATTATTTTTGCATGGGCCACCAACTGCTTTCATTCTCTGCCATTATTGTGCTTCCTGAAGAATTCAAGAATGAATAAATTAGCAAAGGACATAAAGCTTTCAGAATACAAGGTGAAGAAGGGATGTGTTTAAGCTGTCATATGCACTCATTTCCTTATCTCTAATTATATAAGGGAATAGAAATCAAAATTAATAGAAAATGTGAACAAAAAACTATTAAATAATAGCTATTTTAAATATCAAATTGATACTAGCAAATGTAAGAAATACTTGGTAGATTTAAAATTTTCTAAAAACAAAATTCTAGAATTGATATACTTTTTCTGTTCAATTCAATTGAATAAACATTTATTGAGTATTTCCTATGTGCAAGATAATGTGCTTCAACTTTTGGCACAAAGAGAAAAAGGAAAAAGCATTCATAATATGTTATTATTATTTGCCATCCTGAAAAACAAGTTATTATAATTTTTTTCAGGGACTTTAAGAACATGTAATCTTTATTCAGATTTAATTTAGAGAATTTTTTTAAATTTTCATTTATGTATTTATTTTTATTATAGCTTTTTAGTTACAAGATATATGCATAGGTAATTTTTCAGCATTGACAATTGCAAAACCTTTTGTTCCAACTTTTTCCCTCCTTCCCTCCAACCCTTCCCCCAGATGGCAGGTTGACCAATACATGTTAAATATGTTAAAGTATAAGTTAAATGTAATATATGTATACATATCCAAACAGTTATTTTGCTGTACAAAAAGAATCAGACTTTGAAATAGTGTACAATTAGCCTGTGAAGGAAATAAAAAATGCAGGTGGACAAAAATAGAGGGATTGGGAATTCTATGTAGTGATTCATAGTCATTTCCCAGAGTTCTTTTACTGGGTATAGCTGGTTCAGTTCATTACTGCTCTATTGGAACTGATTTGGTTCAGGCCATTGTTGAAGAGGGTCAGGTCCATCAGTATTGATCGTCATATAATTTTGTTGTTGCCATGTACAATGATCTCCTGATTCTGTTCATTTCACTTAGTATCAGTTCATGTAAGTCTCTCCAGGCCTTTCCGAAATCTTCCTGCTGGTCATTTCTTACAGAACCATAATATTCCATAATATTCATATACCATAATTTATTCAGCCATTCTCCAATTGATGGGCATCCACTCAGTTTCCAGTTTCTAGCCACTACAAAGAGGGTTGCCACAAACATTCTTGCACATACAGGTCCCTTTCCCTTCTTTAAAATCTCTTTGGGATATAAGTCTAGTAGTAGCACTGATGGATCAAAGGGTATGTACAGTTTGATAACTTTTTTAGTATAGTTTCAAATTGCTCTCCAGAATGGCTGGATGTATTCACAATTCCACCAACAATGTACCAGTGTCCCAGTTTTCCCAAATCCCTTCCAACATTTCACATTATCTTTCCTTGTCATTCTAGCCAATCTAACAGGTAAGTAGTGGTATCTCAGAGTTGCCTTAATTTGCATTTCTCTGATTAATAGTGACTTGGAGCATCTTTTCATATGGCTAGAAATAGTTTCAATTTCTTTGTCTGAGAATTGTCTGTTCATATTATTTGACCATTTATCAGTTGGAGAATGGCTTGATTTCTTATCAAGTTATTGTTTTGTAAGAAATTATGGAGAGTTTTAGCAAACATCATGGATGCCAAAGATTTTAACTTAAGCTTAGCTCACCTGAAAGACAAAAAAGGAATGATGAAAAATTTAGATGAAACAAAGATGCAACAAAACTAAAACAAAACAAAACAAAAAAAACCCCACCAGTTAGCTACTCCATTCAGTCCAAAACTATACCAGAAGGCATTTCAAAGCCTGAGGACATCTCAGCTGGGGAGACAGGGTTTGACAGCAGATAGGCTAAGAACTTCAAGAACATTGGGTCAGGGTTACACCAGAAAAAGGGCAAGGTCCAGTTTGAATTTCTGGTATAAGAAGCAGTATGAAGCCCGACTCCTACTCAATTACTACAGGAGGTGGAACCAGCTTCTAAGGTCAAGCCTATAGACATTTATTAACACCTACTATGTGCCAGGCACTGAGCTAAGTACTAAGTACTAAGGATACAAGGAAAAACAGACACTGCTTGCTATCAAGGAGCTCATAGCCTACAAGAAACTTTGCAAACAAATACTTGCAAATAAACCACATGCAGGATAAATTAGAAATTTTCAACAGAGATGGAAGGCACTAGAGTTAGGAATGATAAGGAAAGATTTCCCTTGAAAGAAGCCAAGGAAAAGAGAAGAAGACAGAGAGGGAGAACATTATAAGTATGTAGGACAACCAGTAAAAATGCTTGGAGGAGAGATGGAGGCCAGTGTCCCTGAATCACAGAGTTTGGGTGGATAGCGCAGTGCTGTAATGGAAGGGAAAGCAAGAATGTATGGAGTACCTGCTTAATAAATTTATATGGTTCTAGGAACCATGCTAAGTGCATAATATTTGTTAACTCTTTTGATCTGGAAATTTGGAGGGTGTGGGTAATAAAAGGCTTTGAACACAAATGAGAGAATTATATATTTGATCCTGGAAGTAATAGACAGTCACAAGATTTTGAGTATCTGGGGTGGTGCTATGATCATTATCTTCCCTTCTGAAAGATCATATTGACAAATAAATGGAATATTGACTGGAATTCAGAAAGATTTGTGATAGGCAGAATAGCCAACAGGACTTTGCCATAGTTCAGTTGTGGAGGCGGTGTCAGAGAAGAGAAGAGGACATATTCAAGACAGGTTACAAACGTAAAATAGACAGGCTGGATTGGATGTGGGAGAGGGGTGAGAGAGAGTTGGGCGTTGAGGATACCATCTCTGTGGTGACCGTGGATGAGTGGGAGGATGATGGTGCCCTAGACAGTTTTAGAGAAATTTGGAGGGAAGTGGGGTTTGGAAAGAAAAATGATTACTTCAATTTTAACATGTTGAATTTAAGATGTCTACTGAACATCTAACTTGAACATGCTCAGTAGGTAGTTGGAGATACAAGTAGAAAGACTAAAAAAGTGTATGTGAGAATCATTCAGATAGCATTCCAGATAGGAACTATATTTTAAATGGGACCAGGAGCAAATGACCTCATCCAAGATTGTGACTAAGCAATACCAACCATACTGTAATGAAAGTAAGATAAACAGCAATACCCAAGGGCTACAATGGGAGAGTGTACAAGAAATATCCAGGAAGAAAGAATAAAGAACAAGGCATCAGTCTGAAGCATGCAAGGTTATGAAGCAAATAAATCAAAGAAAATGTAAGTTTGGGCAAAACCCAAAAACTTTAGAAAAAAGAATAGTGTCCTATAAAATTGAATATGATTTTATGGGATGAAAAAGGATTTTTAACAAAATAGATGGCTTTCAAACATTCCTGAATCTTGGTGCAATCTTTGAAGCACAATCACAGAAGACAAATCAAAAACAGAAACACCACCACCTCTGCCCCTTATTCCCTCTCCACTCTAGAATCAGACCAATAAAAGTCAAATTATTAAAAAAAAAACTAGAAGAGCATTGAAGACATTAACTTTCAGATTTATTTATAGTAGAAGAGCTTATGACAAAAGAAGACCCAAAGAACGAGCAAAGACTATTACAGAAGATAAAATGGACAATTTGGATTGCATTAAATCCAATGTACTTAACTAAAATGTCAAACATTTGCACAAATACAATGTAACTAAAATGTTGGACAATTATTACAAGTTTCTCAGAGGTTTTCTATTTCAACCATACTAAATCTGATTCAACTTTATAAGAATAAAAGTCACTCTGCAATTGATAAATGGTCAATGAATTTGAATAGGCACTTTTAGGGAAACATGCAAAACACTGATATCCATTTAAAAATGTTCTAATCACTAATAGAGAAATTAAAATTATAACAACTGTCATGTTTCACCTTATACCCACCAAATTGTCAGAGTTTACAAAAAAGGAAAATGATAGAGACTACAAGGGTAGAGCTAATAGATTCATGATATAGAATAGGCATGCATTTTCACACATAGTGTGGGATTTTATTTTGTTGATATATTTATTACAAAGGCTTTTTTTCCCCTTTTCTTTCCTTTTTTAAAAATGGAAGTCAGATGAGTTGAGATAGTGATATATGGTAACAAAACCAAAAAGAAATGTGAAGGTAATTGATATATATTTTAGTTTGTTCTTCTTATTGTTATTTCAAAACAGAGAAGATAATGAAGGGGAAGCCAGAAAGAAGCTTAGACAAGAAGTTCAGCTTTGAAAACTACTGGTTGAACTTATTATGTATTTAGAAAAGGAAAACTGTACATAATTAAGATTTGCAGTTTGATGTGCAGTCCTATTTTTCTGTTCTACCATGAATGTGGAAATGTCTGTTTTATTTGGTGTGTTCAGGATAAAAATAAGGAATTAAAAAAAGATGTGAAAAGGATTTATTCATAAAGGGGTGGGGTCCAGCAGTCAAAAAGCAGAATCAAACAAAATGTTATTTACAAGAAACCTACTTGCAATATAAATATTCTCACATACTAGAAAAATGAATGGCTGAAATGAAATCTATTATATATCAGAACATCCAAAAAAAGCCAGAGTGAATATCATGATCTCAGACAAGGGAAAAGTAAAAATAAATATGGATAAGTTAGCTAGTATTTAGAGATATAAATAAAATCAAAAGGTGGTCCCTATTCTCAAGGAGCCCACAGTCTTTTGGGGGAGACAAACAAAATGTAGACAGGATATATTGGAGGTTTTAGGATTAAAAAGGTTTCTTGCAGAAAATGGAACTTTAGCCGATAACTTGAGGGAAGCTAGAGAAGACAGGAAGTAGAGATGAAGAGGGCCAGCATTCCAGAAAAGAGGGAGAACCTATTAACATTCCTAGAGCCATGAGATGGAATATCCAGTGCAAAGAAGTCCATGTCATTGGTTCACAGAGTACTACCGAGGGCACTACAGTTTAAGAAGATTGGAAAGGTAGGAAAGTATTAGATTTTGAAGGGCTTTAAATGCTAAACAGAGAATTTTATATTTGTTCCTGGAAGTAAGAAGGCGCTATTACAATTTATTGAACGAGGGATAGGAAGTGTCATATGATAGGATTAAATTTATTCTTTAGTTTGTCAACTGAATGGAGGAAGAGTTGGAGCGGAGAAAGACTTGAGGTAGGGAGACCAATCAGCATGCTATTGCTACACTCCAGGTGTGAGGTGATTAAGGCTTGCACCAGTTTGGTTGGGGTGGCAGAAGCGACCTTTCTCCCTACTATATACAAGATATATTACAAAAGTAGACAGGACAAGACTTGATAAATGATTCAATATGTATGTGGGCACTGGTAGTAAAAAAAAAAAAAAGGAGTGAAGAGAGATTAGTCTGGAAGATTGGAAAAATGGTAGCATTCTCCACAGTAATAGGGAAGTTACAAAAGAGGAGAAGAGGTTTTTTGGAAAGGTCCGGAGCAGGACTACCAGATGAAAAAATAATCTGCAATTCTGTCATTCTGAAGCTATAGAACATCCCATCTAATATAGCAGTAGTCCCCTGCAGCTCCCAACTAGAAATGAGCCTATAGATGTATTGCTCAGACCCAAACCTAGATAAGGAATTTGCAGAGTCCAAATCAGTAGGGTAGGAAGCAAACTTTGCCCCAGAACACACCATTTTGGGAGTATTGAAAGCTTGCAGGTTCCCAGCCTGATTGATATCTGAAATCTTGGGAAAACCCAGCATCAATACACTAGGATCCAAGAACACAAGAACTAAGCTCAGAAATCCCCTCTCCCCATCCATAAATGTACAATGCCTATTTTTCTTATTTATTTTAATCTTTCTCATTTTTCCTTTTGATCTATTTTCTTGTTTCATATTTCAAATATAGTGATATGCTTTATATGATAGCACATGTGAATCAAACTGAGTATCATTTTCAGAAGAGGCGAAGGAAAAGAGAAAAATGTACAATGTTAGCATAAAATCCAAAATCAGGAAGTAGATTGGACTAAGCAAAAAATAAAAAATAAACAAAAATTTCATCAAAAAGAACTATAATAATGACAGGTGAATTCAAGATACAAAAGAAGGGAATGACTCCAAGACATCTCCATGTAAAACCTCCAAGAAAACTATAGTTTGAGAAGCCAAATCCAACCAGAGTGCCTCAAAGAGATGAATCAAGAGTTATTTTTGTTTTTATTTTTGAAAAAAAAGCTAAAAATAATTTTAAGGTCAAATAAAAGCAGTGCAAAGGAAAAATAGGAAAAGTAATTAGAACTTTGGAAGAAAGATAATAAAAGAGAAATAGTATCTTGAAGCAAGAGGTACAAAATCTTAATTTAAAAAATTAAAATTAGAATTCAAATAGAAACTAATGCAAAATGAAGAAATACTAAGACAATGTTAAAGACTGGAAAAAATAGAAGAAAATTTAAGGTATCCTGTAGAAATGATCTGGAACAAAAAAGGAAAGTGATAAATGTTGGAGAGGATGTGAGAAAAATGGGACACTACTACTCCAACAGAACAACTTTGTTGTTCCAGCTATGACTGATCCAGCTCTTCTTAGCAATGCAAAGATCTTTGTTCTTATCTGAACAAAGGACTGAGGAAGGAAAATGTAGATAAAGTGCTGATGGATTCTGTATGCAGATCTAAGCCTATTTTTCTTATTTATTTTAATCTTTCTCATTTTTTCCTTTTGATCTATTTTCTTGTTTCATATTTCAAATATAGTGATATGCTTTATATGATAGCACATGTGAATCAAACTGAGTATCATTTTCAGAAGAGGCGAAGGAAAAGAGAAAAATTTTGAACTCAAAATTTTGTAAAAATGAATTCTAAAATTTTTCTTGACAATGTAACCGGGGAAAAGTATTATTTTTAAAAATGACTTGGAAAAAAATAAGGAGAGATAATTTAAGAGTCACTGAACTGCCCAAGAGCCATGAACATGAAAAAAGAACCTTAGTTCAAGTAAATCACAAAAGAAAACTGATGAAATCTTTTAGAATCAGAGGGCAAGATGGAAATAGAAAAAAATTCATGCATTATTTCCTGAAAAAAAAATCCCTAAGTGAAAACTCCCAAGAACATTTTAGCCAAAATCCAATGCTTCTAGGTCAAAGGAAAAAAAAATTACTACAAGCAGCCAAAAGAAAGAATTCAGTACTTTAAGTTCCATGGTCAACATCACATGTAATTTAGTAACTACCACTATAAAGGAGTTTTCTAACTACAGTAACATACCCAACAAAACTGAGTATAATTCTATGCAAGGAATAATAGAGCTTACTCAAAAGGACTGCCTAGCATTCCCAATGAAATGACTAGAGCTACATAGAAAATTTTGAAAACAAAGGAGTGAAGAGAAAAATAAATATGTAAGAACTTACTATTTGACCAAAATTGCTGGGAAAATTGAAAAATAATGTCAGAAGCTTGGCATAAATCTACATCTCACACCCTATGCCAAAATAAGGTCAAAATGGACAAATAGTTTGAGTATAAAGGATGATTCCATCAAAAAAATAGGAGAACAAGGGATAATTTACTTATCAGATCTCTGGAGAAGGAAGGAATTTATGACCCAAGAAGAACTAGAGAACATTATGAATGGCAAAATGGATAACTTTGATTACATTAAATTAAAAAGTTTTTGCACAAACTAACCAACAGAAACAAGATTAACAGGGAAGTACAAAATACAAAGCT
Source organism: Antechinus flavipes (assembly GCF_016432865.1). Classification (NCBI taxonomy): domain Eukaryota; kingdom Metazoa; phylum Chordata; class Mammalia; order Dasyuromorphia; family Dasyuridae; genus Antechinus; species Antechinus flavipes. Next base: position 156,186,466 of record NC_067403.1, on the reverse strand, counting down.
GAGAAAAAATTTTATGGTCAGTATTTCTAATAAAGGAATCATTTCTTAAATATATAAAGAATTGTGTCAAATTTATAAGACTACAAATCATTCCGTACTTGATAAATGGTCAAAAGATATGAACAGTCAATTTTCAGATGATGAAATTAAAACCATCTATGGTTATATGAAAAAATGCTCTAAATCACTATTGATTAGAGGATGCAAATTAAAACAACTCTGAGGTACCACCTCACATTTCTCAGATTGATTAAGATGACAGGAAAAGATAATGATAAATGTTACAGGATTGTGGGAAAACTAGGACACTAATGCATTGTTGATGGAATTGTGAAATGATCCAACCATTCTGGAGACCAATATGGAACTATGCTCAAAGGGATATAAAACTGTGTATACCCTTTGATCCAGCATTGCCATTATTAGGTCTGTATCCCAAGGAAATCATAAAGGAGGGAAAAGACCCACATGTGCAAAGATGTTTGTAGCAGCTCTTTCTGTAGTAGCAAAGAATTGGAAGATGAATAAATGCTCATCAATTGGGGAATGACTGAATAAGTTGTGGCATATGACGGTAATGTAATATTATTTTTTTATTAAAAAGGATGAACAAGCTGATTTTAGAAAGGCCTAGAAGGATTTATATAAACTGATGCTGAGCAAAACAAGCACAACCAGGAATACATTGTATAATAACAATAACAATAGCAGCAAGAATGTGCAATGATCAACTGTGAAAGACTTGATTCTTTTCAGTGGTTCAGTGATTCAAAGCAGTTCCAATAGACTTGGGACAGAAAATGCCATCTGTATCCAGAAAAAGAACTAAGGAGACTGAATGTAAATCAACACATGCTATGTTCACATCTTTTTTCTGTTTTGTTTTGTTTTTTACTCTCTCCCATGGTTTTATCTTTTGCTCTCCCAACATGATTCATAAAGCAATGTGTATTAAAAATAAATAAATTTACTCAATAAAAAAACCTAAAAGCTCATTTTCTAAGGATATTATTGGAAGAAAAGAAAAAGAATCATTTGTACAAAAAATCTGTTGAAGGATTTTTATAATGTTAAAAATTCATGTGTGATATGTATTTAGCAGTCGGGAGATAGCTAAATGTATTGTGATAGAGAAACATAATATAGTGTTATTGTAGCATAAAAGTGACAAAAATGAAAAAAAAAGAAATTAAAGAAGTTACATAACCAAAAAGAAAAGAAATAGGGTCTGTGGGTTTTTTAAAAATATTTTTATGATCTTAAAAAAAGAATGAAAAGGAAGGGGAAGAGGAATACATTGAGAAGGAAGAAAGAGAGGAAAAATGGAGAAAATTATCTCATATAATAGGGTTGGGGAAGGAGTGGAGTGAGGTGGTTTCTGGACAAGATAATATGTATGTGTGGGAGTTACATAGGACTCCACTAAAGCTGCTAGAAAGAGTTTAGATCCAAATGGAGAACTGGTGTCAGTTCTGGTCACCTAAAAATCATTTGCAGCAGAAACCTTTGCTGGTGAATTAAAAATTGCTTAATGTGGGAAGAGGCTGATATTCTTTACAATAAGATATATTTTCTTTTCTGAGATTGGGTTATTTAAGATCTATATCTGTGTTATGATGAGTTGGATATATAACTCCTGTTTTTCAAATAATTTCTCTTTTTGTGTCTCAAATTTTGTTAGCATATTTTTATTCGGTCATTTTCAATCATGTCTTACTCTTTGTGATCCCATTTGGGCAAAGACACTAGGTGCTTTGCTATTTCCTTCTCTAGATCATTTTACAGATGAGGAAACTAAGGCAAACAGGATTAAGTGACTTGATGGGAATCACAAAGTATCTGAGGTCAATTTTGAAGTAAGCTGAAGTTCTATGTGTAGAACTCTATCCACTGCAGTGCCACCTAGATGCCTTAAAATGAAGCTGGAAGATGAGGACCTTAATCCCATGACCTCTCTCATACTAAGCAGACATTCTATCATATGAGCTAATTCCCCCAAATATATATTCTGATTGTTCTTTTTATCCTGATCTTTTTTTATTGATTTGATTTTCTGCTTTCCTCTTTTTAATCAGATTTTTTAAAAGTTTGCTCATAAAGTTTACTCATTAGTCTTTTCAAAAACTTCATTAGTTTTGTCATTTGTATATATTTTTTGTTTTTAATTTATCTATTTCTCCTTTAATTTTTAATATTTCTGCCTTTGTGCTTATTTAAATTAATTTTCTAACTTTGATATGCATATTTAGTTCAATAATTTTCTCTTCTTTTTTTTATTTTGTTAATGTAGGTTTATAGGGTAAGATTTTTCCCCTGAGGACTGCTTTAGCTGCATCCCAGAAATTTTCATTTTATCATTATAATTTTCCTTCACATAATTATTAATTGTTTCTATTATTTGTTCCTTGATCTATTCATTATTTAGGATTTTATTGTTAAATCTCCTTTTAGATCAGTCTTTTGTTTTTGATTCCTGAATATTTTTATTATGTTATCATATCTAAAGGATGTATGAGTTATTTCTACCTATTTGTTTACCCTAATATTTGGTCAATTAAAAAAAAGTTCTATGTAGTGATGAGAACTATGTGTATGTATGAGTATACACATACATACACATTCCTTTGCAGTACCATGTAGAAGTTAACATAAGTTTTTTTGGCTTAGTTTCTCTAGGAATTTGTTCAGTTTAATCTTTTCCCATTTATCTTTCTATAAGACTTATCCAAAGGCTGAGAGGGGAGAATTAAAATTTTCTGTCACTATGATGGGAATACCATATTTTTGTAGCTCAGTTAATATTTCCTTTATAAATTTGGATGTTAACACATTTTGGAGTCAGGTTAATCACTGAAATTGATTTTTTTTAGAATAATGTTCCTTGTTTATCCCTTTGTATTTTTTGAATATTTGTTTTTGCTTTATCAAATAGCATGATAGCAAAGGCTGCCTTTTTGGATTCACTTTATGTATCATACATTTTTTGCATCTCAGTTTTATTTTGTGTTTTGTGTATATCTTTGTTTTTAATGTCTCTCATGAGCATCAGATTGTAGGATTTTCTTTTCCTATCTAATATGTTGCTTTATTTAATCCATTCATATTTAAAATTGTCAGAATTAGGATTATATTTTCCTCTGTCGATAACATTGGGGGATTTTTCGTTATGATTTTTCCCTTCTTCCATTGTAAATATACTATTATATGTCTTCAGTTACTTTGTTTTAACTTTTTTTCTAGTAAATTTATTAATTTTTAATACATAGTGCTTTATGAATCATGTTGGGAGAAAAAAAAAATCAGAGCAAAAGGGAAAAAACCATGGGAGAGATAAAAAAAACAGAAAAAAAGAAGTGAACATAGCATATGTTGATTTACATTCAGTCTCCTTAGTTCTTTTTCTGGATGCAGAAAGCATTTTTTGTCCAAAGTCTATTGAAATTGCTTTGGATCACTGAACCACTTAGAAGAACCAAGTCTTCCATAGCTGATCATCACACATTCTTGCTTTTATTGTGTACAATGTATTCCTACCTCTTTTCTGTTAGCATCAGGTTCATGTAAATCTTTCTAGGCCTTTCTAAAATAAGCTTGTTCATCCTCTTTATAGAACAATAATATTTCATTACCTTCATATGTCACAACTTGTTCAGCCATTCCCCAATTGATGGGCATCTATTCATCTTCTAATTCTTTGCTACTACAAAAAGAGCTGCTACAAACATTTTTGCACATATGGATCCTTTCCCCTCCTTTATGATTTCCTTGGGATATAGTTCCAATAATGGCAATGCTGGGTAAGAGTATGCACAGTTTTATAGTCCTATGGGTACTGAATTCTTATAAGTTTGAGCGAATTCTCTCTATATTTAAGAAATGAGGCTTTTATCAGAACCCTTGAATGTAAAAATGTTTTCCCAGTTTATTGCTTCCCTTATAATCTTGTCTGCATTAGTTTTGTTTGTACAAAAACTTAACAATATAATCAAAAACTTTTTTTTGTGATCAATAATAATCTTTAGTTCTTCTTTGATCACAAATTCCTTCCTCCTCCACATATCTGAGAGGTAAACTATTCTATGTTCTTCTAATTTGCTTATAATATCATTCTTTATGTTTAGATAATGAATCCATTTTGACCTTATCTTGGTATATGGTATTAGGTGTGGGTCAATGCCTAGTTTCTGCCATACTAGTTTCCAATTTTTCCAGCAGTTTTTGTCAAATAGTGAATTCTCATCCCAAAAGCTGGGGTGTTTGGGCTTGTCAAACACTAGATTACTATAGTCATTGACTATTTTGTCTTGTGAACCTAACCTATTCTATTGATCAACTAGTCTATTTCTGAGCTAAAATGATAAAAACTCCTTTTAAATAAATAGCTTATCAATAATGTAATTTTCCTCAGGAGTCCTGTGTCTGAGCTCTTAGCACTTGTCAGGAGAAGTGAGGCAGTCCTGAGAACCACAGGGCTTTTGATTCCCTTAACCTGAATTCCTGACTCTGGCTGATTTTAAATATGCGGTCATCACACTTAGCTAGTACCAAATGGTTTTGATAACCACTCCGTTATAATATAGTTTTAGATCTGGTACAGCTAGGCCATCTTCATTTGCTTTTTTTCCCATTAAGTCCCTTCATATTCTTTACCTTTTGTTCTTCCAAAATGAATTTTGTTGTTATTTTTTCTAGGTCAGTAAAATAGTTTTTTGGGAGTTTGACTGGTATAGCATTAAATAAATAGACTAGGTAGTATTGTCATTTTTATTATGTTCACTCTACTTATCCAAGAGCACTTAATATTTTTCCAATTATTTAGATCTGACTTTATTTGCATGGAAAGTGTTTTGTAATTTTGCTCATATAATTCCTGACTTTTCCTTTGCAGATAGATTCCCAAATATTTTATATAATCGACAGTTATTTTGAATGGAATTTCTCTTTGGATCTTTTGCTGTTGGATTTTGTTAGTGATGTATAAAAATGCTGATGATTTATGTGGATTTATTTTGTATCCTGCAACTTTTTCAAAGGAATTCTTAAAGACTATCATGGTACTATGAAAACATTACTGATTTAAGAATCACAGAATCTGTATGACATTGTGAATTCAATTAATTTCTGAGTCTAAGTTTCCTTAATTATAAAACGAAAGGGATGATTTAGTTGGCTTTTGAAATTCCTTATAGCTTTCCTTCTAGGATTCTAAATCAGGGAGTAAGGATTAGAGGGTCTGTCACTGGAATCTGTATGACATTGGTGAATTCAATTAATGTCTGAGTCTAAGTTTCCTTAATTATAAAATGAAAGGGATGGTTTAGTTGGCTTTTGAAATTCCTTATAGCTTTCCTTCTAGGATTCTAAGTCAGGGAGTAAGGATTAGAGGGCCTGTCACTGGAGGTAATGCCATTACTATAAATCAGCTCTAACCCTTCAACTCCAATCCTTAAAATATTTTATGTTTTGCTATTTTCATCTCACTCTCACTTGCTTTTTCTTAAACTGATGGATATGATGGAAAATATATCAATTAATTACTCATGTCTTTGTGTGAAATTTGTTTGTTAGCTCTCAATTAGGCACTGACGAGATTTAGTATCAAAGAATATCACAGTCCAAACATTAGAAGGGAACTCAGAGGCATCTAATTTAACTTGTACCCAAGAATCAACACTGTAATTTCCTAACACATAGACCTCCAGCAGTAACCACTTGCAGATGAGAGATCCCACCACTTTCTGGCAGGTCATTCTGGTTGAATTCCAAATGTTAAGTAGTTGGGTTTCCAGTCCACATTTACATATGTCTAAATCTGCTTGTGTCTTCAACATTTAACATTGTCTGATATTGTTTAATAAACATTTATTGATTGACTATAATGATCAAAGCCTGGGTCAGTTTTCCTAATGGACAAACCTATAACCTGTTTTGAGGACACCGAGTATGTGTGAGAGAATGTGAGTCCTCATTGACTGAGCCCCCTATGAAGAGAATTCATTTTTGTTGGAGACACACTTGGCAAGGACCTTCAGGAGACATGAGTCATGAGAAGCAAGGCAAACCACTTAAATGGCTAATAGGAAACCTGGAACCACAGACCTGGAGGATTGTCTTTCATTAGGAATCCTGAGTTTTTGTGCTTGCAACCCTAGAGAATGGATTTCCCTTTGTGATATATATATATTTTTTCCCTTGGATAAGTTTATCTTGCTGATAATTACAGAACTCACTTGCTATTTCGTATTCTGAGGGCATATCCTAATCTTGTTAACTTTTCTAATTTCTGTTTGCTGTTTTCTTTGATAAGAAATTTCACATACATTGTTCTTTTATGTAAGTAGAGCATGTACATCATATACACACACTGATTCATTTACACATATTGCATTTACTTTTTGTGTTACAGTCATCCTTCTTTTGATATTTTTCCCCCTTGCCTGGGACAGTTTAAAATAATGAAGGAAAATTTATATTGCATCTTACAGAAGCAGATTAGAAATAAAGCAATGACTTTATGCAACCAGAACATATGGAAGATGAAAAAGGGGGAAGCTAAAAGCTTATCCTCATCTTTCATGACTTATCTGTTGTATAAGGAGGTCCTTGAACTAAATGATTGTATAGGTACCAACTAGCTCTAAAATTTTAGGATTCTGGGCAGAGCAAATAAGGACTCACTAAATGAGGAAGAAGTGGAGAAGAAGACAGAGAATGACAGAGTTGTTTGGCTTCTTTGCTCCAGCTGCCTCCTCTGGCTTGCTATGAAAATTCAACACATTGCCAAATAAAACATGGCAAAACATTTTATTTCTACTTTAAAATCTCAGGGAAAAAATATCTTCACAGAATCATATATTTTCATCCTAATTGAACCATATCACCTCTTATTTAAAATTCATGACATGTATTTTCTTTTTCTTTCTTTTTTTTTTAAAACTTATTTCTGGAATTGTGGTTTCTCTAGGGCAGAACCATGCCAATGAACCAAAGCTAGCACACCTAACCCATTTAAAATGACAACCACGACCTTGGCATTGAGAAGTGGCAAATCAAAAAACTTATTTTTATTTTACTAAGCTATTAAAATCATCCCAGGAATAGAAGACAGAAAAAAAATCTCTACATATAAGTACTGCTAGAGAATACCAAGAATTTATTCAACTCGGACCTGAAAAAAATTGGCACCTGAAATTTAAAGTCCCATGCAACCTTGCCTTCAATTTGCTAAGTGTATGGTTTTAAGACATTATTGCACCTACTTACAGGTATAACTAAAAGTTTAAATATCTTTTAAGAACAAAGCCTGTGAAGTGAACAGCTACTATTAAAGAAAGTATTGAGTTTTGGGATACTCTGCTTGCCCTTGGGAAAGGGTGGGAACATTTGATTGTAATCCCAACTCCCCACCCCCACCCCATCCCCTCAGAAGCCCCAAACACCGCCAAATTAACTCTTGGGCCTCAGAAGGCACTAATTTACTGAGAGTTGGTTTCATACAATGGTCATCCACAAATTTGCATGTTCTTCCATTTTAGGTTATGTGAATGATATGTCTCCAGAGATGGTGGCTGATCTTTTTCTTTTTCCTCCCTAATTTTCTCACCAAAATGTTTAATCAGCAAAAAGACAATATATTTATAGATATAATAAAACAGTGGAGGAAAAAATATTTAAATATATATTTGCATGTTATATTTTGCATATATATACATATGTGTATCTATATATATGTATATATATGTACTTTCCTTTTAATTATCTAATGCCAAATTCAGAAAACTCTATGTAACACTGATTACACTGGCCTCCAGTGCTTGAAAGGCCCAATATGTTTCATTTCACCTCTTTTCTAGTGTTCTCCAATAGCTTTAGGGAAAGTTTGAGCCCCCACAAATCATATTTCTATAAGGTTAGGGATAGTTCCTTATACCCTAATTTCATTTAACAACTAATACTTTAGCTTTTAAAAAGAAAGGTTTACTTTAAATGTATAAACACAAACTTACAAACTTGACACTCATTATGTGGACTTAGTTCTCTTCTTGTACCTCAAAGCTCTGGAGAGTTAGGGTCATAGTTTAGCATGTCTCAGTTTCAAATCCAGCCCCCCACCTGAAGCTTGACTTTCTACCAGGTTGGTTGATTGCAACATGCTGTTCAGAATTATGGCTCCTGGTGTGAAGGACCTGAAACCCAGAATAACAGAATAGGGACCCCAGGCCCATTTCGTGGAGCCAAAATAAAAGAGACAGAGGATATCCCCCTTTTGGTTCAGTTCATGATTCCTGACCTCTGTATGAGTTGTGATCTTCACTCACTGGAAGCAGCAAGAAAGAGAGTGCATTAGAATGAGAGAGAACCAAAAAGAGAATAGTAATTTAAGATTGGCCAGTTCTAAAGACACAGAGTGCTTTGACTTATTCTGGCTACAATTTCCATTGAAGGAGACTCTACACATGGTAGGCGAGACAGAGTACCTCCATGTTGGGATCTGAGTAAGTCCTCCGTGTTAGGCAATCTGGGGATGCTCTAAAGACCCCTTACACCTTTCCCCAAATTGAAATTTGCAATTCCTGAAAAGAAATGGAAAGGCTTTTTTTTTTTAAACATAGGTCCTTGTCCCAAATTCAAAATACTTTGGTCTCTGGGGAGATTTAAGCAATGTGCTTTTACTTGCTTCTCCTGTACTACATGGAAATGAGTCTCAGAATAGTCAATGTTGTATGATCGTATACAATCCCACATGAAAATCATAATTATCCCCAAATACAAAACTTTGCCAACTCAACAAAATAAGAATCATTTGACAAAGTTTGCTAAGTATCTGTTTGCTTAGTCTTAGTCTCCTAGGGCTTCTCTTAGCCCACAAGAAAAAGAAAGAGCAAAGACAAAAGAAACTATTTTCCATCTCAAATAGAAATTCATCGTACACTGAGTTTTCTAAATAGATTAGAATATTAGAAATAGAGTTTTCTACAGGGATTGGGGACATGGAATTGCCTAGATACCACTTCTTTCTCAAATAATCAAACTGTCCTGGGTCCTAGTGATTCCTTGTATACTGATTCCTCAATGCATAAGGCCATCCAAATAGTTTGGGTAATGTGAGTGATGTAGATAGCAGATGATGGTACACACCAAGAGCTGGGGTTAGGTCATATGAAAAATTCACAATGGCCATTCTCTTTGGTAAAAGATAAATTTATTTTTTTATTAAAGCCTTTTATTTTCAAAACACATGCATAGATAATTTTCAACATTTATCTTTGCAAAACCTTGTGTTCGAAATTTTTCTGCCTCCTTTCTTACCATCCCTTCCCCTAGATGATAAGTAATGCAATATATGTTTAAACATGTACAATTCTTTTATATATATTTCCACAATTATCATGCTGCACAAGAAAAATCAGATCAAAAAGGGGATAAATGAGAAAGAAAACAATGCAAGTAAACAACAACAAAAAAGTGAAAATACTATATTGTGATCCACTCTCAGTCCCTACAGTCCTCTCTCTGAGTGTAGATGGCCCTCTTCATCAGAAGACCATTGAAATTGGCCTGAATCAAAAAGGTAGATAAGGAACAGGTTACAGACAAAATGAAAGGCTACAGTAGACATTAGGAATGGGAAATATGAAATAGAGTTGGATGAGCATAAAAAGATAAGTTCCTCAGTGGAAGTCACAGTTATCTATTAGAAAGAGAGCACTCCATGAAGTTGGGACATGCCTTTAGCTGACAAGCTATATCCTGAAAGGGACATGTACCATTAAAGAGTTAGCTATAAAGAGAAATGGGGTCAGGAGACACACCATAAGTGATAGTAGAGTTAGGAGAGACCACGTGGCATGGGGGAGGAGTAAGGGGAAAAACAATATGAGGCAGAGTGCTGTGGCAGACTGACCCAAAGGAAGGCAACAGCCATAAGATGACCTATAAGTAGTTTTTTTTTTAGGGAAAATTTAACCTCAGGGACATGACTGGGATTTCTGCCAAGACATGGCAAGGTGATGCTATTTAAGACCCCTGCAAAGGGTGGACCTCAGGGGTTTGACATAAGTTGAATTTCTTACTGATACCCCCAATGGGTGAGACCATAGAGCTAAACTTATCTCCATCAGTGCTTTTTCCCTGCCTGCCTCAGGAATTAATTTTTCAATTTCTCTCTACTAACCACACCCTGGTTGAACATTAAAGACTTCACCATAGGCAGTAAATGACCCTTTCTATTCAGAGCATGTCACATTTCTCTAGGGCTCCCTTTAGAAAAGGCAGTTCCTATAAAAGCAATTTCCACAGGTTCCTTATCTTAAAGGGCACCCAAGATTTCCCCATGGCTCTTTGTTATAGCTGGGATCAACCAAATGGAATTGCAAACTCACTCATTGTGACAAGAAAATCTGCATCTTCAGTTAAAGAAGCCATGAATATCAGCTACTTGTAGATTTTAGACACAAGCTTATCACCTTAAGTGGCTGTAGGGAGTTTGGTTTAAAAAAAAAAAAAAAAAAAAGCACCTTGCAGCTATTTCAATGAAAAAGAACAGTTCTATTAGACAGTGGCAACCTACTGATTCCAGATTTCTCACATTAAATTTAGTTTCAATACTTAAACAGAGATTAGCAGTACAGAACAGCTTCTATATTAATGGCAGCCTCTCTCCTTCAGCTTCACAGCACTTTCTACCCAGCGGGCATTCATATGGAAGCAAGTACCAAGCTCAAATTCACTGTATGGGAGCAGGACTTAATTGGCTACTTTGGAAATGGAAGATTTCTCTCTCTGGTAAGCCTGAGGAAGAGGATGTATTGCTCTGTCATCTCATTATGTCTCTCTTCTCTTTTCTATCTGGATGTCCTACATTCTTTTTCCTGCTGGTCCTATCTTAGGTGTTAGGGGCAGCCATTATATCTTGCATATCATCTGTGAAGATTTATTGGGGATTTTTGGGGGGATTGATGGTGATACTTCTTATCTCTTCTTTTCAAGCTACCATGAAGGGGGAAGAGGACCGCACTGAATTGTAGTTTCAGTTACTGTGTGATTCCACTCTGACCTTCATTGTAAGGGGAAGAGCAAAAGAACCATTCCTTCCCTCTACCCAGGATAGAGACTTCTCATTGTTCAGTAGTGGTAAGGTTGAATATATAAGATCCACTTGTTCCTCATTCCTGCTTTTCTCAAAAAGATTGAAGATGAACAATCTTCACACACCCTTTGATTCATCCTCTACAATCTGCAGTTATTTCAACTCTTTCTCCTAGATGTTGTGTCTGCCTTGTCTCTCCACAGAAGAGAAAAATTTTCTTTTCTTTTCCTTTTTTTAGTGAGGGGGTAGAGAGAGAGAGAGAAAAAAAAAAGAATGGCTCTCTGGAATAGATTCCTTCAGTCTTTGGTCTCAATAATCACTGGCGACTTCTCTAACAAATAGTTCAATGGTTTAAAAAAATCATCATTTCAGCATCAGGTATAGCTCAAAAAATTAAAACAAAAATCCCAGGTAGAGAATCTTTCCAAAAGATCCTTTCTGAAGCAAAGGGCACAATATTATCTCAGAAAAGACCCCACATGTAATGTGATTGTCTTGATGTGGTATGCAGGGAAGCCAGAATAGAAATCTCTAGCATTTACTCCCTCCACCCTTCTCCAAGGGACATGTTAATTCCTGCCAAGATGGAAAGCAAAAGGTTGATGCCAGAGGCTATCCATTCATTTTTCCTCAGAGAAAAGAGGACATCAGGCTAGAATTATATTTGTCTGTTCCTTTAAATATTATTAATCTGGGGGATGTTTTTAGGTTCCATTAAACTTCTAATCACTATTCATTAATGAGCAAAGAGGGACCCCAAATTTTATATCCAAGACTTGACTTTCTTACTACCAAATAATAGTCTCACAGTAAGTGTATATAGCAAATAGCAAAGAACCTCATTTGTCATAATGAGCAGTAAATCAGAAATCAGAGTGTACAAATGAGAATATATACCAGACAATATATATTGAAGAAGCTCTTCCAATATGAGTGAACTATTTCAGCTAAACCAAGAGAGATTCTTAAATCTCACTGAAAGGGAAAATTCCCAGAAGTTTCCAGTTTAGCATGCTGAAGATACAAATAGGATAGAAACTGCCAACTTCTTTTCTGTTGGTCCCCTCCCAAGTAACTAAAGAGAAGTTGGCATTGCACATTGCACATTTCTCTTGAAACTAGAAGAACCCCAAATCTCTTTCCTCTCTGGTTTTTGCCAACTCTGCCCTGTCCTTCCTTTAGGCTTGGGTCATTGATGTCCATCAATGAGGAAAGAATCCTACATCAATAAGCTTTGGTACATATACATCTATGAATACTTTTCCAAGGTGTAGACATTTCTAGGTTAAAGGGGATGCAAGTATAGGAAATTCAAAGTTATGTCAAAGACTGTACAGTCAGAAAGGCTTAAGTTCAAGTCTACTAAGAAATAAGAAAGATGAATATAATTAGGTCTAATATTTCCATTTTTTGATAAAATGTGTTATTAGACCAATTTCTTTGAGTAGCTATAGATTTTATAGAAAAGAAGCTATAGTGCAATTTTCAAAGGTGTCACAGGAAGCATAGGTAGAATCTCATGGACTAGATATCCTTTGGGAAGCCAGCTAAAAAAGAGAATCTCTTAAGAATGAAATTCTAAAATTAAAAAAAAAACACAAAAAGAAATAATTCCAACAAGTAGAAAAACTTGGATGCTGTCTAACATTACTGATATGGGCACACAGGGAAATTAAAACCAAATTAAATTCTTCTAAAATTATGTATTGAAGATTCAGCCTAGTTGAATGTAAGTGTTAGAGTTTATGAGGAGCTGAGATCATCAAGTAAAGCAAATACAACAAAACAGCATTTTATATTTTAGTTAGTGAAGGAAAGAAAGTTAGTCTCTCTAAGAAAGGAGATGAGCCCCGCTGGGAGTGGAAAGAGTGATGGTAACCGACAACTGAAAGAAAAAAGAGGTGCTCAATTCTTGTTTTGATTTTCTTTTTCCTGCCAAGAAGAATTATCTTTTCAATGGAATGGTAGAACAAAAAGTGGCCAACAGGGTTTGATTTCCTAAGCTAATTCAGGAGAAAATCAAAGGACACCTAAATGGCTTTGATGAATTCAAGTTACCTGGTTCAATGAACTATATTCTTTGGTAATGAAAGAACTCGTAGATTTAATTGCTAAATCAGAATGAGTGATTTTGGAAAGATTATGGAAAATGGGAGAGATGCAAAAGTTCTTGAGAAAAAGTGCTCCAATTTTCAAAAAGAAAAAAAAGGAAGAGAATAAAATTCAAAAAATTATAGGACAGTGAGTTTGATTTCAATTCCTGGTAAAGTTTTATATCAGATCATTAGAGGTTGTTAGGAAAGATCTCTGGTAATATCTTGAAAAGGAAGCTGTGATTACAAAGAGCCAGCACAGCTTCCTTGTTAGATTTTCTTTGAGGAATGGAGAACACATTTTATTTAGATTTGTACAAAACATTTTTAAAGCATTATCTAATATCAGTGTGAAGAAGATGGAGAGTTATAGACTAGACAAAACAAGGATCATTTGGTATCAACTTGGTAGGAAATCTCTAGTGCAAAAGCTCCAGGGATTTTACTTACTGTTCCATATTTTTATTAATGGCCTCAATAAACAAAGAGACATATGATTATCAAATCTGAAGATGATACAAAGTACATAGGGTTAGGTGAAAATATAGAATAGCTAACACTACACAACAAACTGAGGATCCCAAAGAAACTTGTTAGGCTAGAAAATGGGGTAAAACTCTAATAAGATGAAATGCAATTGAGACAAATTTGAAGTCTTGTATGGATTTTTAAAAATCCATGATCAATTTCATAAATGCTAACTGAGAGAGAGATGGTTTGACAGAATTTTTTAAAAAAAGATTTGGAGTTTTTTAGTGAATTGCAAACTTGATATAAATTAGCATTGTCATGTAACAATCAAAAAAGCTGTTATCTTAGGCTACATTAAGAGAATCATAACTCCCAGAAATAAGTGAAGCTATTTCTGCTTTATTCCTCTCAGTTCATACCAAATCTGAAGAATCATGTTCTCTTCTGTATATTGATAGAGCTGGATCATGTCTACAGGAGGACAAGTAGGTTGGTCAACATCCTTGAATCCAAGTCACCTAAGAACTGATTAAAAGAAGTGAAGATGGATTGACTACAAAAGAAAATGCTGAGGATGTGGGGAGGAGAAGAGGGAACAGCTGTTTTCAGACATTTGAGGGCTCTCCTGTGAGGAGATTTATATTTATTCTAACTCAGAACTAGGAGAACTAAGTAAAAGTTACAAAAAATGAAAATTTAGATTTAGGGTCCAAGAAAATCTTCACAATAATTAGATCTGCCCAGAAGAATATGCTGCTTCAGGAGATAGTGGGTTCCCCTTCCTTGGATTTTTTCAAGAAAATAATGATGACTATTTATTGGATATGTTTACTAAAAATTCCTTTTAAAGTATGCTTGGGATAGTACTGAAGTCCTTTTGACTAAAATTTTGTGAGGTTCAAAGAGTTGAGGTTACTTGTCCATAGTTACATAAAATACCTGATATAGGATTCAAATCCAGTTTTCTATTCACTACATCACAATATCTACATTCTCTATCTATCTTGGTAAACAGTCATCTGCTGGTATCTGTTGGGTTACAATCAATTTTTTTTTATGATTTGATTCAATTCATCAGATAATTATTAAGTGCTCACTATGTACAAGGCAAAGTACTAGATACTTAGATATAAAAGTGAGGGGAACAGTCCCGCCCTCAAGAAGTTGACATTCTATTGGACAATGTTCAATGCTTCTCGTGTCAAGAACATTCCAACTCTACTTATGAAGAAAATATTCTTGACATTCAAACATGAAATTTTTGATCAAAATAATCTTTCATTTCTTACTCCTGAACTATATTTGCCAACATTATTCTGCTATTCTGTCCTGTGCCCATATCTATATTAAAGTCAACAAAAGAACAAGAGGAAGATCTTACATTTTTTTTTAAGGAGAACTTCTCCGCCTTATCCTCTCAAACAGATATGAAACATAATGTCCATGGTAGTCTCTATTCTTAAGCTCATCATAAAGAGGAGATCACAAGTTGTGTTACAAAATAATAGCTGACCATTAAGACTTTAAAATTGTGTTCAAAGCAGTGTTTTGTTGCACTATCTCATTTACTCCCCAAAGCAACTATGAGAAAGGTATTATGTGAATTATTATCATCACTATTTTGCTAATGAAGAAATTTAGATTCAAAAATATTAAGTAATAGGCCCTAAGGCTCTACACCTGATTACAGGCATAACTGCTAGTGAAAGAGTGAATTCAGGACAACTTTGAAAAGATTGTGTTGTTCCCTTCTCGGTTTGTCTCCCTCCTGCCCAGAGTTACTAATTCTAAATCCAGGATCTCATCTACTATACCTTTTTCCCTCTCATTTCTTTTTGCCTCTGGTCATGAAACCAGTCAACTGAATCATTTCCTTTTTAAAGAAAGACTTCTTTAAGTTTTACTATATCTTCTATCTGGCTTATCATTTTATTTATAGCGATAACATCCGATTCTTTCAATAGTGAAACCAATCACTAGTCACAGGACAACGATCACTCTATTATGCTTACCAGCTTCTTCTCCCTTTTCTATTCTTTCCCATTCAACGTGGAAAGAGAAGTCCCAGGACTATTTTATATTATCTGTCTCAGAGGTCTCCATGGTCTCATGATTGACCTGATTTAACATAACATAATGGACATGATAAACAGCAGCAGGATGCTAGAGTGCTCCATCAGATAAAAGATAAGGCTTCCAGATAGTGGGCTTCTTTGTGACTGCCACTGAGAGATGAGGAGATAGAGGATCCCCTTCCAATCCCAAGGCCATAGGTAATCTTGACTACTTATCACGGATGGCTAGGGGACTTCATCAAGTGTGCCTGGACCAGTGCTTCTATATACTTTTTCCTTCCCGTCTGTGTTTCCTTTTTTTTTTTTTTTTTTTTTTTTTTTTTTTTTTTTTTAGCAGGAATGCAGTGTCAGCAGTGGCTGGACCAAGAGCAAGAAAATGGAATTAATGACAGCAATGACCAGGGTGACTGTGGTTGCAGCAGCAATGAGGGAATACTGGCAGCAGGGGTGGAATTCCCATCAAGGAAAGATGTCACTAGAAAGAAGATCCTGCTTGAGGTTAAATCAGATTGTTCTCAGAGTGTAATGAGGTTAAATCAGATTGTTCTCAGAGTATAATGTACACTTAGGACTTTCATCTGCAAAAGCTGTTGATGTCCCTCTTAGGCTTACCTCCTGTCAGATTGCATCAGGGACATTTTGGGATGTCCTGGGCTAGACCTGACTCACCAATTCTGTGGTTCAAGCTTGGGTTTAGAACAAATGAGACTTGTGGGCAATATACAATTTAACAAAAGGAGCTTTAGAATGGAAAGAATTTGTATTTAAGCAATCAGGATGGTATATCAATGGCTCATTACCTTTTAGGGGAAAACTAACCAAGTTCATGTGGTAGGGAGCTCAGTAGATGTGGCATCATAGGATAAAGGAGAGGTCAGAATATTTAAATATATCTAAGGCAAGAATTAATATTTATTAAAATGCTATTTAAACATGAATCTTTTATATCATTGATGGTGGTGGTACTTATAGGTAGTGGTGGTAATGATTAGTATAAATGAGTGCGAGGATAGTGGTGCTATCAACCAACACTGAGAGAGATCCAGAGAGACAGAAACAGAGAGACAGAGGGAGAGACAGAAATAGAAAGAGACAGAGACAGAGACAAAAACAGTGAGAAAGAGAGAAGAGAAAAGAGAGATAGAGACAGAAATGGAGACAGAGACAGAGAGACAAAGAGATAGACACAGACACAAGAAAGAGAGACAGAGAGAAAGAAAGAGAGAGAAAGAGAGAAAGAAAGAGAAAAACTTGTTTAATTGAATTATATTTTAAAGGGAAAAGGGAAAATGATGATATTAGTCTTGGATCTGTTGAA